>NW_027175931.1:19484122-20021622 GCF_023055335.1 Clinocottus analis | reverse complement strand
CACATGTGTTAATCACATCCTGCTTCCTTGTTACGTTTTTCTTGAGTTATTCTGTGTCAGAAAACTGATTGAAAAGAAGATGAGAAGCAAATTCTCTGAACCGTATTTGCGAAACAGAATTTAGCTTCAGACCCACACAGATAGAAAACGTTTTTTTTTCAGCTTGATAAACAAGATTAAAGCTCTTATGACTTCCAGTCTGGCTCCCCGACTTAATTCTGAATGGGTGATCCTATCTCCGGAAGGTAAAACACAGTTCAGTCTATTACCGACGTTAAATGCAACATCTGACTCGGGGGGCAAACCCTTGACACAGAGTCAAATGTGTCTGTAAAAACCCTGCGAAGTCACATGAACGCAGAGCTGGCGGTCAAATTACTTGAAGGGGTTATTCCCCGAAGGTGGAGTGGAGTTTGGAGAAGGAGTCTGGGAACCTTCAGTCCTTTTCCGGGTGAGCCCTGCTGTCTGCGAGCTAATGCGTTTTACTGACAATGACTTGTTAACATTTCATAGGCAAGGTACTTATAGATTTCGCAGATGTACAACTGGCATCCTCTTCACCTTGCTGGCTTTCACTTTGGACACACATGCGGAAATTCTGCTGGAAAATAAAGGTAGTCGTTGATCAGCCAGTAATATAGTGTGTGCCGTAAAGCACCGGCGAGCCGGTGAAGGGCCGCGTGGCAACCTTCTTAACTCTGTGAAACCTTATCATCTCTTTCTTCAGAGGAGGAAACTCACTGATCATCTACACCATCTCTTCCTACTGTTATTCATTAAAAGCAGAATTATCTTACCCCCAACACACAAGCACACACATAAAAAAGTCACTTGAATGATCCCACACGGACCCGAAGATTGATCTGCCACTGTTAAGGTGAATCACATCACAGTTTTGGCGTGTTGTGACACAGCTGGCATCCGTGTACAAAAGGAAATGAATAAATAGAAAAGTAAATCGGCCTATATCACTACCATCAGCATGCACGTCTCTCTGGGCTTAATCTTAGAGAGTGATTTAATACCACTCACGTTTGAAAGAGATGTGTGTGGTCCGCAGCACAAGAGACAGAACTGACTGCCTCGAGAGGTCTTTCATTTCAGAGCACAGGGGAAGTAAAACAGGGGATTTAACTTAAAATATCATTTTTTGATTGTATGTTTCAAGAACTTAAAGATCGTAAAAGGATGCCTTAAGACTCAACTTTTTAGACGGGCGGCCTACTTTAAAGAAATAGGTTGACATTTTTGGAACTACACTTGCTCTGATAAGCACATTATATCTTGTTTAATTTACCGTGTACAGTCTTTTCACACTGAGGCAGAGCCATGTTCCACTGCTTCCGCTCTTTATGCTAAGCTAAGCTTACGTCTGCTGGCAGTAACTTTATATTAACGTCATAGTGGTGTCGATCTTCTCATCAAGTCCCTCAGCAAAAAGATAAATACATGCTGTTCCATTCCCTCAATGTGAAAGTGTTCCTCAAGTACCTTGTTGTTGCTTAGAACTAATACGCAGTAGCAGAGGAAGTATTCTATGTGAAAGTACCTGTTCACCAATGCAAAAAAAATACTCCGGTGCAGATACATTAAAGTCATCCTGAGTCAAAATGTATTATAATAAAAAGTAAAAAAGTGTACAGTACTCGAGAAAAGTTACTTTCTGGTTTTATAAAATCCGGTTTGGTTGTCAATATCTGTTTGTCTTTTTTAATATTGTTTTATGGGTGAGTGTAGTGAATGTTTCCATCTTTTATCTGCCTTAGTTGTCAATAGTTTAGCAGTAATAAATGTCATAAATGGGGTTTACAAAGGTTCGAGTGATTGATAATGCATGGAAGGACACTCACAACCTAAATCCATTCACAAAACATCCTGACCTTGTTTTGAAGAGCACATAATGGCCACTGATGCGCTTCAACAGTGCCTATAAAACATTAAACATTCATAATGAATCATAATCATCTCATGGATGTTTATGTCTTGTTGTCTGATAACCTCCTAAAAGTCACATTAAACGTAATGCTTTTCAAAACGCATCACTTAACAGAGTACGGAAAGACACAACTTTGAAATTTCACATGGTGAGAAGTTGTGATTCTTGATGAATCACAATTTACTGCGAGCCCTCCGTTGTGCTTTTACACCACAAGGTGACTCATACCGAAATACGGATTCTTGTTTCTTACAACCGTCTGGAAACGTCCTGAAAGGTCATTAAACACATTCACGCTTGCACTTCTTGCGATGCAGTCAGAAATAGAAAGTTTTATGCAGCTGCAGGCACATTGAGTGAGTAAAAAGTTGCTCCTTTTCAGTGTAGAAAGCTCCCACATGAAATTCTCCATTTTACTTATGTCTTTATGAGACATAACTTCTCTGATCAATCTCTTCTTCTTCTTTGATGCCTTAATGGTCGGGGAGGCTGGGACACTGAGTGCTTAATGGTTATTTAGCTCATGGAAATCACTCAAACAGCGATGTGCAGTCTCTATGATGATGCATCTGATGTTCAGGTCATGAGCCATTTATGTACTTTAACTGTTGAGGTCGGACTGCTGAGTGCTTAACGGTTATTTAGTTGATGCAAATGATTCAAAGACACTCATGAAGAGTGGAGAGGCAATCCTGGTCATTACAGTAAGTAGAGCTTGAAAGAGGCTTTGTGATAAATGATACTGCTTTTGAAATATGTTTCGGGGAAGCGGAGCGCTTTGTTTTCTCAGGGAAAAATACAAAGTGTGTGCTGCCAGCTGAAGCCGACGCTTTGGTGGCTCTTGTGAGGACGGGTGCATTAGTCTCGTTCCAGGGGTGAAAAAGCAAGCCGCTGGCAGAGCATCAAGTGGGAATGTAAGTGAAATGGACAGCAGATGGCTCTGGTTCATGCACCGGTTGTTTGGGACGTGCTGAGCATGGCTGGGCCTGTGCACCCCCTCCAGACCTGGCACCCGTCCTGGCTTCCCCCGCAACAGGACTCTTCAACCAGCAGGCTGTGAGTCTGTCTGCTAATGCAACCTGTACAACTCCCATCAGGGGAGGAGGTGAGTTACTGAAGCCCAAGAAAAGGGAGCCATTTATACTGAAAGAAAGTCTTCAGTAGGCCCAAAATCAAGAGCTACGGTACCAGAAGATCGAGGTCATCATACACACCAAATTAAGAGTCAGATTTGAATGTTGTGTCCTGCTTATCTTGTTTTAATGCACAAACCACACAGCTGTTTCGTTGTTGTTGCAGAACCAAATGGCCACACCTACGTAACCACTTCCAGGAGGGAAAAGGGTCGAGCAGCAGTCGCCTTGGCGGGTTTTGACGGCTTTGACTTTCAAAAGTTTGTTTGGTGAAATTCAGCAGCTCAAAATGAAAGTTTGGAGTTAAAATACTACATTGGCCTGCAAAGTTATGCACCCAGAGAGGCCTCTTTGTTTCACGCAGACAGCAAGTCAATAAATAATGACGCAACGCCGCTGCCAGATCAGCACAACTTTCTGTGACACCATGCTCAGGTCGTGAAGTGTTGGGTGGATGCAAGTTCGGTGAAGTGTTTGTCAGCCAGCTGACACTAGAGAGATGACAGGAAATGAGGGGGAGGGGGGAGACAAAAAGCAACAAAAGGTCCCCAGCCTAACTCAAACTGTGGTTGTTGCAATTCAAGGTCAGCAACTAAACTCCAAGGCTATGAGGACCCCCCCCCCCCCCACACCTCCTCCAGTAGGAACCGTACTCTGATTCAAAATGAGGTGCTAAGATGACCGATGAGCAGCTTTTGATGCAGGAGTCAAATGTGAGTGGCAGACCAACCAGGTGTTTATAGGCAGCTCTGTGTAGCCTGCACCTGCATAGACATGAACCTCTACCACACTAAAGGGAAGTGGGATACTATCATGAATTGAATTACTTTACTCATAACATAAAATACACAGGGCCACCTTTCTGTTTTTGTTGTTTATTGGCTGATATTGTGAATAAGATCGTTTCTGTTGACTTGTATGCTACTTCAATACCAGAAGAAGAATGCTGATGATTGTAAGTGATTATTAAGATAACTAAGATGTTAAGTGTTTGGCAACAACAAAAATACTCAGGGGAAGTTTGTGTTTATGGTCTAATAAATCTGTTAATTGTCTGTGGTGGGACACAATTTCTGACCCTCCTGCATAAAGGTTGTGCCACACGTGCATGCACATCCTTATTTTCTGCCCGGCTAAATAAAGGACACATTACTTCCTGTACTGGCACTGAGCTTTGGCACTGGACTTTAATCATGAGGTGTGGAGTCATCCAATATGGACTTAAAGGATTCAACACACACACACATGCATCTGACAGCCTCCCGCTGAATAAAACCGTCACTTTCTGTTCTGATTTCTGCTGCAGCTGTGTTTGTGATGAAATCACACACACACACACACACACACACACATACACACACTCTGCTGTGGAAGATGAAATATTGTGATTTTTCTGATGCCTTCTGCGTGAGGTAATAAATGAGTTAAAGATGTTGCTTTCGTTGACAGCAAGTTCTTAATTAAAGCAGTGTGCGATAATGAGAGTTCACCTCCTCTCAAGCATGCACTGCATTAAACTCAGCTGACACAACAGAAAATTCACATGCAACCTTAGACCTAGGAGGGGGGGGGGGGACAAATTACCCTGGCACCGACCAGGCAGGGACTGTGCAGGGAGGCAAGCAGCAAATCAATACAGTTTTATAGACCTGAATCATGCCTAAACGTTGCTGCTCAGCTCTGCTATTTTCATCTCTCGGCCTTATGGCTGTTCAGTGGAGGAGGGAGGCGACACTCACACACATCCCGACCGCTGTGATGGAGATGATTATGCTTCCATTAGCTGACGTAAAGTCTCTGCTCTGGATCTGGTTGTGCAGTCCGTTCCTTTGCGTTTCACATCGCAGGTTCAGGTTACAAATGTAAATAGTAAAAGTGCTTGATGTAAAGTTTGTGCAACAGGACTGTGTTTTGGGTCGCAGATAAACGAAACCCGTGGCTGCCATCTACGGGCACGACTGATAACGTTTTGAGGCCAAAAACATTAAAGTGAGCTTTCAAGAGATTTCAAATACCGGATAAATAGAAAGCATTTTTAAAAAAAATAAAGAATAAAGAAGTTGTGTCTACTTTTTCATCGACATTGGGGGCAATTTGGGATTCAGCAACTTGCTCAACGTCTAATTAAATTGTGTGCTACTGTAGTTTTCCTCCACTACATTTATTTGACAGCTTTATTGATCTAAAATGTAATCAACAAAATAAATCATAATGTATTATTGTAGATCAAGCTACCCAGCAGTATATTAAGTGGTCAAGCTTAACCTCATCTCTAATAGCTGAAAGTGTATAATGTAAATACATACAGTAATATACATTATTCTGAAATGGGTCATTTGCATAATGAGCACTTTAACTTTTAGTACTTTCGGTACATTTTGCTTGCTTATACGTTTGTACTTTTGTTTGGTCAAGTAAAATTACTGCAGAACCCTGAATCAACAAAGCAGGCAGTATGTCCATTTAAAACTCTTCTTATGAGGGTAAAATGGGATTCTGAGATGAGTTGCAGCTTATTAACCAGCGTGAGCAGTCATGCACACACACACACACACACACACACACACACACACTGAGGACGGGGGCCTCAGAAATCCCTGTGGCGCCTCTTATGTACGCAATGCCCGCTCAACCAGTGCATTCCTGCAGCACATTGTACTGTTGTCGGTCTGCCCATGTGAACACGAGTATAACACAATGACAACACAGTCTAAAGGGCATTCCCACACTTTCAGCCTGGAAACTGCTTGATTCCTACCTACCAGGTGTTTTCTGCAGACACAAATGAGACTTTTCAGACGGGAGGCGTCTTCGCTGTCCCTGAGCGACCGCTCGCTCTGCCTCTGCCAGTAACACACAGCCCGACCTTCCTCTTACCTACGCTGACTCAGCGTTTATTGTTAAGTGATTACAGTATGCCGGTGGTGACGCTCGGTGGGCGTGAGAGGTCTTCATCAAGAATTTGTCCAATATCCTGCACATTTTGGAAGCAGAAAGCCATAAATCCCAACTATCTGGACTTGATAATCAGATGCAATGATGCATGTGTTTATTGGGAGAGAAGATGATGAGCAATACGTATTGCATAACATCTTCATTTTAGATTATTAAGTTCCTTATATGTATCCTTACATCAATACATGGTGTTCATGTTTTAAGGGACACACTTTTATTTGTAGGGGGGATTTAGGCAGTTTTTGCTTTTAGAACTCAAATGTAGAGTATTTTAAATGTAAAAATGTAGATAATTTTGCTCTTTAAAACTCAGTTTGACAATCTGAAAGACTGAAAGGATGTCCAGAAACATTAGATGGACTAATTCACTTGAGTAAAAGAGTTGAATAACTGACTGAAATATCTGCAAACCCAAGTTTTGGAATCCCATCAGGAATCAATATCAGTATTATTACAGCCATTAAAACTTTTCATGGAGTATTTGTCATATGGTTTTATGTTTTATGGACTGTGTATACTTTGTCATACATTCCACCTTCACTTCACTTTAGAAGACCCACTGTTCTTGCTTAGAAATAGAGTCGCTTCATGTCAGGATGAGAAGGTTATTTTGAGCTCATAAACTCATATGAATATGTGATACAGGAGGTAAGGTTCATATATGAGGGTCAAGTTTCAGCCATTCAGGCCGCAATGCATGAAATGGATCAGTCTTATTGAAACTGAAGTCATCAATAGGTTTCACATTTCCTGTTCTAAGTGGCAGCATTGAGACAGTCTGTCACTGATGCACACATTCAAATATGAATGCAAAACATATTTGCATTTATGGCTTAAAAGTTAGTACTCATATATATAGCTTGTCTTTTTTAGCCACACCAGTGGGATGGCTTTATTTGATGGTAGCCAGTCTGGTCCAGACTAACAATTATTGGATGGATTACCATTTGGTACAGACGTTCATGGTCCCCAGATGAATGACGTTAAACATGAAAAGCCATATGTTCTCCTCAGCAGCAGATGGAGACCAAAAACAGATTTGAAAGAGAGTGAATAACGGACTCACAGTCACCAGGTGGTCAGAAACCAGCTCTGACACCGACGCACGTTGAGCACGCGAATGCAACGCACCCGTCCGAAGCATTACGGACACAACAACTCACGTGCTGTTAAGTCTGAGATGTGCATGCAGGGAGGGTGTGTGTAGGTGGAAGGGTCGTCTTGAGACTGCATGTTAATGTCGCATCAGAAAATAAAAAGACAGTAGTGAGTCTCTTTATGTATAGCGCCATCTGCAGTAGCCTTCTGACAAAAACTAAATTTCACGCATTGGCGTGTGCATATGTTGGAAGACATACGACAATTATAATGTTTCTATTTGCCAATTTTAAGCCACCTCATCTCAACTTAAATGGTGATGATATGTTAATATCATATTCACTACTTATTATGACTGCCCCCGTGTGGCAAAAAGAAAATCTGTATTTGCAGGTTAAAAAAAAGAAGAAAAAAAAAAATCACAATATGCATTCATGTACAGATTGGCTTCTCCAAATGATTTAAACTTAACAAACCAGAGTGCAAGACAGGAGAGGAAAGTGCAGAGGACACTGCTGAGACACACTTTCTGCACACAGCTGCAACTCTCTCGCCAAGGTAAACACATCCGGACCAGACGCGCTGACCTTTGTCCTCGCTTGTGTCTTGGTTTGGTTGCGATGCACTCCTCCAATAAAACACATACTGTTTCCCGCTGTATAATTATGGACCCTCTCCTGGCCAATAACTGCTTGATGACGTCTCAAATCTTGGAAGTAGAAGGAGAAAAAAAAAACTCGAAACTTCTATTTTGAGATTTACATTCCAAGTAATAATATTGACGGGGGGAGGGGGTTTAGACATTATTGTGAGTAGAGTTGGTCTGACTGGAGCCAGACGAAGGGCCCAGACAGTTTTATTGCATTGTGGGCTTACTAGCTGGCTGAAATGAAAGAGAATTGTCACGGCTACCAGACCCATGATGCTCACGGCTGCTGGAGGCCCAACGCATGACCTCCAAAGGTAACACAGCCCGGGGTGATTTTAAAACAAGAACAAACACGCACCTCAGCCAAAATAAGAAATGCGCTTTGACATTTGCTCTGGTATCACCACGGGAGACACCCAGACATTCAGCTAATTAGGAGGGAAAATAACATGACTGTGCCGAATGATGTGAAGTTCAAATCAGGTGAGATTTTGTTTTCATAAACAGTTCATATCATGAATAATAGTAAGAAATACACAAATTGCCACAATATATATTAACACTTGAATTGTTAGGTGTAGTTTATTGAAGCTTTATTCAAGCTGAACATCTCTTGAGACACTTTTTTACATTTGGTTATAAAAATAGAAAACAGAGCATGTGCTACTGCAGAATATGTGCTTCATCTTTTGCAACGTCGGCATAAACTTTGCTTTGGCGTGTTTACTATAATTCAATCTGCCCATGTTTTCTACCAAAGTATAAACAAATGACCCCGAAGCCTCCCAGGAGGAAGTAAAGGTCAGAGGTCAACATGCATATCCCGATTATCATTCACACCATCACACTATCTCACTAATGGGACCCGAGTGTCTCTCCACCTCTGCTCCTTTTCCAAGTAACCAACCCCTCCCTCCTTCATCTGAACAGCGTTAGCGTGTGATTGGTCAGCGGGGAGTAACCTGGGATCGTTACTGCCAATAAACCTGAGTGGGCATGAATCTGACAGGAAGGTGAAAAAAAGAAAGAAGTGTAATTCGTTGGAAACCCATCTCATCTCGACACCATGTGGTCAACAGCGTGAGGGCCGAGCTGCTTTTATCTAACGATTCAGAAATGGAATCAAATTCAATCAACCTTTATTTTCCCTCCTGCTCGCAGAGACGGTGGAGGGCGAGGCAGCCTCCAACTCCTGACCGTCGCTGCGTGAGCCTTGCGCTGGCCAGTGCTAAGTCTTAGTAATTAAGACTTCACGCTGTTCGACTTTAGAAGCTCCTAAATGGGCCTCCCGTCTCTCCTCGTTTGAAGTAATTTATTCGATTTGACATGAGTTGGGCTTCACCTCATCCTCGCCTCTCCCGCAACACACGCCTGTGTTGCGGAGGAACAATGGAGTTCCCCTCTTCCTTTTGTCTGCATTTGCTTTTGTCATCCCTGCTTCTGTACATGATCGTCGCCGTGTTTAACGAAGCCAAAAGGGCCTCGGTTTTAGATGAGGGCGTGGACAATTAGGAAGTCAAGTGGTCCATTAGGAAACTATTGTGAGGAGAGAAAACCAGTCCAAGACAAACAGAGGGAACAGTGTTACATATGGTACTCTGTTTCCTTCTTTACTGATCTTTGAGAATGTTTTTCAGTTTATTACACATTTAATGATGTAATTAGCTTCCTCATTTTGTTCAGTTTGTTTTGGTTATGTGACTCCAATGACATGTTTAAAGATGCCTACGCTTCTACTGTATCAATAGGCTTTGGGATGGATTAAGCTGTGGGCCCCCCCAGTGGAAAAATAAGCTCTGGGTCCATATGAACCATTGTTTCTCCCACTCTTTGTGCCTGAATTAGTTAGTGTTCAGTTTGAGGTAACTTCATGAAGCACTGAGTTAGTGTACTGTAGTCTTACTTGATTTTGAGACGAAAGCGTTTCAGCTTGTGGGTTTCATGAAGGTCCCTTTGTGTTTTATTTGTCCAGTTCATTTCTCAGGGAAAGTGCATGTTAAAAAACTGCTGACATCATGCACATTACAAATAACATGAGATGAGTATGGGACAAAACATCATAGAGAGAGAGAGAGAGAGAGAGAGAGAGAGAGAGAGAGAGAGAGAGAGAGAGAGAGAGAGAGAGAGAGAGAGAGAGGACAATAATACTTCAGATACATCAATTATCAAAAATATTTCAATAAAATAATCGTAAGCGCCATGAAATGAAACTGTGGCTGTGAAACATTGAATTGTGGCACATGGCAAAAATATAATTCTAAAGACTCTCCAAAGGGAGATGTTTCATAACATTAGCTTTATAATCAAGGTCTAAATCAAAAGATAAGATATTTAAAAATTACATTTTAGATTCATTTTTGTTGCCTTTATGTTGATAGCTTTGAAATATGTTCGCATTATAAATGCACTCTTAGTGTTTCTTGTCATGTAAAAGATATATTTTTTCCTTTATTGTCGCAGTAAATGCGAGCAAGTTCTTACAACATGACACGACGACCACAAAAACAAAATGATAGCGTGCTTCAGGAAAAAAACAACGTGCACGGAATATTTAAGTCCATATATAATTATGAGCCTGTGTTCCTGAAGAAAAACAAGCAGCAGTAACGGACATTATTAAAACATCTCAAATAAAACAGGCTAAGATGAAATTAACAAGGTTGATCCCATAATGATGTCGGCCTCTATCTGCTTTAGATATGTGAATGCTCTGCCTGCCGCTGCAGTAAATCAGAGCCATAAATCAGATATGTTAAGGCCGCACTGATGTTGTTGTAACAAAAAAGCACATGTCGTGACTGTAAGCCCGAGCCCTGGCGATTCATCATCCAGCCCAACAGCTGAGTGCGACAGGCTCATCTGTCCCAGTCAGGAGAGGTCTCCTTGTTAGATTAAAAAAAAAAAAACTGAGTAGGAAGGCTACAAAACAAAGGTAGCACACACACACAGATCGGAGCTAAACAGCTGTGTAAAACATTATCGAATCCAAGCAGACTGATTGATAATAAGCTGAGTTTGCCAAGGCTGAACATGAGGTGAGCTTTTATGGCCACTCGTGCGCTCCAAGGACTTGGAAATAACAACAACAGCCTCCGGTGGTGGTCTGCAGGCCGCTGAGCTCTGACACAGAGGCCGGCGGCAGTCACATGACGAGCGCCGTCACGTGCACAAACACACGCGGTCGGCGGTAGCCGAGTGGACGGCTGGTCCCGGCTGTCAGACGGCATCTACAAGACCCAGCGTCCAACTGTTCGCAGGAAGCATGCAGAGGGGAGCGGTGGGTGTCTGGTCAGCCGGGTCGCATGCCGCTCCTCGGGCCTCGCAGGAGTCGCGGACTGACGGACTCAAGCAGGTGAAGGAAACGGAGCGTTAACACTAAAAATAACACGAGCCAACAGCAGACATGCAGACGGTCAGACAGACAGAAGGCCCTGAGAGTGATAGATGTTGCAATTCTCATGTCAGGATGAAGTCTTTTTGTTTTCGCAGCGCGGCTCCAGGGATGGCAACGCTGGCCGCCAGTCAGTCGGTTGGTGCACAACTTTTGCTCAGACTGAAATATCTAAAAGGACTGACTTTTGGTTCATATTTTACGGTCATCTCTTCCTCTAGCGCAGTGGTTCTCAAACTTGTTCTGTCACGCTCCACTTTGGAGGAAGCAAAATGTTCGGGCCCCCACCGCCCCAACAACATTGGAACAAAATGGTCCAACTTTTTGAGACTCCTCCATCCGTGCTTTTTTAATTATTAGATTAAAGGAAATTGAAATCCCTTTAAACCAGATTGCTCCATCTGACAAAAACTAAGTTATATATGTACAAAAAATAACTCAAATTTGGCAAAAAGATTAACAAGGAAGCCGGTTGGATCCCTGTTTTCATAGTTTCATGTTGAAGTGTCCTTGAGCAAGACACTGAGGCCCCAGAGCTTCACAGCAGCACAAAGCTCCTTTATTACTAAGGAGGGTAAAATGCAGAGATTAATTCTCCCACTGTGGGATTAATAAAGGCTTCGTAAAAATATATATATAGATACATATATATCTGAAATAAGATGGTGAATATGGTAAACATGACACAGAGTTTAGCACCAAGCATGTTCACATCCTGAATGTGAGCTCACATTCACATCAAATGAAAGCCCTGCTGTGCCTGATCACATCCGCTCAGAGCTGCTGGCATGACTGCAGACTTTTAGTCTTGTTAATTGCTAAATGCAAACTTCCTTCAATCCCCGCACATATTTTTCCAGCATAGAGTTACAGATCCAGTCCAGCTGCCTGCTCCATTCAATTGTGTGTTGTTGTTTCCTTTTATATACCCTATGGACATTTCCCAGGGAACATTGCATTGTTTTGCAGGGATTAAAATTCACTGAAGATTATATCTGCTCCAGCACTGCTGAACAATGCTAGAGGGTGTAGGGGTCTCCCTGTCACGGCCAAAGTAAGATTGCTGCCCACCCATTCTGATCAGAGCCTGTGGCATGCCATGAGCCCAATTAGAAGCTGATCTATAAGAAAAACCCAGAGCCTTGCATGTTAAACCATGTAACTGTCTGCCCCTTGCACTCCAACATGCATGGTTTTGTCTTTAAAGGTGCCTGTTACAGGAGGGGGCGGCGGAGATGGCCAGTCGGCCAAAAGGAGGAACGATCCTATGGATATTTTCTTACCGTCCTCACTACCCTATCTGTATGTTTATACCTTATTTATTAGGCCCCGGAGAGAACCACTCTATCATCCAAGTTTAATTTCATATTGTGCAATAATGCTGCTCTCAGTGCTTTTCTCTGAACTGTCTCTGGAAAACTTTCGGAGTCAGCAGAGAGAAAGGCAGCCTTGCAGCGCTTCAGAGCAGCTTTTCCACGGCGGCCGAGTGAGCTGCGAACACAGGGTCTGATCTGTGAGTGGCCTCGGTGCAAGCCGGAGTAACAATGTGGTTCATCCATGAAAACCTTCATTGTCTTTGCTCTCGGTCTCAGGGTAGTCGCCCCACAAAGAGTGTTTTGTCACGGCGCCCAACCTCCCGTTGTTCATTTTGCAAACAAGTCAATTTCACTCCTTAAAAGTGATGGATGTGGGAGGATTTGGGAACATGCCAGGACTCAGATCTCTCTTCTTGCTCTTGAGATTTCTTTGATTCGAAACATTTGATGATTTGATAAACAAGACTGCTTACATATGCTTATTGTTCAAATGCTTCCAGTGAATCTCACAATAAATCACCTGACACTTGCAGCTTGTTCGTCACAAAAGGCAGAATGAAACAGTAGCTGTCTGCAAACAGAGCAGAGGCCGCAGGTTCCTCAGCAGAACGAGTTTGGGCCGTTGTCACTCGGAAATTGTTCGAGAAAAAATGCTCTCAGTATTCAAACAATAACAGATTAGCCACATTGGGGCAGCAGAAACAACTTGTAAACACAACGTTGACATTTTATCAGCTATTAAGTCGATATTGTGAACTTTTCCAGCAAAAATCCAGCCAATTTGGGTGAAAATGTACTTTCATTCTGAAGAGTGTTTCTGTTTCCGGGTGAATGTCCGTCCAGTACCACTCGACATTTAGCTCTCTTTTAGGTCTCCACCAAATCCAGAGGGAAATACCCGGCTCTTTAGCCGCTAAATGCTCCACTATGTTCACCAGCTGATCCCTGACGTTGTCTGCTATGCGGTGCTGGGCTTTTGCTCTGTACCACATCGCTGATGACGAAAGTCACATGGTGAAAAAACAAGAGACGCCATAAAGGTAACGTGAAGCTGAGGGGGGCGAGAGAGTCATGTGGTAATTCTCTGTGGGTTTGTCTCTTCGTTTTCAGATTATGGGGGGGGGATTTGAACAATTACTAGACAGAGGGTTGGTAAACTGGAAAGAGTATCGTATTTGAAAAAGTATCCAACAAAAAATGCAGACCAGTGTTGCCAACTGTTTTCCAATGGAAGCGTTGAGCAGCACTAGTGACTGTGGCTCAGTGGTGAGCAGGATCGTCCTTCAATCAGAGGTTTGGTGGTTCATCCCCCGACTCCGCTACCCCATGTTGATTTTTTTTGTTGTCAGAATCTTTGATGTATTGATTGCCAGAGTGTAATGAAAATTTGATCAAAACCATTTTGGAGGAAGATTACTAACCGTAGTGTAACGCTACACATCGTAGGGGACATGAGAAGTCCTTAAGATGCTCTGAATTCTTTTTTCAAGAGCAAATTCCACCTGATCAAAACCCTCGCAGTGAGATTCGTCTCACTATTCTCTCCTGTAAAAGGGACAACACCAACTTATTGTTTTCCTTGATGTTCGTCACCACTGTCTCAGCCCTGGAGCCTCACACACTTCACACCGAGGAGAGAGCCAGCGAGACTGCAGGCCATGTGACAACATTTTTGTTGTAACTTCTCCGCACTCTCCCACCCTGTGCAGCGTTTCATTATTTCCAAACCCATGAGCTCAAACAATTTGTCTGTTCAGCTCAGTCAGCTGTGGCCTTTGATGTGAGCTCCCGGTGTTGCGTTTGTGTTCATTAGCTAACAATCAGTGTTTTTGAGGAGGAGGAGGAGGACGAGGAGGAGGACGAGGAGGGTAGCACAAACTAGAAGTGGCCACCTCTCCTTCCTTCTGTGTGAAATAATAAATCATGAAAGGTAACAAAAGAAAACAACAGTGCTGGCAAGAAAAAGAGGAGCTTTTTTTACAAGAATAGTTACTAAAGGTTAAAGTTGGATGCAGAAGCCGAAGTCTTGACTTTAACATCTTTGGGTGGGGTCCGAAAGAATGTTGAAAGGACCCGCTGCTGTTTTACGGGGTAACAAAACGAACACATTTGCTGACGGATTCATTAAGTGTGAAAAAATGCCCCTCGCAGCTATCTGCCAAACACTGAAGAAAGGAAAAAGGAGAGGTAACCCAAGCCCACCAACACAGCGATATTTACCCACACGGCCTGCACAAACATGCAGATGTGAGCAGTGATGGATTAGGCCGGGGTTATCCCAGTCAGGCAACACCATCATAATAGAGTGAGTGCTTTTGGGCCTGGG
Organism: Clinocottus analis; assembly: GCF_023055335.1. Taxonomy (NCBI): domain Eukaryota; kingdom Metazoa; phylum Chordata; class Actinopteri; order Perciformes; family Cottidae; genus Clinocottus; species Clinocottus analis. The sequence continues at coordinate 20,006,818 of NW_027175931.1, read as the reverse complement.
CGACGCGGACGCTGAAGTGATGAAAGTGAAGTCCAAGAAGGGAGATTTCTGTCCAACATGCCACAGAGGATTAAGTATCTGGTTTCTCCTCCTGCTCTTAATCTGGACCAGAGGGGGGCGACTGTCACTCTGCTGAACAACACTTATTGATAGTGTTGGTGTCACCTCCGAAGCCAGGTTAACACCGGGGATTAAACACAGGCACTTAGAGTGGGCGGACTTGGATTAGGGATGCCATTGTGAATTCCTTTGTAAATGTTTTGAGGGCATAATTTCAGTGAGATAAGTTCACAATATTCAAGGAGACACATCTTACTCTTTAGGGACGGATGGTTGACAGGAGGGGAGTTGTGGGTGGTCAGCTGCCGCCCGGTCGATGCAGGTGTGATGAGAAAAAAGAAGAAAAGAAACCCGGCAGCTTCACTTGTTTCACTCTGTGAACCGGTGATGAAGAGGGTGCTGAGTTGGACAGGATGGAGAGCGTGTTAAATGGGTCAGTTAGTTACTACCACAGGTGTGGACAGTGGAAGAGGCACAAGGTGACAGAGACTGATGGCCACCTTTACTTTGTACGGGGGAGAAAAAGCAATCTATCTATTCATCCATAGATGAGCCTCACTATTATTTTCGTCATCAATCTGTCAGTTGTTTCCCCGGTTAACCAATTCATCATTTAGTCCATAAATGTCAAAAACAGGCCCATGATAACTGACAAATATTTAGGTTTATTATTTATAGAAGTAGTTGTTGGATATGACGTTTGAAGGCTCCTTCACGGCCTTGGATATTGGTATTTTGAATAAAACGTTTAATTCAGCGGTGGTGTGGTCTGCACTAAAAACTAAAGTTAATTTATTTATAATAACGGATTTCAATGTTTCTGCAAACTGCTTTCTTCAGGAGACAACACAGCAGTCACTGGAATTTATACAATATAAACAAATAAAAGGGAAATAGACTTCAGAGGCCAATCTAAGGGAGGCTGCACAACCCAGAAATCAACCAGCACAAACAAGGACAAATTTCAAAATGGATTAAATTTTATACTATTAAACTAGAATAAGAATCCACAATACAAATGTAATAAGAAATATGAAGAAATATAATTTGGCCTTTTCTACGTGTCAAATCCCTCTCGCTCCCAGTTTTTTGTCTTTATTAACAAGAGACGCTCCGATACTGAAACTAACATCAACTATTGGACATCAGGCCAATTCCAATAGCTCGATTGTTTATCGGTGATAACGGGCCGATCTGGTATCAGAGACCATTATTTCGATGATTCCCAATGAGCACATTTCTATATTTTTGTTCCATATTGTTTTATAAAGTTAGGAAAGCAATGTGTTCGTCAGGATGGATGTTGCCTCACACGTGAAGTGAAGAGAACCTTCCACGCAGTGAAGCTGGGTAAATCTCAAACCGGTCTGATGCGAATGTTTAGAAATCTAAATTGTTATCGGGACTGAGGAAGTCGGAATCGGTGCATCCTTAGTTTCAACTGCTGCTATCCGTGAAAAGGTCAAGGTCAAAGTGCAATACATGAATGCTTTGGAAGCGATGCAGCAGGTGGAATTTGAGATTAGATGTTTTTGGAAAACAATTGAATTATTAGACAAATGGTTAATCCCTTGTTGCGATGAAGGTTACTTCATTTTGGAATTTGTTTTTTGATGCAAACAACTCACCACAAGGTCCATCAGTGTCATTTTTGGAGCTTTCAATTGTATCGCACAAGTTCCTCAGTTTGCCCAGTTTTCATTGTTGATGTACTTTTTTCTTTAGCACTCATTTTTTTAAGAACTTCTCTTTCTTGTTGTTGCTTAAAAAGTGGTGACTGAACCTTCCCCTTTTTAGTCTTGATTATACATCGAGTATTTTGCAATTTTTGCTTAAGTATGTAATGCAGTAATGGTGAAACCCTAAAAAAAAGGAACAGGGCAGGAAGATATTATTTTCGTATCACCACAAACTACCCCAAAGAAACCCATGAATCATGCCAAATTTCCTGCAGAGGTTCTGTACTATTTTGTAAATGACTTCAGACATTTAGAGACATTCTCGATGGATATGGGCAATCTTAATATCATAACAAAAAATAACAAACCTGAAAGCAGAATCCCAGGACACATTAGAGTGCAATAATATATATTTTGTTTTATTGCAAACAGAAAAAACTAAATACAATCTACCGCACTTTCATCTCTGATTCCTGTGAGACATCAATCATTCAAACCTACAAAATAATTGGTCAGAAACTCTCGAGAACAAATACAAAATGCAGTGAAAACAGGCTCACCCACACGGTATCATGGTAGGCGCTTCTCCAACGCACACAAGATAAACAAATGCTCTGTGAAAATAACTGACCTCTTACAAAAAAAGTTTTTTTTTTCAATAATAATAATTAAAAAAAGAAAAACAGCCAACATATTTACAGGATAACAATATTTTCTTTGAATCTGGCTTCCCAGTGAAACTTTACTTATTACTCAGTAACTAACATGTTACATGTGTCCTTTTAAAGCATATAAGGCATGACAATCAACCTTTTGTCTATTCTGATAACAGCAAATCTTAAATATCCAGATGGAAGACATCGTAACAGACCAGTCGGTCCTCCTCTTTGACGATATTCATATCCTTTATATTAATGCTTGTTGTTTTTCAAAGCTTCTGTGCATTGCTCAGCCCGTCTAAGGCACCGACTATTCAGTAGGGGAGTCCAGAACAAACTGTACATGAGCATATAAATCAAATCCTAAACTAACCTTTTAGCATTATGTACACGTTTGAAACATTAGTGATGAGAAATAATGAACGTAGTAGGTAGCGAATAACTTAATTTACAAGCAACCAAAAAAAAAAAGCAAAAACTTAACATTCATGACTTCAGCTCACTTTGCTTTTGTCAAACTGTCTTTCGAGATGAACAGATACCGGAGGAAAAAGATCATTTTTAGAGCAGAGACAGCAGTTTACCAAAATAAGAAACAGGTTGACAGCTATGAATCTGCTGTACATATGAAAAACTAAAATGTGTGCATGCAGACACAGATGTGCTATATATCACAGAGTTTAAGCACTTTAGTTGCCAAATACAATGAGAGAGAGAGAAAAAAAGGAAAAGTTAATTAAAAAGCTGAAGGTTTTGAGGCACAGACTGCTTTTCAAATGTGGGCTGCAGAGGCAGATGTGTGGTGGATGGGTGGATGGGCGCGTGTGTGCGGCGGCGAGAGTGAGAGCGAGATTAAAGTAGTTTATTCTCAGACATCTAAACCTCTCGACCAAAACCCTGGCATGGGAACGCGAGGGCGGAGAAGGGTTAAAAAGAAAAAAAAAGGACCCACAATCTATAAAACCCCACTAAGAAAGGAGACCTCACCCCCAGGTGCTGATTGTAATAAAAGTATGTGGTTCTGTCATCTTGCAACAAACTTGACCAAATAGGGATCTTTAAAAAAAAAAAAAAAAGGTTATGTTTTCCATTACATGTAAAGCCACTTTGAAAAACGCGTCACTCCCGAGGACACGACAAAAATAAGAAGCAAAAAGTTGACAAGTGGAAGGTCAAATGAAACACGATGAGATCATTGGTGAGCTCAACTCTTTTGTTCCAACTCAACGTCACTGGGTTTGTTGTTTGTAGGGGGAAAAAAGAAAGAAAAAAAGAACCGTCCCTTTGGGAGGCATTACATACAGCTTGAACCTAGATGGTTCTTCAACCAATTTTTTCACTCGTGGATTAAATTTCTAGTTTCCATGATCGCTGTATATCCTCAGTGGAGCCAAACCCCAACATTATAGCCCGTTCTGTGATCAGTAGTGATGTCAGCCGCACACAACATTTCCAACTGTGCTGTGAGCCATTTGTGCACTCGTACTTCAATCACGTACTTAATAAAGCCAAAGGATCAGTTTATTAGTGCTCTTTTTCTTCTACACCCCTCTGACTTTCTTCACCCCCCTTAACAAGTATTTTGCTTATTTACTGTCATGAATCCCGGCCCTGGGGTGTCGAGCGGGAGCAGTGAAACCGTTGGTGGTTTATGGAGCCACGTAACGTTGGATGATGACAGCTGCGATGGTCACATCTGGTATTTATAACTCGCTGCCTTGATCCCACGTTTAAAATAAAAACTGTAATGACCAATTGGTGTTTGTGTGCAGACAGAAATCAGACGATACAGAGGGAAAATGGTTAAGACAGCGACGCAGCCTGTTATCAAGGCTAAGTGGAGCGGGCTAAAGCCTGGTAGGCTTCCTTTCATGCTCACCGACGACTGGAATAATGGAGTTGTGCTTTTTCACTGCAAGAAAGTGACCGAGTTCACACATTTCAACAGGCTAATGACAGCATTGTATTTGGTTTAAGACTTTTATGACATCCGACCCCATTTTTAAGAGCATTTATGATCAGCATTTTTTTTTGCAGTAATTATCTCGCTATAGTTTGTGTTGGTAGTGGCAGGGTCCGCCATTCCCACGCTAAACAAGAAGGATTCAGAGGAAACAGCTCATGCATGTAATCCAGCACGGAGAAGCTCTCATTGTGAAGCAGCCGCAGGGAAAAAAACACATTCAAAACAAGACTGTCTTCTTTCCCATCAGAGGACGATAAATTTTTTTTTAAAAATATATATATATACAATATTCACCAATTACTTCTCTTATTAAGTTACTGCTCAAAGAAAATTTGTTGCCGTATTAAACCATGTGTGTCGCCAAATCAACCAGGACAGAAATTTAAGGATTGCAACCTGAAGAACAGAAAGATATCTGTGAGGACTTTCACCGGGAGCAGCCTCTCTCTCTCGCTCTCTCTCGCTCTCTCTCTCTCTCTCTGTGTAAAGTACAAGCATCAGTCAGTTGGCTTTTCCCTCAGAACGATGCCGGTGTGATTCTCCCTTTTAAATCATGTGAGTAACAAACCTTCCCTTTAAACTAGATGATACATTTTGCTTTTAGAAAACTCATGCAATATAATTTGCTTTAAATACTGGTTGCAGCCATGATTAACATTTCATCCGTATGAAAACGCTGAAAGTAATCAAAAGACCGTTAGGAAAATGCCACAGAAGTTGTGAGGTTTTATGGGAGTAAAGCTCAGGGATATAAATACTTCACCGACAAGAAGTGGAACACCTGACCTTTGACCTGTATTAAAGACAGGTGCAAACACAAAACAAGCAGAATACAAAACCTCATTCACATCAGTTGAAACTTCACTGTATGCCAAAGCCTCTTAAGCCTATGCAGATAACATCATCGAGGCGTTGCAGATCATTTGTAGCTCCTTGAAATGCTACAAAAGTGTAATACAATCCACAAACATGTCCTTAAGGTTAAGTGGTTACAATCAAGGCAGAGCAGTATTGTTCAAAGAGCTCATTGTGAAGACCGAGCTGAGAAATTTAAATTGATCCTTTAAGCGAAATGACGCCTTTAACGATATTTATATCTGTCAGTTGTTAAATCATTCTCAGTCAGTCGGTTTGTTTGTCTGTTTTTTTTTCTCCCCTCGGCTCCTCAAACATACCACTCCCTGCGTGAGATCACCGATCCGTCCATGTGGGACACGTAGTCGCTGTCTGTACCATTGTCATAGCAGTCCTCCGGGAGGTAGGGGGAGCCGTTGTTCACCGTGGGGCTGTGAACAGGAGGTCCGCAGGGGTGCATGTTTTGGGTGTTGTAGTGATCTGGGTAGAAATTTCCCTCCTTGAGGCCCCTGTGGGCATCCCCTTTGTCGGCCCAGTCATCCCTATTCTTGTGGTCGGGGGTGTAGTCGGGGTAAATGATGTCTCCGCCCAGTTTGGGTTTCAGCTCCTGGCTGCCTTTGCTCGTCTTGTCCCCGTAGACTTCCTGCAGCTCGTGCGGCTGCAACACGTCCAGCTGAGACTCCTTCTGCATGTCGGAGGGTCCCAGGTACTGTTTGGTGTAATAGTCCCCTCTGAAGGTCCGGCGCTGTCGCATGAAGCAGGCGCCGCCGAGGATCAGCAGGAGAATCAGGAATAAAACTCCGCCCACGGCACCGCCGACTATGGTACCCAGGCTGCCGTCCTGCAGGGAGGCCAGCGTTGGGGAGGTGAACAGGGCTCTCTGCTGGTCCACAGCAGTGCCCGTCCCAGAGGTGTGGAGGAGGGACGCCGTGGTGCTGGGGGCAGCCGTGGTGGGGGGAGGATCTGCACATTAAACATGTGATGAAAAGATTTAAACAGGGAGGAAAGACAGCAGATGGAGTGAGAGGAGTAATGAAAATAAAGAGGAAAACTTTATATCCTGTAAAGCATACTCGAATGGTTTTTAGATTCATTTATATCAACACGGCGCAGTGTTGGAACAGAAACACGCCTCCCCCGAGACTAAAGAATCTGTTGAAAGCTGTGCCGTAGAGCAAAAAGGAGGAAATGAGAGGGGCGGAAAGAGGTTAAGTGCTAAATGTCACTGTGTGTGTGTGCATGAGAGAAAGACGGAGTGGATTGGAAGACAGAGGACATGCACTCATGAGCATCTGAGTGAGCGTGATTGCCCCACCGCCCTTTCTTTCCTTCTTCCTTTCTTTCTAAAACCCCCGCTTTGGGGAAGTCATGTGAGAAGATGAAACGCTGTGTGATCGATGCGAGGTTCTCGCATCCGATTTGTCCTCCGGTGCCCTAGGTGTTTTGTGATCGCAGCCAGAGTCAGAGAGGAGTGGGCTGTGAGGAGCTCAAGGTCAGGATAACGGTGTCCATTTTGACCTCCAGCCTCTGGGACTAAGAGCAGCCCGATACCACTCGTCAATCTCCGCACAGGCACATCAAAAGGCTGGACTACAAAGCAATATGACTCACACCGATAGAGGTCCTAAAGCTCCAGGAGTTTTTTAAGGGTACGAGTTATCAAAACCGGATTCCCCCCGTGGAGCTGTAATGATTTCCACAATTTGTGTAACTGAGAAAGAGTCTAATTACCAGCAATTACACACTGCGAGCCTAAAGGATCACGGCTAAAGTAAAAGCATGAGAGAGGACAACGGAGCCGGATCAAGGTCAGTGAACTGATACACTGGCAATCCTCTCCTTCTTCCAGTCACTATCAATCCCGCCCCGCAGCGCGACATTTTAAACTCATGTTGGGTTATGAGCATCTGTAACCACGTAGCTGATCATCTGAGAGACAAGCAGCCAAAAACCACAAGGCTGCGCAGACAACTGGAAATGTGAAACAGCCACACCAAGCAGCCAGGGAGGGGGGGAGGAAGTATAGCTGAGCTCAACCTGGCTATCTCCACAGGGGATGGAAGTGAGAGGCCGCATGCCTGAGTCTTAATATTTGACAAGAGGAGCAAGATAATTGCTCAGTGCACGTCCGTCCTGGACAGGATGTCAGCTATACTTTCGTTTGGTGCAAGACTCCAAAACCCGGCCTGTACACAGATGGAGCCTGACAGCCTTTTTTTGGGACTTCTCCAGCTCTTTCTTTTTGACAGTGAGAAACGAAAAGGGATTGTGTGTGTGTGTGTGTGTGTGTGTTAGCGGAGTATGTGTCCAAAAGCAGCAGTTGCTGTGTTTGGAAAAGGATTAAAAGGAACAGAGGAGAAGTGAAAACAAAAAGAGATGCAGAGTTCTCAGGATTCACACCCCGAACTTTACAATCATGAACTCGAGTGGAAAACCTTGAATAGACGGGGGAAGCAGACGGGAGTGTTTTATTCTCCTGAGGAGTTTTCTGACAAGGGATTTATGTAAGTGAATCGACAGAATTTAACTAATCCAAATGCGGGGAACCCCCTTTTGATGATCAAGGGAAGTTCCCTCCTGTGTAGTCTGTAATCTATGGATGAATAATGTCATAGAGAACAGCTGTAAGACTATACAATACTGTTGAAAAACTAATTATATGCAGTACACATACTGTTGTGTACTGCAAATCTGTGAACACAATTCATTATGGCCATGCTGTGAAACCTGACCTCAAACACAGCGAAGACAAAGGCTATATGGGTGCGTCGTTTGCTGAACCAGAAGGGGTAAACACCCTCTCACTTATCTGAGAAATCTAATGTTGCGAAAAACCACTACACTGGAAATGCTTGGGACCGATACTCTTTATCTGCACTCCGTGCTTCCATGTTGCCAGGAATGTGTGAAAGTGGATCTGGGCAGGGACATTTATTCTGAGGCTTACCTCCGCTAGAAGTGTTGAACTGAAGACTGATCGTACTGAGAGGGTAATCTTACATCAGAGAGGCACGCTGAATGTCAAAAGGCATAGATTGCTATTTTAACCTCGGGTGTTAAAGGTGATTTATTTAAGTAAGCAGATGTTAAAAATAAGAGATCCACGAGCACCTGGGGGGAAAAGGGAACAAGTGAAAACGTACCATGCACCCAGAGGTTTACATCTTGACTCTGGAGACCAATGCCATTCCTCACTTCACAGCGGTACACTCCAGAGTCATTGCGCTCCAACGGGCGAGTGAAAGCAAAGCTATTGTTTGATTTGTCAACCCCCTCAGGCATCAATCCATCCAACCTGTGCAGAAATAAAACATTAAATGAATCTCAGAGTGCGCAGTACATCATACAGAGAGACTCAGAGGAAAATGCATCGGTATTGCCGCAATGTTTCAAAGTTCAATTAAAAAAACTATCCGTGACCTGCAGTGATGTCACTTGTGTTGACTCATTCATTGGCCGTTTTGAAGCCATCATTTGATCATGACTGTAATAATTTGAGCTGACTGCACTTCCATCAGTTGAGGGGGGAAACACTTTCTACATCAACACTAAACATGACATTTTCAACGTCAGAGCAGAAAAAGACAGGAAATAAAGAAAATAAAGAGTTTGGCTGTCTAGACTTTATTGGTATTGTCAGTTAAAATGAGGTCCTGTTTCTTGTTTTTAAAGCAAGATGATGACAAAGAGCTGCCAAGTGTTGCTCTGATGCATGAACCATTTGGAATCTTTTATTTATAGCAGGGAGTCTTCCCGATGGGTGCAGCAGCGCATTTGACAGTTCCAGTTTCCAGGCTCCAAAAGTCAGACTGGAGGTAATTTAACCTTCACTGCCTAATTTAAGTTTCTTTAAACCAGGATTAGTTGTACCCAACTGGACCAATCAGCAGCTGATCATTCATGTAGTATTTGCTGTTAGTTACTCAAGAAACATGTTCCTTTTGCCCGTCTGTCACATCACAGTTAACTGTGTGTGATTACATTTGAACCATCGACTTGTTCAGGCTAAGAAGATGACTGTTTCCAAGGGTCTAGATCATGTCATGTTCAACATTAACTGCTGAATATAAAATGGTTTTCCAAAGTTTATGAGTGAACAAGGACCGTCTGACCGCACATTTTAACAACTGACTGCTCTCAAACATTACCGAGGGCTGCAAAAGATATAGTTGTGTGAACAGCTGTGTCCCCTGAATTCGGGACAGAGACAGACGGCTGCCACATTTGCAAGAAACTTTGATAGAATACGTGTGCGCCTGTTTTTACTTATTCTGTCTTGAAAGGGGGACTTCCAGGGTATGTATACCATGTATTTCTGATGAGAAGTTAAAATCCTCACTAAGTGTTTGCATTCGAAGTACATTTGTGGGGATACTGACCTGGTCCATGTGAAGTGATGAGCAGGCGGGTTGGCTTTTGCACCACAGTTGAACTTTACGTTCTCTTGACCCACATACCAATTTGTGTCAATTCCTATTATCGATACCACCGGTGCAACTGTTGAATAAAATAAAACAAAAAGGTTAGGATGTTCATCTTTTTGTTATTCTTATACCTCGTACAACAGTAAGTTTGTTCATGAAGAAAAATTCATTAACTTAGATTTTAAAAAAATATATATTTCTAAGGATATAAGACTCAATAATCAGTCATTATGATCCCAGCAGCCTAGTGACAAATGAGCTTTTCCAGAAGGAACAAAGTGTGCGTTATAAGCACAGTCGAGAGCGATGACAAAAACAAAGGCTGTGCGGGACGGTAGCAGGGTACAGGATCTGCGAGTGAACAAGAGCCAAGAGAACAAACAAATGACCCCGGATTGGTGGAAAGTTAGAAAATGACAGACTCACTCAGACAGTAGCTGTACTGCGGCTAATAATAAACTCTACTGCCTTACCACGACAAAGAAAAAAACAAAAGGAAAGCAGGAGGATTCCTAAATGAAGGCCGGCACATGCCACTGTAATAAAACATGGCAAACACCGACTTAGGCATCCAATATGTCGTTTTGATTTCTCTGGAGGACGAACGAGGAACTCATTACAGCACGCAGGAAGATGCCCGGGCTCATCATGTCCTCTGACCTTTTTTTATTTAAACGTAGCTCAACGTTGAAATTGTGCTTCTTTTGCACTTAAAATCCCCTGCCTCTGCATTTGACATGATTTATTGAGCTGGAAAGCTTCTTTCTCCCTGTATTAACCTTTTGTTTTTCCACGTCTCCATCCGCTGCCCCCCAGCAGTCCCCTGCTACTTGTGTTGCTGCTGAGCCCTGATCAATATTTCATAAAATACCTTCATTAGCCTGCACTCACAAAGTCCAAGCTCAGATAAACCCTTAGTACTGCGCGCCAAGGCGGTATGCATCAATGATTATGACATTAAAATTACTCTTAAATGGCCCCTTTATAGTAAAAGAGGGATCAGGCTATTCATAAATCAAGCTATCAGCACGGGTTAATATCGATACGATGGACTGTGCCTGTGAGGGCTACACAATTAGAACTATAATAATAATCATTACTTTGCTGGCTATATTGATTGTGATTTTTCATCTTGGTGATTTCAGGAACAATGCATATAATTTATGATAATAGCAAAAATTGTAATAAACTGCAGCCATAGCATTAAACACAATGCAAGGAGGCAAGCGACATGATCAGAGGCCAAGTTGGTGAAAGCTGGTGACAAAACCTGTCAGGCTGAAATTTTGATTAATTTGTGTCTCGGAACATTTTAAGGTGGAACTTGAGGCTGCCAATATTATATATTTTTGTTATTGCATCTTTTGCAGCAAACATTACTGGAACAGGGAGACATAGTGCTTTTGTTTGGCACCATGGATTTAGTGTGCAAGTGAGTGGATGTGGGAACAGAAATGTGGCTCACTGATGTGTTTTTGGACACAAAAGAAAAAAACCGAAGAAGCATTGTTGATTGCTCCTTTTATTGTTTCCATTTTTCACCACCGGGAAAAGCAACTTCCTCTTTACCTGATGAACAACTCATTGGGAGTGTTGGGTTTCATCTAATGTACTACAGTAGAAACTTTAAAGGGAGGAATAAATCCCTTTAAGTAATAAAGTGTTGCAAGTCGATTCTATGTCACAGAGACTAAGAAGTAGATCAATTCATTTGTTGACGACAACACAAAATAATGCAATTCACCAGACTTATTCTGTCTGATGTGAGAACAGACAACAAAGGAATCAAGGAGGTATAATATATTACAGTACTTACACTGAATATTTAGTACGTATGGTATGCGGAACTCAGTTTGCAGGGCCGGGTGGCGCACCACACAGGTGAGCATCTTCCCCTGGGCGTAGCGCTGCGGTTTCCACATGTAGTGCACTTGTACGGTGGTGGTACCGTTGGGCTCATCCTGACTTTGCTTCTCACTTCGTCCATATAGCTCGGTCTCCCAGAAAACCTCGGCAGCGGGACGGCCCCGCTCTGCAATGCAGGTAGCCACCAGTGACTCGTTCCCACCGTCCAGCAGAATCGCGGGGCCGGCAGACACGTAGACCTTTGGCTCCACTGTGTTAAAGAGAGCGAGGAGGAGGACGATGGAGGGGGGAGGGGGGGTGAGGAAATGACAGAATGGAGAAAAGATTACGCAATGAATATTGATCTTCTTCAGTATGTATATGAATAAATAATGTCCATCATGTAGAATATGGACAGAGGAAAGTGGCCTTAGTATACCTAACTGCCAGAGAGAGCAGATTGACTTATTCCATTTCATATATATGCATTAAAAATGTATGAGCCATGCTACTCAATCTTATGAAGGCATTTCAGTGGAGACTGAGCCGTCTTTATTGTTTTGTTCCAAACGTATAGCGTCTCACAGGAACGGTCATTTATTGGTCCTTCTCTAAGGTTCCAGCCGAGCATTACGCAAGCATATGATGTTGGGGATAAACTCTTATAGTCCATAATCAGAGGCTACTGCAGCCAACATAGTGATGCGTTTGTATTTGACAATGTTCTACTCGAAGATGAGGAGCTCAGTCTATACACTTATCAGCGCTTTAGAGCTGGGGTAACATTATACCGGCTTCCTGAGAATAACTGCAGGTTTAGACAGAACAAGATTTTTTTCCCAAAGAGTCATAACAGATCCATGCCAGAGGGACGTGACTAGAATAATGCAACTCTCTACCTGTTGCGTAGTTTGCATTTCTTATGCCACACTAACCGAATGAACACGTGAAGCGCTGTTTAAAGCGGGATAAGTTGTATGTATTTGTCGTAATTTAGCAACAGATTCAATAATAAACTTTAATGATATTGTAATTCAACTGGTGCTCTGGTGTAGGCAGTTTTATCTCTTGTTGACAATTTTTGACAATTTAGCCCTCATCACGAGCTCTCTCCTATTTACCCTAAGCCCCTCCCACCAGGCGAGCACAGGCATATGTACTCGCTTCATACACCTGTACATCATCCCGATTATGATTGTGATCGTGATGTTATTATTTAGCGCCATTTAGGGTTCTTATACAGTTTGACCAATGGATTTCCATGACTTTAAACCAAATTTCCATGACAAAACATTTTGTGAAATCTGTGCGTAAACATGAAAAAGTGAGAAAATGTAGTATTTAAACTAACAATGAAGATTCCAAAGCATACAGTAAACCCTAAATGACACAAATGAACAAGAGACAATAGTTTGATTAAAAGATAAACATGTATGCCTGGTTATAATTTGAGCCTCTTTCTTTTAAAATTATTTCAAACTTGGCGGGAATGAACGTTATAAACATATAAATATAAGACATTTGCATGACTTTAAAAGAGAAAAAAGGACAAAAGCTGGTCTGCTGAGGGAGGAGTAGAGAAGTAAACTGGTTGCACAAGTTACACGAGGTTACGCGAGGTTACACTTACATATCCCATCACGAGAATTCACCATTTATGTTAATTCTTTCATCTTTGTCTTCCAGTGCAAAGCCTCATCCATCTCTGTCCCGCTTAAAAGAGCAGCTGTTCCACTTACTGCAATGGTGACAGTTTTAAAAGACATGTGGGGGCACACGCCAGCCTGGTCCACAAGACAAGGCCATAACCTTAGACCCAAGACATCTGTCGCCCCACTTCTTCAGTCGAGGCAGCAGGTCCAACAACAATTTCAAATAACTCCCGGCACCCCAAAATAAACCTGGCATCTCCCGTACCCACTGCAGGGCCGGGGGACGCCCCTTTCAGTCATCCACCTCACATTCTTCCCCCTCTTCTCCGTGCCTCTCCTTACAGGCCTCCATCTATAAACAGTAGCTTCTCTATGTTAAGAGGCGAGCTGGCCGAAGCTTTAGAATAACTAAATCAGAGAGACGTGTTAATTTGGAGTTGCTGTCAAGGAAAGGAGGGAGGGGGGACGCCTGGAAAGAGTGGAAATGCTTTAGGGGATAGGGTAACGATTTCCCTTCAGCAAACTGGCTGCATTGGCCCTTTCCCGCCTACGCACACGCAGATCCACATATGCATACAAACACGGATATCAGAGTGGGAACCCCTTGGAAGAAGGGTTTCAACTCGATGTTCAACGTTTTTTTTTATTATTATTTAAAGCGGTCACTTTGATGTAAAGATTTATGACGTTTCTGAAATAAACAGGGACATTTTTTTTATTTGAGATGTTGGATGCTGTGATGCAAAACGTTGATGCTCAAAGAAATAAATGCCAGTGAACTAAGTGCAAATGAAGCTACACATGGCAAGCAGGTAAGATCAATCTAGCTAATAGGTAACAGAACAATATAAGAACTAGGACACATAGTAACAAGCGAGCAAAAAGATAGCTTTATGACGCACGTGTCAAAGAAACTGGCCGGGGCATTATTTAAAGAGAGAAACACAACTCACAAAACTATAACTCTCTTCAGATTTTGACTTTGGTGAATAAGTAACTTTAATCATCTCTCTGTGGGGCTGATTTTGTAATGTTATGACTCAGCAAAAAATGCATTATCGGCCACATGAATGAACTGACAAGTTGAGACAAAAGGGATGAAGCTGAAATGCTTATCAATCAAATCTGCCTCACCAACGTTATGTGTTGCATACATGTTTTGATGTTAATAAAAGTAAATTGCTGTTCATTAGATTTCCTATGCAACCGTCAGCACTTTGAAACAAAGGCTGCTTCTAATTCATTCATATCCTGTGTCGTATTTTTCTCCTTGGCTTCTTTCCTATCGCTTACTGGTGGAGACTTTTTGGCTCACGTACTGTAGCACACTTCCTTCTGAGCTGTTCCTTAAAAGCTCAGGTCTTTTCTACAAGGTGCTGTAGACACAAGGATGAAGAGGAAAGCGAATAAGTGTCGAGCCAAAACAAATAGTGTGTTGAGTGCCTCGTGATTGAGTAAAAGGTTTGCATGTAGAGTGTAACTTTTAAAAATAAGTCAATGTCAACTTCACCTGTTAATCATTATGATGCGTGTCCTGTGACTTGGGTCTATTATTCATGGTTTGAGGCTTTCAATCTAATAATCTTTGAATTGCTTTAGTTCAGTTCAAATGAAAGAAATTAAAGTTAAATCAAGTGTGCTCTCTGAAACCTCAAAGTATGAAAATGAATCAAAGTTTAGAATTGAGTTGTTTAAACGGCAGAAAATACAATACTATGCTATATTAGAACAATATGTTAATACACTGCGGTGTATTGTCTGTGTGTTGACGTGCTATTCAGAATTAGTTTGTAGGGATGCAGCAACCTTTTTGTTTTCAAAACACTTGTGAAAAATGTACCAGGGTACCCAAAACAAGGCAGAGATGAAGAAACCAATGCTCATCTCTTTAATCTGCTGTGTTTAATTGTAAAGTGTGCACTTGTTAAAAAAACAATCTATGGCCACATGACATGTAGTTCTCTATGGATGTACATGTATGTGAGATCCAAAAATGTACAACACAGAGAAGCTGCCAGGAAAAGAAGAGCGAGGTGAAGTTGAACTCTGTGAGGTCCCAGACTCTGCGGCTGTCAGAGCAGCACTTAATGTACCATTCATTAGTCATCAGAGTCTCCTCCAGTCTCTGGAGGGAGACAAGAAACTACCGGTACTGCCTACAGTGCAATCTACTTCTTTCAGCGAGGCCTGAGTGCAATGCAACCACCAATTTAGGGCTTGAAACATACGCTGACCGCAGAGAAAGTTCAACATTCACGCTCCTCAGAGAAGAGCTCTTAACCCTAGTGCAGAGACATTCTAGTGTAAGTGTGCAAAACTTTAAGAAAAAAGAAAATGGTGATGAGAATCACCATTTCAAATGTATTACAGTCACAAATTATGTGTTTGATGCAGTGTTTTGTGTATTTATTTGATTTTTGCGGGATGGCGGGGGGTGAATTGAGCTTATTAATGAAAGGCAAATAGCCTCGACATCCAGATGTCATATCGGCAACTACACATAAAATCATTGTAAAAAGAAAATTCATAGGGTTCATAGAATGTGCAGATACCCAAAAAATATTACACATTTTCAAAACCATGGATTGCCAAGTTTGTCATCTGCTTCTTCAGTGCCTGTGAAAGCTTCAGACATGCCAACTACTCAGCCTGGGGTATGATTTCATAATTCGTGACAAAGGGTAAAGAGGGCAGAACTGACATCAATCCTCACCGCCTTATGGAAAATAGCTGTACGTTGTAGAGTTAAGAGCATTGCTACACATCACACTTTATCATGCAGCTTGGTTAAAAGCGAGTGAATGTCACGAGAGTCGCTTTGCGTCACACCCTGCAATTAACTTGTTGTTGCATGCAACTAGTTGCACCAAGCTGAGCCTGTTCAAACCCTCTGCACTTTGTTTACATGCTGGCCACATGAGACTAAAAATGATCACTTTTTGATTTGTATGAAAGTGGGCTCGTGGAAGACCCTATGGAGAAATTAATTAATTAAAGTGAGTGAGTGAGTGAAATGAGGGACCACACACACACCAAAGCAGCTTCTATACAGAGCAAATTCCTATAGGGATTTAAATTGACATGGCCTGTGTCCAGGTAGTAAATTACAATGCTAGGTAGCTTCAGGGAGTAGTTTGTTCCTTCAGGGCAAACACTTAGTAGTCACCTAAGCTTTGCTTAATCACAACCAACAGTGTCCTGCTTAGAAAAGTGAGATTAAAGACCAGCATTAAGAAGCACTCAATACAATGGCAAAGAAAATAAGGGAGACAGAGCTATACTTTACCTAACACATTAACATTGGTTGATGCTTGTGTGTTGCCCAGAGGAAATGTTACTACTTTGCAGGTGTAGGACCCAATATCTGCAAAGCCAGCCCCTTCGATGGTAATGGTAGCGTCTCGGACAGAGGGGGAAACAAACGAGATGCGCTTGATGTAGTCCGAAGAGAAGGAGGTCCCGAACTCGGGGTTGAACACCGCCAAGGTAATGGTGCCCGAAGGAAGATGGCGTTCCCAGGAGCTCTGTGTGAGGTTGGAGCCCACCTCTATTCTGCAGCCCAGTGTGATGTTCTTCCCCAGCACTGCGTTCACTTTCTCAGGAACAATCACCTGGTTACTGCTTGCACCTGCTGAGAGAACGGGACAGAGATGAGATTCCAATAAGCGTCAGCAACACGTCATTGTCACAGCTTTAATTAAATTGTAAAAATGCTTTTCTCATGACACTTCTTTGGATTCAGAGATTACAGAAGAAAATTGTCTGTGAATCCAAATCTATTTGTCAAGCAGTGTGTTTCTCCCCTGTCCACTAAAACACATAATTTTCAGACATGTTTTTCATGAAAAAAAGAAAGGAAAAGGAACATAATTCATCTGGGCTACTCAGAGTGCTCTGCTTTCCCTCTTAATTAGCAACACACCTTCACCGCGGGACACTCAGACGGTCCCTCTTGCTAATCACCAGAGCACCTTTTAAGCAGGATAGAAAAAAAAAAACATTACTGGAAGGAGATGAAACAAAACAAGCAATTTTATGGTAGTACACCCTCTTTTATAACGCCCTTAAATTTGACTTGAAGTTCACTACATTTTTTTAAAGTAATGCAACATGTAAACTTGGTTTTGAATAATAATGAATATTTGAACGCTGTAATTAGTAAAAGCAAGTCAAGACTCGATGACCATGTGACCACAAATGCCCGAGTTGTCGTCATGTTGAAAAATAAATACAAATAAAATAACAATAGTAACACGCACACAACACAAATCAACACTGAAGTGCTCAAGACACACAAGCCGTATGGACAGTAATCTATATGCCACAGTTGATAGACCGGGTTGTAGCAACAAAAACAAACTCAAGGGGAATGAATACAGTATCTTGCAAACCTAACCTGAAATAAATCCTAAATTACAGGTTATGTCTAGCTCTGAATGAGAATAAATCCACCCATGGCTTAGTTTTTTCTGTGAGCATAATTACACAAATGATTCATTGATAGAATTATGTGCGATTTAACATTTTTAAGAGGCTATACTAATTCAAAAGGTGAATTGTAGAGAAAATCTACAATATACCTTGGGAAAATATTTATTTTATAAATAAAAGTAGATTTCATTCAAAATATTCAAACAGTACGTCTCAGTAGTATTGACACAGTTTTGCGGAGTAAGCTATATTTGGGAGCCATAAATTTCCACTTTGTACGTAGTCTCGGATGTGTATGGAGTAAAGCTTATAAAAGTGGCCCACTGACTGGTATTTTGAGTCTTTGGCATGAATTTAAGTGGTACGCCACAGCAATGCTATCTTGGTTTGTGAGGAATATAGAGCCAAAGGAGGCTGAGGCTCCCCGTGCGCCAATATGTCCCCTGTAATTTCAGCACACACGCACACGCATGCACGCACACACGCAGGCTGCTGAGTTCTAAATGTATGTTGCATTGTGTTGTGGAAGCTCATGCTGTGCTATAATACTTGGGCTTTCCTGGTTGTTTGTTTTTCTCTGCTGACCCACATTTTTAAAATATGTTGCTTGGATTTCTCGCCTTACTGTGTACACTAATCTTATCTAGCACAGTATTTATGCTTTTAACCTATTAAACTATTAATCTTTTTTTGGTAATTTACTTAGAGAAACACTTGGGAAAGCCATTTTGGATTATTTCACCAAGATAATTTAGGGACACATTGACATCTTTTTCCCACCTATGATTCATGAACTGGTCAAAAAGAGGTGTCCCACCCTGCCTTAAAGAGCTAAGCAGTGCATGTGTTGCCCTGTGTTTGTTTTGCGTCTGCCAGAGTCCTCTGGCTGCACTGGTGTGGGGGAGAATCAGGGTCAGAGCCGTGTGGGTTTTGCATTCTGCCCTCCACAGACATCTGAGCTGACACAACAGCTGTTTGTTGCCACCTCACTGGTGCAACTCCTCTTCTTAAACAATTTGTACCATTTAAGTGAGATCAATATGTGAATTGGTACAAGACCATGAATGCCATTCTGATAAAAAAAATCCTTCTACCGCACTGGTTGTCCGAGTGGTAAAGGAACATGCTTGGCATGCATGACAATGTGTTGATGCACGCAGACACGTGTCTTGGACCAGGCTTCTTGTCCCTGACATGCTCTGCATATTGCAGCTACCTGACACGACACTCCAACTGCTGCCGTACATAGTTTGTCTATCTCTGTGTGTCACCTTTCAGGGCTCTCAAAGCATACAAAGAAACAAGACTCCATCTATGCAATGTTCTGTTTGTTTTACCGTAAGCATTTGGGAGTATGTAGGAAAGGAGGGAGAGGAAGGGGGTGGGAGGAAAGTGTTTTAAGAGGACTCCACCCTTAACATTATGGGAGGAGAGACAGATGGCCTCTGCATGGGATACCTACAGCCAGGAGGAGAGTGGGGAAACTTGGCACTGGTAGTCTGAGGCAGTGAAGAACACAGCCAGAGCTCGCAAACTAGAGCTCCTTGAAATATTATCTAAAATACTGCATGCATATGTAATGTAAACAGCGCCTTAAAACAGAGCCGTCATATGGTTTCTTCAAGGAAATGGGCATACTGCTGCAGAGCAGAGGCACAGCTCAGGACTGTTACTAGTTTCATTACTGGTTAGCATTCTATCCAACAAATCAATACGGGTCCACATTTTAAATGGGATAAACACGAAAATGTATATTTTGTGCTGTGTCGCTGTTTCAATCATTTACAACCTAATTACTCGACTCACAGTGCAACGCCCCACCAGAGAACAGGAAGAAGCCGGGCCTGCAAAACGCTATTTGTCCGAAGAGAAATAAGCTGCACTTTTGCCCCTTTCTTCCTTGAGAAACCCGAGGAAAGAATGAACTCATGGGAAGGATATGCCTCCCCTTTGAAGGAACGCTTCATATTTGTTTCTTTTCCTCCTGACATCACTAATTGCGACAAGCTGCTCGAAAGACGCAATGGTAAATCAAAACCTTCCTCTTTGCCTGGCAACCGGCTCAAACATTCCACGTCGGCCACTTGATGAGCCAAGATCTCCACCTACCCAGACCTGACCGAGCTTCGGCCCCGACTTCTCCAAAAGGAGGAGGCCGTCTCCTGGCTCGAGCTCCTCGCAATGAAGCCCGCGTGTCAGAACCGTGTGAGACAGGAGGCGTCCAAGGCCTGAAACCTTCACATGCAGCAACAAAATAGACAATGTGTCATGTTTATGTCGACCAACTCCGTGCATAGATTATCACGTCAAACAGCACTCATGGGGGACTGATCTGAAGACCTCACAAAGGAAGAATGCAGACATGAAATCTGTGCAGTAGGGAGTGTGGTTTAGGACTAAAGCAAGAGGAAACAGAGTGCTCAGCCTTCAGAAATGAGAACAGTGAGGCGAGGAGGAATAAGTACATAAAGCAAGAAATAGGGCAGTTATTGGGAGGAAGTTTAGGCGTGAGATGGACAGCAGTGAAGAACTGAACAGCGTGAACTATGTTTTAACATAAAAATGCTGCCAGGCTAGGTCAATCATTTCTACAAGCGGATATTAGTACATGACAGTTTGACAGAGTGGCTCAGACCACCGAGTCAAAACTACTGATATAGTACGCACTACAAAACCAGGATGGTTGATTTATGTCAACATTATATTGTCTGCATTTAGACGACCAGATAACAAGAAAAAAAAGGTTGATTTAATTAGCGAACATTAAGCTACATACATTTTGTTTAAACATATGCAACGTCTTCTCTTTTGATGATCTTTAAATAATGTTCCAGCCAATGTTAGCTAGTTAACTTTAATGTTGTTTTGTGTACTTTGCACGCTCGCACCCTTTGGACTTTTTAAACAGAAAACATGGTTATATTGTGAAATTTACTGGAAATGACCTACACTATAGCCACCAGCAGGCCAGATACTTTCAGCTCCCCGGCAATCGCCCTTCAGCCAGCTACCTGGTGGCGTCACATCACACCTAATTTCAACTTCACAAATCAGTCGTTTATAATTTAAAACAAGCGACAAGATTGAATAGAAACATAGGCTCTCACCAAAATCAGCACAAAACAGTGCGCTGTGCAGGAACACGGTTGTCGGTAACATATTGCATAAAGATAAATATTTGAATAGTTCAAACCTATTAACTGATTAATTTGGGTCACAATTACTGTTCGTTTGAGTTAAAGGTTTATTTATTGTAATTTTACAACTAAGGCTTCCCCAACTGTCTGAGGTAAGAAGTTTCTCTTACCTAACCTCGTATAATCATCCCTGTAAAACTACTTTTTAGCGACGTTCCCGTTTGAAAAAAGGATCCAAGTTGCAAGGAACCAATAAGACCTTGTGAAGAGCCATTCACTACAAACATCTTAAGTTGTCATTTTGATGTATAAATGTAGATATATTAATGTAAAATGTGTCTGAGTTCTGCATTAAAGTGTAACTTAACCCCAGGTCTGAGGCCAAAACCACCAACTGCATCATTTAGAAAAACGCTTTAAAAAAAGAAAAGAAAAGTGGGCCGAGCTTAAAACGATAGACACTGTCGGGAGAGGTGAGAAGGGGGGGTCTGATTAAACGGTGGAACATTACTTTATTTCTTGAGAGTAGATTAGTCCCATATGGTCGACTCTAAGAATTGGTCTTGCAAGATAAGGGTTGACACAGTAGAAGGTGTTTGGGGCCATTTTTAACCAACAAATACAGATTTTTATAGACCTGCAAAGAAATGTCAATATCAACATCTTTCATCATAGTGCATATAGATCACTTCGTTTATAGCTTTAAAAAAAAAAATGACGTGTGCAACTGCTCTTCTGACATGGTGAACTTTAATTTGGCTGCACCTGTTATTCCTCCAAGAGGTTAGCAAGCAACCTACGATGCATATCAGACCTAGACTAGTTCTCACTCTTTTCTCTGCTTCTATAATTTGTGAGTAGGAGGTGAACACAGGCACAAGGGCAGTGTTTCATTACTGTTTAATGAGAGCTGTAATTCCTGCTCAATGGAAGCACTAAAGTCCCGTAGTTAAGTAGAGGCCAAAGGCAACACTAGCAACATCAGCTGACTATTAACTTCTACCGGAATCTCAAGACATGCGTGTGAAAAATGTTTACTTGCATTTGAAAACTGCGATGGCTCTGCCAAACTCGCACAAAATAGTCTTTGAAGATGGAATGCTATACAACTATTAAATATAGATACAATGGAAAACACACATGGAACAATTATTCAATGATGTCTCAATGGGCTAATGTCCTCAACAGCAACCATTCCCAACCCAATTCAAGTGGAAAAGAAGATATAGAAAAACAATTAAACCATTCCTTGTGTTCAGCCAAAGCTAGGACATTAGTGGAAAATGAAGAAAAAAATCAAACAGTTGGGATTTTGCTGTAGCACTTAGAATATTAATCGATAAATCTTCTTCTAGGAGCTACATTTTCTGAGAGTCGTCTCTGCCTTCAAACACTGAAACTCAAAGAAGTCAATAGGCAGTGTGGAGCCATTTGTTTGCTATTGTTACTCTCTAAAGAGGCGACCAGGGAAAAGCAGACAATGCCTATACGCCTAACGCAGTCCCCCAGACCAATGCTTTACTTTCGTGGGGCCTATAACTCTGTCTCAATCAGTTAGAGAAGGGATAGGCCAAGTGCTGTATGGCTTGTTTTATAGCTCGTCTTTATCGTAAGAAATATTTGTGCAGTGTGAAGAAACCATTAGTCCATACACCAGCTCTAATCTACCCCCTTCCTTCCTTGTATTGTATCCTGTGAGGGTGTGAGGCTTTTTCAGCGGGCTAATTCATGGTGGAGACAAACACCAGCTGACAGGCCTTTAAAAAGGGGCGTACGGGCTTCTTTCACATGTCACCGTCTTCTTCACAAACCTTTTCTCATTACTCCCCCATAGCAAAGTAGACTTCTGTACCCTTCTCATACAGGTCACATTTGATTAAAGATCCATGCTTAAAAGAAAAAGATCAATAGTGTTGACATATAGAGTGTCGGGATGTGTTACAACCTCTCATCGGAGTTAACTACAGCTATGCTGTAGAACTTGTGAAGGACAATGTCTGCCACTGTGTACCAAGGCAACACAAACACTCCTACATTACAGCGTCCTGCCTTATTGTGTGGGATTTGTTATTGTTTGTTGTGGGGGTTTGAGGAAGGCTATTTCAGAATGTTAACACAGTACAATGGACCCAAAGATGGGCAGCAATGTTATTTTTTTTCCATGTAGGGCATTTTTTAAGCTGCTGTGTGAATAAGCTACTTAAACATCTGAGTTTTCTTTTTAAAGGGGAGAAGCTACAATGAGTCTCTCAATTAGAGCTCAAGTGTATTACATCTCTGACACGGTAATGTTAATAGAGACGGTACTGCACTCACCATTGCACCATCATAGTGTTGAAAATTCCACTGTTGTGACATTGTTTGTGTCAGGGTCTGCTTTGCTCATTAAGTACATCCTTACTGCTCCCGTCCCTTTTTTAGATAGCAAAGTGTTCTCAAAAATAACCTTCATCTTGTCTCAGAAACTGACAGCCATGAATGAATGTTTAATATATTTACTACATAAAACAATTAGCCAGACATCACACATTGACAACTGAAGTCTTTATATATAAAGAACAAGTGCTGTTTTATGGTTGGCCTCGTATCTGTTTAATTGATTTTAGTAAATTATTCACAGCATCTGATGAAATCTACCATCAAGCCAAACAAAAGACAGCATAGACAGCCTACCAATGGTACTTCAAGGTCCAACTCTCCACATTAGCCTACTGTGTGATAATAAAAGAAACTGTATGTTGGCATCAAATATTCAAAACTGGTATTTGCTCATCTTGTCTTCGTACAGTTACATTTTTGGGCTCCCATTCCCACTTTAAAAGAGACCAACAACGTGTTCCACACAACTTCTCCCAAACAAAAAGAAAATATAATTTTCCCCACCAAAGTGTTCTTTATAATGCTCAAGTGTAAAACCAACAATGAACCAGTCATACATAATTTAAATTCCCAAAAATTATCATTGAAGAATGATGCATTGTTTTTAGACGAATGTTGTTCCTGCCAAATTTTCAAGTCACTATCTTGAGAAAAAAGTACTGAAACCAAGCTCAATTTCCATCTATTACGACAGAAATAGATCATGCCCTTGTTGGGTGGAGCTTTACTGAGAATAGAGAATGGGTTCTTTACTAATCACAGACTCCACTGCCCTTCACTGGGTCTAAATAGGCTACTGTACTTTCATTAGTCTGACCTAACATAATGGAAACATAGTTTCCCATATGCCACAGAGAGCCCAGAGGGAATTAGACTGTTTTTCTTTTAAATGATTCCCATCATTGTCCAATTTTAGATTTCTTGTGTGATGCCCGTTTCTGTCAACAACCTTTTTGTTGAGGCATCTAAATGATGTCAGGGATTGGCACATAGAGGCTGCAAACACTGGGCTAGTATTATCATGGGATGTTAATAGATTTGTATGTATTGGTGTTACAGGGATAGACCATGTAGATAGACCATGTATGCGGTGAGCAATACATTGCTATCAAGTAAGATGCATGACAAACTAAAAGCAAACAACTTTGGTCAGGCTTTGTTTTGAGTGCTAGATCTGCCAAGCATGCATCTTATCTTATTTATGTCTTCTGATGGGGCCTGAAAATTGAGATTTGCTATGTTTAATACATAAATTGTATCTGGCCATTCATTGAAATGCAACAGGAAAGAGGGAGCCCTGCAAATCATTATTCATTTGTATCTGTTAATTAATCTTTCAACTAATATGTTGCTCTAATTATAAATTTGCATGGATCTTGCACCCTATCAGCTGTTAAAACAAAAACCTGTTAGAAGATGTGTGTGTGTGTGTGTGTGTATATATATATATATATATATATATATATATATATATATATATATATATATATATATATATATAAACTTTCTTGAGTAATCAGCATCACTGCACGTCACCCACCCCACAACAAGGGAAGAAGTAAAGCAGTCCAATAACAATCTGCCTCTGTACTCTGTACCCGATGGTCAATAAAACAGTCGGTAGTTTGGTCAGTGTGGCATTTCAGCAGCATTATGCTGGTCAGACGCAGTTCATTTTCCCGGCACACCCACTTTTCCCGGCAACTCTCACCATGTTTCTGCAACAGATTAAAATGTTACTCTTGATTTGTACTCACCACCTACTCGGAACGGTGAGAACAAGGAGATGTAGGTGCTTGGGTCACTTGGGACAAAACAAATCCCAGCTGACTACAGCGAATTTATAGTGACCTCACAGAACAACTCAAATTCATGTATTTGACAACATGCCAATGCAAATCATTTAGCCAACGGCTCTGTCTGTGATGATTTAATTCCCCTACATCCTGTACAACTTCGTCTAGACTTCAATCAAAAGGGAATATTGTCAACACCGCTCCTTGCAATTTACTACACACCTCCCTCCCACACTGTTAAGTCCACAGCGAATGAAGAAAAGTCAGTAAGACAACATCCAAGTGTATTTTTTCTGGGACTCAAGTTTCATGCCTGGTCAGACATAGTGTTAACATAATATAAAGCTCACTTGGATGTAAAAGACAAATATTTATTGTACATAAAGGCTGTAGTGCTCCCATTTAAATTGGTCTAACAGCTCTGGGTTGTAGAGTGAATACACCTTTAAACTGTAATGATTTCTTTAATTCTAATTCAATGCATGGGAAATAATAATCTAACATTGCTTTTAAACCCTAAATACTTTGCCACTAGTTTACTTTTTGCAAATCAAGTGGAAGCCAAAAATGCCAACCACATGGAACTATCACGTTTGACAGCAGTAATCTATAACTAAGCTTTACTATCTATTTGAAGATGAAGAGGCAGGGCATCAGCAACTAAAAGCAGAAGAATGTAAACTACGGGGTGGGTGAAGAGAAGAGACAGTTGTGCAAAATCCTGTTTAAGCCATTACCGCAATATATCTGCATCAACGACCAGGGCTGCTCAGCAAGCCAAAACAGGGATCATGTCTTTCTTTCCCTTGGTTTCGGTGTCTGATGTCATCTCACACACACAGAGAGCAGAGGGAGGGTGCTAAAAAACCTAGAAACCTTGGACCCAAGTTCTGACAAATCCAACAGTGTAAAAATCAACTAATTGTGTCTGCTTCAAATGATGCGAGTGTCCCCAACTGAAATGCAGGAAAATTAAAACCCCTTAGTACTACAATATAACCACAAGTACTACAAGAAACAGTTTGGGCCCGTCACTCATCAGCAACTCCATTAAAAATCAATAATGCATGCGGTGAACATTTCCTCCTCACTAGTGGTTTTAGGCCTGTGATTCTGGGATAGAAAGTCTAACACTTTCTGTCTAGTCACTGCTAAAATAAGTTGTAGGTTTAGATATATAATATAGATTATAAATATTGTATGTGAAAAATAAATACAAGATAAAATAATACTAAGAAACTAGATTAACTTTGCGTTCCACGAATCCATAAATTCCACGTAAAAGTGACAGAAATTAGAATAAAAGATTTTCTGATGCGTCGGTATCCACCAAGTTTCATGTGGTCCTCCGACAAGAAGTTGTGGAAGAGGGACGCTTATTTCTTACGTATTGATTGCTCTATAGGCCATGAGGATTTAAAGCCAGTAGATTTGTCACTTGTCATATACTGTATAGCGTGGTGAAATATCAGGATACAAAAAAGGCACAGAAAACAATACAGTACTATACTTTACAGCCTTAAAGCCTCCAAGAAATTCTTTCCATTAGCCGCAGTATAAAATACATCACCAATCCTTGTGTACAAGCAAATAAGACAGCACTACTGAAAGCTTACTTACTACAGTCAGAACCTTCCACTATTTGACTGGTGGGTGTTAATAATCTCCCACTTGGGTGGTAGGGGGGGCGTGTCCGTGTATACAACAGACTGTGTGCGCATCCCAAACATCATAACCACCCAACAGCTGAATGAGTGAAACAAATAAGAGTGAGTGGTGAAAAGCAGCCACACCTGTTTCCCATAACCCCGTGATCCCCTCTTGGAGGATTCAACTGCTGACTGTGCACACCCTGCACGTATACCTCTTTAATGTGGACTGTGAAGCCACAGTGTATCAGAGTGACCCTAACTTCAGGGGAAAATACTGACTCTTGAAAAACAGCAGGCAAAAAACGGTTTGAAAAGGTTTGCCTGTGTTCATTCACAGTAGGTAATTAACCATGGAAATATCTGGAAGCCATTTCCCTGTGTAGTTTCCTATGACTCAGTGATTGAAACAGTCAATTCCTGTCTATCCCAGATTTATGTAGTAGACAAGACATATTAACTAACGCACAGTAAACAGAATAGCATCCATAATGAAAGCATTTTCTATGTTATTTTTTTTTCCCCTTTTCCTCCAAATTTGGAATAACTAATTACCCATGCACTGTGTCCTAATGACTGGAAACACCCAATGTTGGTTTGGGAAGGAAGTAGACAAGAAATAATTTAAGTTATTAGTCGCAAAACCAGACAGTTCAGGTAAAGGTTGAGACTGTCGTGTTTCTATATTCCTATATAAAGACCATATTTAATGAAGCATTAGTCTGCCTTCCCAAAGGCCATTCATTCATACAGAAGATGCACATCTTAAAAAGCTGGGTCAAACAAATAAGTTAAATTGAAAGAAATGCAGATGTTTCCTCAAAACTGTTGTAGGTTTTAGCAAACTCAAACAGGGTTAAATGTGCAGTGCATTTGTTGGTGACTAAAACCTCCTATTTGGTGAGCTAGCTAGTATTTATGCAGCATTGTGCATGTGAGATTGACTCAAAATAACCTTGAGGTTGTGACAATAATGCTACTGCAGGTTCATGTCATCACGTGCAGTGTTGTTGCTCAATTATTTATGTCTAGTTTTTGGACAACAATGGAGGATTAAACAAAATCATGACTTGGCCTTCAAATCAATGTAGCTGTGTTGTATTTTCATGTGATTTGTTGACGATAAGAAAAATTAATTCTTATCTTATCCGGCAAGGCAAATGATAAAAACTGCTTGGGTAAAGTAAAATCCTTAACCCGAGACACCTGAAAAACTGATGACACCTCAAACTGCAAAGATATAAATATACAAGTAAAACTATTTGTATCGAGATATTTTTTTATGATTTTTTTCAAAACCTTAACTTCATCAATGCTAATATACAAACAAGAAAGAGGGAAGAGTTTTGTGTAATGTAACTTTCCTTAAAATGAATAGAAATTGGTGCCATCTTCAGATTATAATGCACAGTATCTTTGATTCTGGTAATTCAGATTGAACAGGTTGGTGCAGGCAGTCTTAATTGGACTTGTGAAAACAGTGTGCTGAAAATAATCAACAATTGTCTACAGTGTCACAGTGATGTCTCTTTATTCACCCTGGCTACAGGCAAGCCCTGGGATAAGCTAAAACTAGGGGTTAAAGCTTTAAATTTACTGATGGACCACCAGGGAGCAGCTTGCCGCACAAAGCCTCTGACAGTCAGTCACATCTGTCGGGGGAAGAGGAAGCAAAGGGTGGAGTCAACATAAGCTGGTGACCACAGCCTGCTCCCTGAACTCCAAACTCACACACTGCCTCCATGCCCCACAATAAAGGAGCGCACTCATCTGCTCATGGCCTTCCTTCAAAAAGAAAACACTGCCTGCATTTAATGTGATTAGGAGTTCTCAGTCTGCTGCTTTACAGCTGAGATTGAAGATGAAATGAGAGGATCAAATGAATGGCCCAGCTGCGACCCGCAGATGTGAAATCAATGAATCCAACTTATTTGAATGCCCTTTTCTTGTATATAATTCCAATAGAAAATAACTTGTGTGGATAATTAACACCAGACAATAGTCAAATGTTGGCATCTGAATGCATATTTAGTCAGTGGACCACAAGTTTGTCTAC
This sequence comes from Clinocottus analis, assembly GCF_023055335.1. Lineage (NCBI taxonomy): Eukaryota > Metazoa > Chordata > Actinopteri > Perciformes > Cottidae > Clinocottus > Clinocottus analis. Next base: position 19,978,230 of record NW_027175931.1, on the reverse strand, counting down.
TTATCTGAGTCATGCTTAAGCTTAACTTATCCTTGTCGGAAGACGACTGACGAAAATTAATAACAATTTTTATAACAGTGTGATGGAAGGAAGCCAGGGAGATTGACAGGTAACTAGAGACAAGTATAACTGAAATGTAATGTTTAGACTGATAACAACTTTAAGTTCTCCAACCACTTGTCCCAGACAAAAATCCTCTTGACCTGATCTGCCCTTTGTGTTGAAAAAGATTTATATTTGCAATGACAAAACTATTTTCTTGGCTACATTCTACAATTTGCTGTCAATTAATAACCACTGAAGCATATTAACTTCAATGAGGAACAAATTTGCTCAGTGCACTGCTTTTTCAAATCTATTTCTGTGTTGGGTCTGTAATTTAGGTGGCTCCATTACAACATTATTTATTTATATTGTGAATCATGCGGCCCAAAAAGAAGAAACCACAAAACTATGGTCTTCAATTACAGACCTCTTTGCCTGTAGCCACGCCTTGAATGAATCCCCTCCTCACAGCCCCGTCTACGCTAAAGGGAATCTGGAAGTCACTCTGCACACTTGTGCTTGGTAAACCCAAAACAGTAGGCCTGGGCCACATGGGCTCCATCCACCACATGTTCCAAACACGACACCAAACTAACCTTAGTTGGCTAGTTTTTCCACTTTGTTAATAGTCAGCTTGTTTGGCAGTCAAGGTTGAACTGAACACCTGTGCACACACACATGTGGCTCATTTGGGGAATCAATTTAGTTTGCAATCAGCTCCCTGTGTTAATTTATAAATCAGTGTTTTGTGGGTACAGGCAGAAAAGGTATGGTATGAAGGGGTCTCTGTAAAAGTATGTGTTGCAAGTGTGAGTGCAGATATGACACTGGTGGCAGCTGCAGAGAAACACATACGGGAGCTTGACTAATTAATCTACAAAGCCAATAAAATAATATGTTCTCATGTTTTAGCCTCCAAGTAAGTATCTATTAATTTAGAAAAGTATCTACAAAATAGCTGCAGCCCTATCCTTAGCGGATGCCAATCAGCTGGTCACACCTGGGAGCATGTATTTTATTACAGCGTTGGCAATGCAGAAATGCTTTTTATATAAATTTAAGAAAGGACAACCAAGGCATGTCTGATTTAAATGTACTGCTTTTGCATTCAGGAGGGGAAACAATGGTGCATTCATGTGCAGTATTAACTTTGGTATCATTCAATATGAATCTCTTTTGTTTTAGCAGGCCTCCCATCGCTTGTAATCCCAGCTTGTGGGACACAGCAGAGCTCTCCAGCTGCACTGCCCGGGACAGCATGGAGGCTTGAAGGTGCTGCCTGTCTGGCATGCGGCCCAGCTGCAGGTCAATACTTCCAGAGACTCTGCCACTGCAGTACCTCCCTTAAAAATATGTCTTCATTTCCCCTGCCACCCCTCACGCCTACAGCGGAGAGGTCTCCGCCGCCTCCCCTGCATCACACAACGTGTGCACCCCTCCTCCTCTCTACCCCCACCGGGATCCAACGACCACTTGGCAAACTTTTCACAAAGGAGCTCATCTCCGCTCACCGTGGGTGACAGCGCCAATACCCGATGCCGTTTCTATTTTAGTGCAACACGAATCAATGCAGCTGCTGAATAAGTTTCTATCCGAGAGGGGGAGGAACACCCCACCCCACCGCCACCACCACGCACACACACACACACACTCACTCCCTGAGTAATATAAACCATGAAAGGATGGGACACACAATAACGTTGGCGAGAAAACGTGCCTGTAATTATCACAAAATGAGCGCTGCGCTTAAAGTCTCCTGTCCCGAGTAGGGAGGTTTTAGATGTAAATCTAACTTTAATTGAGTTCGCTTGCGTGTAGTTAATTAGCTGTTGCTTTGTGGGTGTGAGTTGACGTAAGTAGTAACGTTAACCAAGTTGTATTCACACGTGAAAGGCGAGCGCAGTTCCACTAACGGCGTATACCGACGCCAGCAGCTCGTTAGCTAACCTAACTTACTTTCCTACCGACGTGATGTATTAACCGTTCACACCGGAGTCGTTAGCTTCAACAAAGCTAGCGGGCTCCGAACGGAACACAGCCCAGTTCAACACGACGCTAGCCCACTCAACTAACGGGAGCAGCTACGGTGCAACTTCTTCCACCGGCCTCAGGAGTCGCGTGGGCGAAATGTCAAAAGAACCGTTAACTTACAGGCAAGTCCGTAAAAGGTGAGGAATGACGTGATAAGTCGCAGTCCGTTAGATGGCAAAGTCCTCCTGAACGGCGCTCCTTTCTCCATGATTCCTGTGTGTCTGTGCGCTTTGGCACGCTCTGATCCGTCCTCCTCCTCGCTCGTGCTCTCTCTGGCTACTGGCTCGCGCTCTTGGGGAGCTGCTCTCCATAGCGACCGATCCGCGTGGGTTGTACCACTTCTGCTGGACAACAAACAACAAACAACACACACACACACACACACACACACACACACACACACACACACACACACACACACACACACACACACACACACACACACACCGGACACCTCTGAGATGAAATGACGATGGAGTTCTATACATCTATCTGTCTATCTATTGCTATATATATATATATATATATATATATATATATATATATATATATATATATATATATATATATATATATATATATATTGCTCTATCTATCCATTTATCTCCATCTCAATAGCCATCTCAATATTTATATAGTATATAAAGTAATGGATCCAAAATTATAAAACATTATATAATACTTGGAATTCTGAAATAAGCCATTGTGCGTAATGAGTATTTTTACTTTTAGTACTTTAGGAAGGCCTCGATGTTAACACTTTTTCACTTGCGTAAACATTTAAATGCAGGACCTTTACTACTACTTTATTTCTACACTGTGCTATTTTTTTAAAGATGTTAGAGGCTTATAAATGTTGATGAATTCATGAAGCATTTTACTATGTAGCTTATCCAGGTGAGGACGATCTTAACTATTTTACACAGTTGAGAATCTTTAAAAGTAAAATTGAATTACAGAAAGTTCCATAACATGGATATATTCAAGTAAAGTACAAATAAATGTACTTAGCTACCGTGGTGCAGTAGTAGCATGATGATGATGTCTGTAAATGTGGGACGCCACGATGACAAAAAATAATTCCCTTGTGGATTAATAAAGTACATATGTATCTATCGAGCAGGGCAATTCACTCATATTCTCATATAAAGACTAATTGGCATCACTCATGAGGCTTCTTAGAAACATTAAGGAGAACTGAAATTGTTAAAGAGGGCCGAGGCTGGATTACCAGCTGGGCAATGGGAGCAGCTGCCCTGATCCCCTAAAACCTCAGGAGGCCTGAGGGCTCCAGGTTCTCCACATGGCATTTAGTTTAAGGTAATTTGACTAATTTAAAATGTATTTTTTAATAGGGTTTGCAACACTAAAGCGCAACATAAACTGCCATGATCAGACCCTAAATTGACACTGGCTTTGTAACAATTATGTTGGGGCTCTTCCTTGAAAAGAGGAGTTGAACTTAGTTTTACAGACTTTAAAATGTCAGTTTATATTGCATTTACACATTGCATATTTCTTAAAATAAATAGGCCTAATCAAGTAACCCAAAAATGTATACTAATTTCTAAATAATGCTTACACAGCAGGAGCCAGAAATCATGTTTTCACAATACGGGCTTTAGACTTAAAGTTAATATAAATGTTGATTTAACATCACAAATTTCCTTCATTCAGTAAAAATACCACAATATATGTTCATTCTGTAGAAACATACGCATTTTGGATCTTTTTAAGAACCTCACTATCACCACAGAGCATTTTGCACATTTGTTTTTTGAAGAAATTGAGGGTCAAAGAAAATAAGCAACCACAAAGGAGAAATACAAAAATGCATGTTCCACTAACCAGCCCTAGTTCTACTGACAGTTCATTATGTCAAAGTGAATAAACAACATGATAGTCCGTGATTGTTAAGGCACGCATTTTGTAGATAATGTGTAACCAATGTGAGAAAAATGCTCTCACACTGCAGAAAAAAACAGGAAGTGAATGTGAAAGTTAATATAAAGCCCAGGACAGCGGCTACTGAAGGACAAATTAGTCACATGCAACAAGAGTGCCTCACTGCTTCCTGTTTCTAAAAGTGTGCACATTGCAACTACTCTGTCCTAAACCCGAGTGGTAATGAAACACTCTCTCACATTGTTCTTTTCTTTGAGATAATTACAACTTTTACACATTCAGGAATCTGGCGCTGTGTGCAGCACTGTGTCATTATCATGCACTGCAGCTCAAACTGATAAATATGCTTCCTCAGCAGTTTGAGACGAACACCATATTCATTCTCTGAAGATAAGCGGAAATGCTCGTCTCAATGTGATGGTAAGCTCCCCGTCTCTGCTGTGACGTCTTCATCGCCTGTATTACCTCATCAGGGGACATGAACTCTCCAGGGAGCCTCCAATCTCCTGCAAAATTTAACCCGCTGCCTTTCCCTGCGCTACAAATCAGCATCACCGTGATTAAAGCATGACCCATGATATGTCTCCACACCGTGCCCCCTGCCTTTATACCCTGTGGTGGTTTATTTATACCCTCAAAGAGCTATAAATCCCCAGGTGAAAGTGCTGCCCTTTTCACCAATCAATCTCCCCTCCTGGGCCACTTTGCATTGGAACAGTAGCATCAGTGCAGTGTGGAGGCTCGTGTATTCATGAGATGATAAATCACATCTTATTTTCTTTTCTTTCTTTTACAAAACATAAAATGTGTTAATGATATCACCAATGTCGGTTGAATAGCTTCAGGGAGGATTATTTCATACTGCCGGCAGAACTTCGGCTGAAGAAATGCTCAATGCAAATCCCCCCCACAACCTCCTCCCGCTCAGTAGAACTAAATAGTTTATTAGCGTTTATGGCCCATGACCTTAGTAATTGTAGTTACCTCATTGAGGTTTCATGCCGCATAAATACCCCCCCAAAAAAATACTTCTCTGTAAGCTCCATTACATTTTCTTCCAGGCAGGCCAGGCTGCACTGGCACCACCTCCCCTGTGACCAGTGGGTGCACATCCACACAGACCGTCTGGGACATTTGGTTTTACAGTCTGTGAAAACAGCCTTTGTCAAACACAACATTCCTCACTAGTCACATTGGTGAGCCAGTCCTTGCACACCTCAAAACCTCCCGATCCCACCCCCCCCCTCCCTCCTCCTGTTCTGTAGCCACTCTCATGGTCACATCCCCTGCCAAGGCTTGACCATCTAGAGCAGGGAGAGGTCACACTTGTGTTTGCCGCTCCACGTAGGTCTCCCCCATAATGAGTTTTCTCCAAACGGACCCGCAGCAGTAGACACTGACCTTTGGAGGCTATACAAGACGACAGCATACCTGTTACAGAGCATATTCTTACTGAAAGATACGGCTTAGCAATGAGTAGATTTGTTTCATAAACTTGCAGGTTAGATGTATATTCTTGAAGAGCAGTTTAACTCTCCCACTATTTAATATACTGTGAAGGTGTGCACATTTAGTGCGAACGGAAGGAGACATAAATTTGTGTTTTTGGTTCAAACTGGCTGGATTGCACAATCATTCTGTACTGTACAGTAGAAAAACTCCAATAAATTAATTTGAACTGACTGGGGATGAAGATGCAAATGTAGTGGATTCTGTAGGAGAAAGCTTGTAATGGATTTAGATCGCCATCTGCTGGAATTAAAAGGAGTTTCATGTTTCAGGACCAACTTGTTTTAGTGTACATGTAGGTTCCCGATCTTTTAAAAGTCATATATACATGGAAATGAGCTCAGTCTGCATTCATCTCCTTCAGATTTACCACCTGGCTACTAATCTGTCTCATTGTGTAAGTTTTCTGAAGAAAAAAAAAATCCTTTCTTCCGTTTTCCATCCAAATAAAAAGTTTTTAGTCGTATAGAATCGCTTACATTCAACTATTTTTGGACCAAAGCGGTTTGTTTTCGACTGTGTAGCAGTGTGGAAAGAGGTGACGCTGGAGATGAAGTGATGACAGGGAGGTAGTTGAGAAAGGATCCTAAAAGCTACGCAACGGTGTCAGGACATGGGCAATTTGCAGAGAAGGAAGAGTTGTTGAGTGAAAGAGAGAGATACAAATTACAAGTAAATCAACAGTACACCTTAAAGATGTTCTCAGAAGTACGTGGGTGGGAATCAGTGGGACATTTGCAAATTTAAATCTGTGTGGATTGATTGGACACATTGTTTTTCTCACTATTTACAGTGCTGGTTAAATAATTTAAGGAATCTTAGTCACAAGTCATTTTAGTAAAACACTATCTCACGTAAACATGAATTCAAAGGTTTAATTTTCTGATGTTGCAGGAAGTAAACACCAAAAAACAAAAAGTTTTCATACTGTGTCTAGTCTTTATTACAATGATTTTTTTATACAACACAAAAATCAGCTTTTCAAGTCCCAGTACAATGGGTCGAAAATGTAATCCTCTGCTTCAAAAACGGTTAATAATCATTATTCATAGTCTTAAATGATTCACACTTACAAGGGTGCGCTGAATAGTGGAGACGTTCTTATTTTGTGTGATTCACTTTTTCAGCATGACAGCTTACGTGCAGATGTCAGAAAAATGATTTGAGCACAATCGACATGACAAGGCACAGCCAGACACATTGAAGGATCAAAATGAGACTCAGGTTGAAGTTATTCGATTTGAAAGCAATGAAACCTTTTTCTATGTTTTTGCTCTATTTTCCTGATCACTGTGCATTTGTTTTCAGTCTTCTCTTAGATAAGCCTCAGGCATCTCTTCCTCATCATTATGTGATGAGGAAACATATTCCATTACCCTTTCCACCTCCATTACTTTAGTCTCCGCCAACTTTTTGTCTGTATCCACTGATAGTTTCTGTGCTTCCTCCACCTGCGACTGGGCCACCTGCACGTTTGTGCTCACTGTGACGGATGCATGTTCAGCTCCTGGAAACACAGATACAGACACACACACACACACCGTGAAATTGTTGAAAAAGATCCAAAAGGTTGGCATGCAACACCAGCTTAAGTTCAAACATTAGGTGTCGTCATCAACAAAGCACTCCTGTCCCTCATCTCCATTTTGTTACCCACAAAGCCTAACTGAGTGACAGCAAATGATCCATACATTGTCCAGAGAGCAACACTGACAGCAGCTGAATGGGAACGAGCAGAGACAGCGACGTGCAAAGCTTTGGGAAGATGATTCACAGCCACATACTTGTATTCATCATGATAAGAACCCTGAGAAAACCCGGCTGAACACTTCAACCATGACATTCCAACTGTTCGCTCACATAACAACATAACCACACTTTTACACACCTGAGGTGTATGCTGCCAAAGCTGCCGTTTCACACAGCTTGACGGCGCTGAGCCAGGCTGACTCAAAACGCTTGCATTCATCTTGCCGGTCACTAACCTGTCAGGACGAAAATAATTTTCAAGTCAGACTCAAACCGTTGGTATAGCAGGGTTTGCAAGTCTGCTGTCATATTCATGCCATGGCGATCAATAAATACAAAATAAAAAACATTTTCATACAAACTACTAACCTCTGAACGCTGGCGAATGATCACCTGCCAGATTGTATCCTCTTCAGCGGGGGTCAGATTTCCCAGTGACTGCACATATCTTTTTTGGAGGGCAATGAGTGTGTGCACAGCCTGTTAGCAAAAGGGCGAGGACATGTGCACAGTTTACATTTAAAATAAAACTACCAAGGTAGAGAAGCACAGATGATGATATGTATGGCATAAAGACACTATTTAAAATTAATATAGTTGATAACATTAAAACAACATAGGCCTATACGTGTTTATTGCTTTCCTTTTATCCCTGGTCTATTCAATTTTAGACTAAGGCATAAACAACTTCATCCAATCCTCTTTGTTACATAACATTTACAAATACAGCAAAACCTCTTTTTTTTTACGTCCTCTAATAATTCTGGGGTGATATATCTAAGGACGAAGTATTTAGTTTACTGTACAGATTGTAAAGCAAAGGCAGATTTGTGATATTGTGCTGCAAAAATACAATTGTCATGACTTGTATGCACACTATATTTTACGCTATACAATGTTTGACATTGGTTAGCATATTGGAAAAAAACATTTACCCCCGATCAAAACTTACTTTTGAGTACTCTGTAATGGCATCTATGAGAGCCAAAGTAGTCTGAGAAAGAAAAGTGCTTGAACTGTCTGTAACCAGAGAGGCTGCTCGTCTGATCATAGAGTCATGAGAGAGGCTTTCAACCTGCAATAGAGAGAGAGAGAGAGAGAGAGAGAGAGAGAGAGAGAGAGAGAGAGAGAGAGAGAGAACGAGAAAGTTGATAACATTAAAGAGAGAAAGAGAAAGTTGATAACATTTAAACAACATAGGCCTATACGTGTTTATTGCTTTCCTTTTATCCCTGGTCTATTCAATGTTAGACTAAGGCATAAAAACAGAGAGAGAGAGAGAGAGAGAGAGAGAGAGAGAGAGAGAGAGAGAGAGAGAGAGAGAGAGAGAGAGAGAGAGAGAGAGAGAGACCACACACCGTTATAGCTTCTGTGTTTTTGTAATGGTCGCTGTATTGTCGTGTATAGTCAGGTGACACACTCACCTGTTTGAAAGGAACAGCACACAGCCCACCGCCCACCGCTACAGACGCCATGCCTGTGTACAGGATATTTGTCCATTTGACGGCTTTACGGACCGCAGATTTCCTTCTGCTGAACAGGACAGGAGCTAAACTCCTAAAGAGAATAAACAGTTTCAGTATCGTCACATTAATACACGGATTTACATCAAAATTGTGACTCACTTGTCACGTATTTAGTGGTCCGTCTAAAGGCTCGCGACCAAAGCTGAGGGATCAACTGAAGCTATTCAAACTTGTATCCTATTATATTGATTCACAAATGTGGGAAAAGACACAGGAATGGGTTTTTTTCGGCAATGAAAAGAATGTTTAAAATGTTTGTGGCAATTTCCGGTTACTGTTGTTGTCGTTTCTCGGACTGTTTTGAAGCTTTTCTCACTTTAGAGTCGGAAACATCATTCCATCTTGAGGTAAGGTTAATTTATTATAGCGTGTATGGATTACAGACTTTGCTGTAAAACGTTATCTAACCACAGCCTACCTGAGGAGACGGAAGCAGGTTGTTACTTTCCTCAGCGCGGCCATCTTGGTCCGACACAATAAAACTGTTCGTCGTCACCAAGCAGAGGTTCAAAAGTTCCCCCACCATCACGCTGTCATAGACTGAACACTGTCGCCCTCTTGTGGTAAATAAAGCAATACTGTCTTGTTACCTCTTTTGACTGCTCAACAACAACCTGCTATGGCACGAGGGGGTTGATAAGTCCAGGTAATCATTACGGAGTGTTGTGTTCAGTGGTTCACAGAGAACCGGCCTGGTAATAGTGAGACAAGTCATTCTTTTCATCCTCTCCATTAAGTAGTTAAAGATGTTCAAATGTGTAAAGTAAGATAAGACAATCCTTTATTTGTCCCTCAGTGGGGAATTTACAGTGTTAAAGCAGCCTTGCGAACAAGAAACACACAGTAAATAACAATCAAGTAATATCAATAAACAAGAAAACAGTAATAAAAATAGTAAAGAAGAAGAAAACCGCAGCAATAATAAATTCAATATACAGACAGAATTAAAAAAGTACACAAAGTACTTACATGTATTTATATTGCACCAGATCAGTGCAATTAAAGTGGTCAAAGTGTTAAAGTGTTACAAGTGTGTGTGGTCTACTGTGAGCTCAGGTTTTTATGTAGCCTGACAGCAGCCGGATGAAGCATGGATGGAGAGTCAGATCAGTCTCACTTGGGCCAGCTACAGAGTAAAATGTTACTTATACCTACACATGAACACATTATTATTTATATTCTTCTACACCTACCATGTGACACCCCATTGCATTTCAGGTACATTTGTTTTTTATACTTAATTTAATGTGTTTTGCTAATAACACAGTCTATTATTAAGTACTATTTTCACTATTTATTTATTTTTTTAGGAAAGAAGCAATACCCAGTATAAAAATACACTGGTTAACATACTGCATTCAATATCTTACAAGTACAAAAGTATTTGCATATGCAAATAATTAAAGAACCAGAAGTAAAAGTATAATTTATCATTATTGATGCATGCATTCTATATTATCTTAATCAAAGAACACAAGGTGATATTTTTTGTATTAAGCAGAACCAGTGAAGAAACTAAAGTTATACAAATTTAGTTATAAAACACATGTAATAGTTACAAGTGCCACAATATCTGTATTTGATTTGCAGTTGAGTAGAAGTATAAAATAAAAGAACATAGAAATATTCAAGTAAAGTACAAGTAAGCCCAAGTACAGTGATTAAGGGTATTTACTTTCCACCACTAGTTGTGTTGTTCAAATCTATCTAAAACAAATGAAAACAAACCAAAGAGAAATTAGGGTAGATTGCAAGAATAATATGAGGGGAAAGCTCAACTTGCAGGTTCTTGTGGTTTGTCAGCTAGAATTCTAGTTTTAAGTGAATGGTGAAATGCGACTAAACCATGAGTCACGGGAAAAAATAAAGATATACGTGATGTATTAAAGACTCTAAAAAATTGGGTTATACTTGTCAAAGTGCAGTCGTTAATGTGTCTGTAAACTGACTTCACACTACTATATGTTTTAAATTAGCCCGGGTTACCATATTATAATATGATTAAGATTAAAGAAACATATTTTATTGTTCAGAAAACATTTAATTCAAAGTGTTGTTAACAAACAAGCAATTACAGTCTTTAAATAATTAATGATGCCATTAGTCATCACTTTTAATATGCTTCACGGGAGTTACACTGGATTGTATTGTTACACATGGGAATATAGATAACTGGCTAATTATCATCATCATTATGTACGATGAAAACAAGCCAAGACTATCAGTGTATTCCCTCGGTATGTCTCAAAGTAAACTATCAGAAGTTGTGGAACAGGCCACACAGTGACAGTACTGTTGTTTGGCAAAGTCAAGGTAATACAAACAACTTAATTTACACTATATTCCTTTTCCCCGTGATGTGTGTGACTGAGACATGACAATAAACAGTTCAATATGCAATGTATCACACAGAATAATATGACTGAGTACATTTACTCAAAAGCTGTACTTTAATATAATTCTGAGCTATTTCTATTGGCTGTCCACGGCTCTCAACATGTCGACGGCTAGCCGCTGGCAGTGGTACAGCTCTAGTAGTGCTACAATCTAGCAATGCTACAATCTAGCAGTGCTACAGTCCAGCAGTGGTACAGTCCAGCAGTGGTACAGCTCTAGCAGTGGTACAGTCTAGCAGTGGTATAGCTCTAGCAGTGGTACAGTCTAGCAGTGGTACAGCTTTAGCAGTGGTACTGTCTAGCAGTGGTATAGCTCTAGCAGTACTACAGTCCAGCAGTGGTACAGCTCTAGCAGTACTACAGTCCAGCAGTGGTACAGCTCTAGCAGTGGTACAGTCTAGCAGTGGTACAGTCTGGCAGTGCTTAGCACTGCTACAGCTCTAGTAGTAGTACAGCTATATCACTTTCAAAAGCCTTTCAAAGTAGCAGTGCTACAGCTCTGGTAGTGCTACAGCTCTAGCAGTGCTACAGACTAGCAGTGCTACAGCTATAGTAGTGTTACAACTATAGCAGTCATGAAGATAGCAGTGCTTGTAATGGATTGTTTTTAGACTATGGTATTTCTACTTAAAAGTAAATGCAGTGGTGGGCCGTGCATTTCCTGTCTAGGCCTGCTGTCTGATATTGTATACAAAAATATAACTGTTAATAAAAAATCAAAATAAATGAATTATCAAAAAGCTTTAACTTTGTGATTCTGTTTAGGCCAGCAGAGAAGGCTTAGCAGGCCCTGACAGCCTGCCACTCAATAAAGGATCAAAGTACTTATTCCACCACTGCTGTTGCATACAGCAGTGGTGGAATACAGATTTTGGTTTATTGCCTGAAATAAGATCTAAGGTTAACAAAGCTTGAAATATTTCAGTAAATGGCCCTCTTGTAAATTTATAAGCTGTGTGTTTATAACATTAAAAAAACATGAAAATGGTCGTTTGTGAAGATCATCTTGCTGAACAGAAAAAGTATCGTCAAAGATGTTCTGCCACGAAGATTCATTTTTGCAATATTTCAAAATCCAACGGGAAAATCATATTGGCTCTTTTTGAAGGAACCATTGTGATGCTTTCCTGCAGAACTCCATATGAGGGATCCTATTAATTTCACATTATTCTGTATGTACTCATTCATTTACGTCCTGTTTGACAGAAAACACACATAGATACACAAGGGACAAGTATCCACATCACAAGAATATCACATCTGTGTCGTATGATGGGATTAAGGGTTAGTCACGTCATACTCTTCTTTTTCCAAACTTCGCATATTTGTGGATTAGTAACGAGATTTCATATCACTGCCTAACAAGTTGGTAAACTTAAGATGTGCTAACATAAACAACACTGCATCCTCATTGATTTCAATGAGGCCACTGCGTTGGCACAGCATTGTCATTCAGCAAAATGATGAAGAGACTCAACCTTCACCACAACACATCAATGGCAGGTAGTGAAAAGAGTTCAACAGCTAATTGGTCACATCGCCACCGCCCCAGCTTAGGGTCTGAAACTTTCTCCAACTCTCAGTGTATATAAGGGCACACCGTATGAGGAAGATCAGAGATGTGTCGGGATGACGACACTGTGCTGCAAAGCTACATTTGATGTTCTCCTTCTTTGCACTGTTGTCATGTCTTTAACATTTAACTAAACGGCATTGGAAAATGAAGGATCTTTTTTTTACCTGTTACGTGTGTAAGATATTAGATTTATGTTTGTTCTGATCAAAGTCAAATCCACCAGTTACACCTGTTAAAGTTTTGTGAACGTTAATGCGAATGAGAAGGGCAGCATCTCGCTGTAACAGACATAGTTTAGATAACGACGCATTATAACTTTACTTAGGTCCGTTTTTTTAATCTGTCTGTATTTAGTTGCAACGTTGAGATATATGGCTGCTAATAGCTCAGAGGTGGGTGGTGAAATCTTAATGCGAAAGATCGATGAGCGGGTGATTGTAATTCAGGTTTTGATAGCAGTTTTCCTCTGCATCAACCTATTGTTGATCAGAACCTTTTTCATGAAGGATTTCTTCTACACAACCATGCGCTACATCTTTTTTGCTGTTACATTACTCTCTGATTGTCTGATCTTGATTCTTTCAAATATGTTGCTCTTATTTCAATTTTATAATTTTACCACACAAATGTGGTTGTGTGTTATTATATATACAGTTTCGTCTGTGTACACTTCTGTCACACCATTTACTTTGACAGCTATGACCCTTGAGCGCTACGTGGCCATTTGCATGCCCCTGCGGCACGCAGAGCTGTGCTCCCGAAGCAACTCTGTGAACTGCATCCTCATCATTCACGGCCTCAGCTCTGCAAACGCTATTGTTCTTCTCTCCATGTTCTTTGCATCAGCCACTTCTAACATTTACACAGAAGAGAGAATTTGCTCTAAGGTGATATTCATTTTGTACAGATGGCAGAATGATATTTATTCAGCTGTAGGTCAAATTTACTTCTTGATCATGGTCATTACTATTATATTCTGCTATGTCGAAATAATGAAAGTGGCTAAAGCTGCATCAGGAGAGGATAAAAAGTCAACACAGAAAGGACTCAGAACAGTAATTCTTCATACTTTCCAGCTGCTTCTCTGTCTCATCCAGCTGTGGTGTCCATTCATAGAAGCTGCTGTACTTAAAGTTGATTTAATGTTGTACATTAATGTCAGGTACTTTAATTACATCATTTTTTATCTTTCTTCAAGATGTCTGAGTCCACTCGTTTATGGTCTTAGGGATGAAAAGTTTTTCCATGCACTGAAGTCCTGTCTGTGGTCAAATCTTAAAACCACAATTCTGCCACTGAAATGAATGTACCTTATTTATTGAAAAATATGTTGCTGAATAAAATGAAGAGTAATGAATATATACTCAATATCATCTCTCAGCTCTCAGTATGTTCACACATTGGCCTTTTATTGTTACAATCATGACTGTGATTACACATTTTACTGTCTCTCATAATGACAAAATATCTAACAAACAAGCTGATTGATCCATTTTGCAGTTTGTGCCCCAAGCAACTCTAAACAGCATAAGTGAAGTTTGCTAGTTGAATTAACAGAAGCTGAGAAAGTGATAACTCTACTTGACGCTCTCATTGTTGTCAACTCCTGACTTACGGCTGTCAAGTCTACTGTGTATTCTGCGGCTTTCTCTTTCTCTCTGTTTTACTATCAAAAGTTGTAATAATACACCTCCACCTTATATTTGTAATATTTAACATTGGCTATGTCATATGTGTTGTACGGTTGAACAATAAAGTCCACAATAAAACACAAAACGATAGTCTTTATTGATTTACTAGCATTATTTCTCAGTTAGTGACTGCGTTGGAGTGCTGTGACACAGTGTGGCCACAGCCAACGTGAAGGAAATTGTTTTCAGTATAAAATATTGGGGTAAAAGAGACATTAAGGTTAATAGATATGAATAAGGCCTAAAAGTGTTGTGGTGGGAACTTATTCAAATGCAGGTACGATCGTACTTGCACACTTTGTAAAACCCTCCTAGGCCATATTATCTAAAACATCCATCCAGACATGAAAGTAAAAGTCAGTGCACCTGAAGTGCTGGTTTAATGAAACTTGATGAAACAAATGAGTTTGTTTTGCGATACTTTTTTAAAATTGTGTGAAAACCAGCAGCAGCTAACAAACTTGTCTCAGCAGACGTGGTTTGTTTTTCTCCGTGGGGATTTTGACTCCAAACAGAGTAGTTATACTAATGAGCCCATTAGTACTATTCTCTTATGACAAACACAGTCCTGTGAAACTCATTGAAGGTGACGGTTAATTGTGTCATCAATTATTCAAACTGTCCTCTTATGGCTAACAGTGAAGATAGTTGAAACAACATGTAAAACAGTTTTGAAATAGTTGGAAAACTGTTGATTTGTAAGTAAATAATACATTAACAAGGCTAATACCCAATTTACATATTGCACTGAATGATATCTCATATCTAGACATTATTTGACCTGATTACATTTACACCTGGTAGTCTCCTGTGTGCACAGTGAGACTGTTTCCGCCCACAAGTGACTCGCAGGTCAGAGGGAAAGTAGACAATTGCTGAGAACATTGCAGAACAATGCTTTGTCTTTTTTTTCCTCTAAGAATTCAAATAACTCTGTATTTATACTTGTGTTTAATGTGGTCACAATAGGAATGCTGTTAGTTTTACAGGTTTTTAGTTTGGAAAAACAAGACATTTTGACATTTTTTCCCCCCATTGATACTAGTGTTACATCAAAGGTCAGTGTTAAAGCTCTTTACAATTCATGGGCACCATAGAATACTGTAATAAATGCCATGGCAATCCAGCCAGTAGTTATATATCTCTAGATATTTTATTAAAAAACTAAAATATCAACGTTGCAACCTTGATGTTGCTAGACAAAACATCAGACCATGTGACCCATTCAGTAGGATCTATCCTACTTAGGACATGTAGTCCAGACATTTCACTCTAAACCAAAAATGTTAACTTGATAACGGTGGAGGAAAAGTCAGAAGTGCACCAAACTATTTAGAATACATCGTCTGGGGGTTATGTATTGTATATTTGAGCCAAATGTAATGACAATCCATCTGATAGTCTTTGCGGTGACCAACTGACGGACACATGACAAACCAACCGCCATTGCTCGAGCCATGCCACCAAAATGGATAAACATAATTTAAAATAGTCATCTTAAAACCATAACCAACTATTGAGTAATAACACTATTTTCTCAACTCATCAAGAGGATCCCAGCGACTAAGGTATTTCTTCACACTCTCTGCAGTACTCACAGTTAGCCAATGAGCGGAACAAGCATCACGTGATGATGATGACACTGTGATAATTAAATTCCATTTGGTGTTCTTGGGTGTTTTAGTCTTTAAAGTCATCATGCACAGCCCTCTCTCAGAAGACAGTACTACTCTCAGTAGAAGACAGTTGTCTTTTAAACAGTGTTGGGTTTGGTAAACTGCTGTATTTAAACCAGCATCTTGGCACTTTAGAGATGCTTGACATTGAACCGAACTTTTTATCAGTAAAGAATCACATTTTCTGTTTTTCTGACAGATGCATTGCACATTTTCACTTGATTTGACTTTTGGCTGTACCTCAAAGACAAAGCTACATGGCAAATAACAGCTCGCTGGTTGGTGGTGAGTCTTTAAGGCAGCAGAGCAGCTTCAAGGTCATTATCGTGCAGATCCTAGTGATCCTTTTTCTTTGCATAAACGTTTTTCTAATTTTGACCTTGTTCCAAAAAGAATGCTTCTATACAACCACACGCTACATCTTGTTTGCTGTTACACTATTGTCTGATAGCTTATTAATATTCCTGAGCAATATAATGCTCATCTTGAGCTATTTTCATATTACTATTCCAGTTTGGTTGTGCATCATTATCTTTGTTGTAGTAACTCTCTGTGTTACAGTCACACCAGTTACTTTGACAGCGATGACCCTGGAGCGCTACGTGGCCATTTGCATGCCCCTGCGCCATGGAGAGCTGTGCTCCCGAAGCAGCACTGTGTACTGTGTACTCATCATTCACAGTATCAGCTCTGTACCTTTTATTATTGTTTATTCCATCTTCTTTGCATCAGCCTCGCATAGCTTTTACACACTCAACAGAGTGTGCTCTGCGGAGATATTCATTTTGTACAGATGGCAGGATGATATTCGGGCAGGTGTTTATCAGTTTTACTTCTTGATCATGGTCATTACGATTGTCTTTTGCTACGTTAAAATAATGAAGGTGGCTAAAGCTGCATCAGGAGAGAGTAAAAAGTCAACAGGGAAAGGCCTCAAAACGGTAATTCTTCATGCTTTCCAGCTGCTGCTCTGTCTCATCCAGCTGTGGTGTCCATTCATAGAAACTGCTGTCCTTCAGATTAATTTACAATTATTTATTGATATCAGGTACATTAACTACTTAACTTTTAGTCTTGCTCCAAGATGCCTGAGTCCTCTCATTTATGGCCTCAGAGATGAAACATTTGTTCATGCATTGAAAAGCAATGCTTTCTTTGGCTTGTGTAAAAGAAATATTTGACAAATGTATATTTAGAAGAAATGCACTGTACATCAAGTAAAAGAAAATAAATTATCCTGAGCAAGGTTAAAATTCTCTTTACATGTTTTATTTTTAGTTGATTGTTATAAATGTAACTATGATTGCTCAATGCTTTTTTTTCTGGCATCATTTGAGCGGATTGTATTTTTTTATTTTTCCCTGTCCTTTATGTTCAGTTATATCTAATTTTGGTATCGAGGCCGTGCATGAAGTATGATTGATCTACCATTATTAATGTTTTGTCTGATCTTATTGGTTACTTGTGCTCATTCAAATGTATGCTGATGGTTGTATGTTTGTTCTTAGGTGAATTTGTATTGAAGGCTTCTTAAGCTATTTGACTGAATGTTATAGTTTACAGGCTATAGTGTTAAGACGAGTGATGAGTCTGACTGTAAAAGAACGGGTTCCCTGAGTGCCCAAATTAAAAAAACAAAAAATCAGATACTAACCTTTACTTGAATATAATTTTACAGTTTGCGACAGTTTGCATGTTTTTGCTTACAACACAGTTTTGTTTTACTGTGCTTATACAAAGTAGTTATAACGATTTCAGTTACAGTTTTTTTGTCAAAAGAGCATATATAGTGGACGTGGAATCAATTTTTACTGACAGCGCCTCCTGTTTACATAGTTTCTCCACAAACAAGCAATGAATTACAGTAAAGGTCTAAATCCATGTGCACTATCTTCATAAGATATGCTGTTAAACAGAGCAACAGGACACTTAAATGGTCAAATATGCCACAAAGATATGCAGAACATGTTTTTTTTACATGTCTTTCTGTAATAACTGGGGCAAGAGGTGGAGCTAGATATAGTTTATTTCAAAACTGTAATTCTTTATGCTTTCCAGGTGCTGCTCTGTCTCATCCAGATGTGGTGTCCATTCATAGAGGCTGTTGTTCTTCAGATTAATTTAATGTTATTCGTTAATGTCAGGTATTTTAATTACCTTGCTTTGATTCTTGTTTCAAGATGTCTGAGTCCTCTTGTTTATGGCCTCAGGGATGAAATGTTTATTCATGCACTGAAATACTATGCTCTCTGTGGCTTGTATAAGAAAGTCATCAAATGTGTCTTGATTGATGAATTAAATTCATGTTACTAAATGAACATGTTTAATGAGTGGCTCTGGTTATGTTATGTTGTTATTTCAATAAAAGGAAACAATTGATTGGCAATCAATTTAAGGAGAGCTAAATTAAAATAACTAAACAAATATTCTAAATATTGAACACAATAAATGACCGTTATGAAGTTATAAAGCCATTGATTTTTAGAGATAAATCCATTCACCCCACTTACCAATTTGCAAAATCTGCAGAGAATGCACACATGGACAACAGTGATTGACACCTGCTGTCACATTTTAAATGACCTTCAACAAATGAAGTGTTTGGTCAAACTTGACATTCTGAAAAAAAGTAATGAACTGTTGTGCAAAGAGTTTTCTGTTTCCTGTTTTATTCTGTAGTCTTGTGTCCTCTGTGTCTCTGCACTTCCTGCTCTTGTGATTATCTGACTACCTCGTTCCTGATTGTGTATTCTCTTCACCTGCTGTAGTAATTTAGGCAGCTTGAATGAGGTTTCTTCGGGACAAGGACCACTGTCAATGGTGTGAAGCAGTAAGCAGTGACGGACTGGGCGAGAGAGAAATAGAAGATCTCTGTCAGCTGGTCAGCACATGCTTGTCAGCACAAGTTGACCACTCATCATGGACATGGCAAAACAACCTAGCAATGTTTGCTTGCAGTTCCTTCTGATTTCACAATTTCAATACAATAGCATTTTGTGGTTTAACACCTAGCTCTCCATTCCGTCCATTTTCATCCGCTTATCCGGGATCCGGTCGTGGTTGAAGCAGGCCCAGCATGCTCCATCTCATTCTGAGGAGAACCTCCTTGAGGCCAATCGAAAGTCCTTCTTCATGGCCTCCCCAAACTCCTCCCATGCTCGTGTTTTAGCACCCGCGACCACAGCAGCTGCATCATTTCTGGCCTGCCGGTACCTCGCAGCTGCTTCTGCATCAGGAAACCCCTCAGCCATGCCCTCAGGTCCGAAAGGCCTCCTTCTTCAGCTTGAAGGCTACCCACCAGGGAAACGATGGCCTTCCGACCAATAGAGGGTTTGACCAGGGTCCACTTAGAGTTTCCATGTCCCCAACCTCTCTCGGGATGCTTGAGAAGTTCTGCGGGTGTGGGAGTTAGAGACCTCCCAGAGAGAATCCTGTTGTAGATCATGCTTTATGTACAATGTCAATTAGCTGTTGATACGTTATTTGTCTTTCGGTAACCTTTCAAAAGCAAAGAAGATATTGCTTGAAACCCTTCTCATTGTGAAGTGACAGTGGTCCGTCACCACACAGCCATAACGTATTAATTTAGGATCATGGGATATGGCAAAAAAAACAAGGACCCATCACACTTTGGCTAAAACAAATCCAAAATGATTTTATTGTTTTGCTATTATGTGATCAGTGTAAAAGAAAAACAATGATGCGAACAATAGCATTATAAAAATATGTGTTTGTTACCAGAAAACAAACAATAAACAATGTTGTGATCTGATGATGGGAAATCCCCACTGCCATACAATATATACTGAAGATTCGATGATTATTACTCCATCATTACTTGAAAAGCAGCTGGCAGTCACAAATAAAATAAATAGTTTTAAATAAGGATTAATTCAACATTCACGAATGTAATTAATGCAACAAGAAGAGAGATATAATAGGGAAAACCAACATGCACTTCTTTTTTTGCTAATTTCAACATTTGATTCTTTTGTCTATTTGTCTTAGTCCTCTCGGAGGTACGCCTCATGCACCTCATGCTCCTCGCTATCCTCTAGGAAGGCGGTATATTCTGCCATCCTTTGGATCTCTTCCACTTTCGTCTCAGCCAACTTTTTATTTGCATCCGCTGACAGTTTCCGTGCTTCCTCCACCTGCGACTCGGCCACCTGAATGCTTGTCCTCACTGCGATGGACGCCTGCTCGGCTCCTGGAAACACACAAAGACGCAAACACGCATTTGGTTACATTTCTGAGGAGATTTGAGGGTTGAGCTAACGCCAGCATGAGTTGAAACATGACATGTTAAGAAGGCCCTCCGGTCTGCTTAGTCTTAACTCATGGTCTGCTGCTTGACAGCATCTGATTGTGTGATTCAAGCCATTAATTGTTGCATCATTATAAAAACATTGCACCTCACCTGAGGTTTGTGCTGCCTCGGCTGCCATTTTACACAAGTTGACAGCGTTGATCCAGATTGACTCGATACGTTTGCATTCATGTAGTCTGTCACTAGCCTGTCAGGACAAAGAGATGAGACAAATGCAATAAGATAAATGCATATTTTTTTTAAATATACTTATGCAAAGAGCAAAAGTAGATCAAAAATGTATTTTTAAAAAGCGGGGGGTACATTTAATTCCATACAAACTGACCTCTGCACGCTGGCCATTGATCACATCCAGGAAGGAATCCTTCTCTGCTGGGGTCAGTTTTCCCAGGGAGACCAGATACCGTCTTTGGACAGCAATGCGTGTGTGCACAGCCTGTTGGCAAACAGAGGGAGACAGGCCGTCAACACAGGGGCATTTTCTGGATTTGTACATTTTTATATTTTAAGGTTTGTGCAAAATTCTAAAGACACTGAAGGTTTTTTTTTAGATTTTTTTTTTTTGATGTAAAAATGTGTTTTTAGTTGTGGATAAAAGGTTTTACAGAAGAGGAAAATCTACCTTTGAGTAGTCTGCCAGGGCATTTATTAGAGCCAAGGAGGTCTGGGAGAGGAAGGTACTTGAACTGTCTGTCACCACTGAGGCAGCTCTTTTGATCAGGGAGTCGTGAGAGAGGTTACCTATCTTCTGTAAATGTGGGAGAATTCAGTCCATTAACTCTTGCATTCAATATCACCAAGCACACAATATGAAGCACAAGAACACACTTTGTCTGACGGAACACACAATCTGTGCAGCTCCAGTACATTGCATTGGCGGGAGAGTAACCCACCTGTGTAAGGGGGACAGCATAAATCTCACGCTCAACACTTAAGGGCGCTCTGCCGATGTGCTCAACATCTGTTCGTTCCACCAACTTCTGAACTCCGGCCTTCCTGCTGCTGAAAAATAGGGCAGAAAGTTATTAGTCTTGATCAATGGTATTTCAGCTCACAGTTGTGTAATCTACCGGCAGTGTTTAAGTCGAGGCAACGGCATTGCTTATGATTCATAACCTACCTTATGAATCGGATGCATGCTCCTCTCCTGAGCACATCCTTGTTGGCCCGCAGCAGTGACAGATCGGTCTGATTTCGCAGTAGTCCTCCGGCAGCACGGCTGGCACACACTGAACACTGGACAACAGCTTGCATTTTGCAGATTAACTCGGTCTGCTGCACTCGAAGAATGTATTCGATATGATCTATGTAAACTAGTTGCTGACTGTAAATTTACTGCTTTTTTTCCGCAGGTCCGACTAATCTTGTACACTCGCTTGTCTTTTCGTAAAATCAGAGAAATGCTCTTGTTGGATGCTTGCAGTCTTGCAGTCTTCTCGTCGATGACCAACAGTCCTGTCCTGCGGGTATTTGTAAGGCCCCGGCACCTTCTCATTGCGTAATAGTCATTGATCTGTTGACTCTGCCTGTGAATGTGCGTATTTGGCTTTATCTGAAAAAACAAAAGAGGGACGCAAATTACGTGCAGGTCTCTCTCTCTCTCTCTCTCTCTCTCTCTCTCTCTCTCTATCTGTGTGAGTGTGTGTGTGGGCATGAGAAAGAGGATTCATTGACATGTAGAATGGAATAAACCTTTTAGAGAAATTTAAACAACTCTTACTCTGAAAATGTACTTTTTTGTAGGTTTGTGTTATAACTGGTTAAGTATTGAGGGGTTTTACAGTTTGAATCCTTCCTAGAATTAAAAGTGGCTTGTGTATCAACCACATATAATAAATGCCAGGTCATAGAAATCCTTAAAAATATGTTCATGTGAAGTACACATTTTAATCTCGCTCCAAAACATCTTACATCACTGGATTTAACATGTATTTTTCAAAAAACACACAACTACAAAAGATACTTTTCTAATAATGGTGTTTGTTTCTGTTTCTTAATCATGTTATCATTATATTCTTTGCTGTCACAATAATGCAACTAACCAAATTGCAGAAGCGCATAGTAATTGAGAAAGATCCTTCATCAGATGTAGTGCTCATTTATACCACCTGCCCTTCAGGTTGCTTTCATATGAATGCATACATGTCAGTCAGTAACATAACTAATAACATTAGTAACTTCGTCCTCCAGTTCTTATTCTCAGTCTTTGAACAATGGAAATTCAGTTGAAACTCATAAATGTGGACAACATGCAAACTCTTGTCTATTGAAAGTAACTTCTTGCTGTTAACATTATTTATTGTTTTGTCTTGTAACTTTAGGCTATTCCCACATTATCTGAAACATTAACTTCTCTCTACCAAACACGACACACAGCGTATTAAGAGCATGAGAACACATCACTTATACTGCATCCTTGCGTCTCTTCGTTATTCTGTATTTGTCCCTTTCTCCATGTCATTTAACATTTCCCTCAAACTCTTGCTGCCAGATGTTTGGCAATAGCATCTATTCTGTCTGATAGCCTGGAAACATCTTATCTGCTGGAGTGGAGTCCGCCGGGGTTCAGAGGAACAAAGTTGTTTTTGGCAACAGATATTGGGCCAATCAGCTGCAGCCCTGATTGCTGATGCAGAACGTGCGTAAAGAGCTGACGCGCCCCACTGAGCTGCTCTCAACACAGTTTGACAAACAAATGAAAGCGTCCGTTTGACGTAGGAGTTTTACGTTAATAATCAACCACCCTGTTCATCTAGCAGCGGATACAAGACGTGCACTCTGCAGAGTACTGAGCTGCAGCTCGCACTGCTATAAGACTTTATGATATCAATCAACATCAATAACCCTCCCACCGCTTTTCTCGTTTAGTCACTTACTGTATATACTTCTATTTCACTTTATATGCACCTCATCAACAATGTATATACTTTGCAATTTTGCATTTCCTTTATTATTTCGTTTTCTTAATTGTAATATGCGCTGCTATTTGGTTTTATGTATTGAGTGTTTTTTTATACTTAATATTTGTATGCTTACTCTGGAACTTGGTTTGTACAGCTACAAAAAAAATCCCCTGGGGTTTTTAGTCTGTACTAACTTCAGTACCGCATGTGTGTGACACTGGAACACTGTCGAAGAAGATAATGCAGTGCATCCCATGGTTCGTGACATATCAGCATTTTTCAAGCTGTTTGTGAACTTTCTGCACTTCCCACACGTCTGAGCTGCCTCACACATTCGGTACAAACAAACCTAGATTGTGAGATCCTGCAGCATTGTGTGGAAATGGATTCAGGTTCGATCCGGTAAAGTTTGGAAATACAAAGCCACCTCACTAAAGTGTTATCAGTACTAATCTTTGTGTCAACAACTTTTAACCCCCCCTCTCTCTCTGTTAACATATGTCCAGCCAAAGGAAATTTAACAGCCAAGTGCAACGTCCATTACCCTGACTTAAACCATGAACCATCATATGCCCAAAAGCAAGACACGTTGATTATTACGTTGAAAATGAATCTAGTAATTTAAGCATGTCTACCTTATAGCCTTTGTCCATATTATATACTGACAGCTGAGTCTTTATTATCTCCGAAGGCAAGTTTCACAAAGATAACCTTTACTGTTGGTCAGACTTTTTATGCTTGAAATAAGTCTGTCTTTATTTTTGTGGCTGTCAATAATTTTACAAAGATTTTACAATTTTGCTCAATTAAAAGTAGCGATACCTAGTGGAATACTCTATTTCCAGTACAAGTCCTGCATTTAAAATGTAACTGGACTAATACAAAAGTATCAAAATATTTTATTATGATCAATTGTATTATAATAATGTATCATAACGTCCACATCAATGCTGCAGGTCATAAAGAAGGGGCTTACAGCAAAATCTATTTGAATAAGGTTTTGTTGTTGTTTTGTTAAAGTAACTTGTTGATGTGTTTGAACACAATGCTGTATAAAGTACAGTAGTATTTGCAGCTCAAAAGTAGTGGAGTCAAACTATAAAGTCATCATAAAATAAGAATACTCAAGTACAGTTTACAAGCACCACAAAATTGTACTGACAGTAAGTAGATTTCCTTCCTTCCTTTCTACCACTGGACATGCTTATGATGTGACTTGCATTCATAAAAGGACAGGCCTACCACCACAAACCTCAGATATATTTTTGGTGCTTTCTTAGGAGTCAACAGTGAACCTTAAGTACACCGCTCATTACCAACGTAACCTGACATCTCAACATCTCAACATCTGGCATCTCAACGCCACTCGCAGTTCTTGACTCAGACCAAGCAAGGACTGTCTTTTGCTTTTCCTGCAGTGATTTACTTTCCTTTACCGACTCAAAGTCACACAGTCCACCGTCACTCTGAAAGTGAGGGACGCTGCCAAAACACTTTGCTTAATAGTTCACAAACTGCCTTGGACAAGACACAGCTGGAACAACGGACCCGGCTCACTTGAAAGTGCCCATTCAGCAGAATCAGCACAGTGCCAGCGATCAATACGAGAGCTTCCTCCGTCAGTTGGAAAAGGTTCAGTTTTGTGAAACTGCTCCGTATCAGCAATAAATACACATTTTGCAGCCACCAGTGTGGGTTTTTAGTCTGTCCAGGAGTTTTATGTCATTAAAAAAAAAAAGGTTTCCTTGTGAGTTCACCAGCTCTTCTGCACAGTGTCTCCACATTGAAGCGCGATAGGTCGCGAGTGTTCACACGACCAAAGTGACATGACATTATCCGACAAGCCTCTTCTCAAAAGTAAAGGAAAAGCACAGCTGTATGATCAAATAAATGATGGCGGGAGTCCATTTCGCTGCTTTGATTTCAGGATCCAGGTATTGTGTGTGCTGATTTACTCTCACTGGGACTCTTGAACACAACGAGGCCATCGTGGATGTAAATTTGGAATAAATTGAAGAAAAAAAATGCCTGTTACCTGCATCAGCAATAAGTCCTCTTGAAGCGGTTCCTTGCCAGATCCTCTGTTGAATAAATAATCACTATATACGTTTTTATTTACCTACACTTGCACATGCATACTTTTCATTTTTGCACTTTTTTATTGTTTACATTTAATTGCCTAAATTAACGCGCCGTACATATCTTTCATCCCAGCTATTTTTATTCTATCTTATTTCATTTTGTATATATCTTTCATCCCTATTGTTTTATATTTTATTTTACTTGCTGCTACTCCGTCAACAAATTTCCCCTTGGGGATTAATAACGTATATATTCATTCATTCATTTTCATTGTTCCAAGTAGGAACTGTGCGCCACATACATTGTGAACTTGTCTGCTGAAGTCTTTTCATACCAGATCCCATCTCCCCACTGAGATATGAATTAATGACAAATGTCATGCTGTACGACAATCAAATTTAAATACTGTGTCTCTGGAGGAATTGGGCCGAACCCAAACAGATCTGAAGTGGTTTGAACACTTGAGACAAGGAGCAGAACATCCCACATATGTGTGATGAGAAGAACAGCAAGCCACAGCTTCTCTTCTGACTAATAAAGATATTCATGTGTGAGTGTTAGGCTCTTTTATTCTGAAGGTTGAAGATGTACTAAGTTGAAGTGCAATAGGAAAAGGCAAAATAGTATGTTTTGTTTTCACAAAACTGAGGTTTGTCTCTCAATTAGCAATGTGTTGTTTTATTTTGTCAGCTCGAATCTGTTTGTAATTCGAATTAAATTCTCAAAAAAATGCTCTGTATTTTTTAGGATGTATTTTCAAATCTTGACATTGAATTTATTTCTCTTTCACAGGTTTGCACACAGTTACAAGATGCATAATCTGACTGAATTTCCAGGGAACGCAACTGCCAACAAAAGCCTGTCTGTGATCATCAAAGTGTGTGTGGTTACCCCCCTCTTCTGCATCTTCCTCTACTGCATTGCTGTCATGCTGCACATCTTTGCATCTCACAGACAGTACCTGGACTCCACACGTTACATCCTGTTTGCCTACATGCTGATCAATGACACTCTCCAGCTCTTGTCCTCTGTGCTGCTCTTCCTCTTTGTCATGGGCCAGGTGAAGTTGTCTATTGTCTACTGCGTTCCTCTGCTATTCCTTTCCACTGTCACTTTCCAGAGCACACCTTTAATCCTGGCCACCATGTCTCTGGAGCGCTATGTTGCCATCTTCTATCCGCTGCAGTGCCCGGCCGCCTGGCGCTCAGACCGTATTTGGGTGATTATTCTGTCCCTGTGGCTCACCAGCTGTATCCTCCCTACTGTTAACTACTCCATCGGTGAGAGGGATCCTGCTGCAGTGGGTGTCCTCTCCCCTCCTGTGCTTTGCAAAAATAACGTTGTCAACTCATCTCAAATCCAGGTTTTATTCCAAGTTAGTGTATATATTCTCCTTTTTGCAGTTGTGGCTGTTGTCATCATCTTTACATACTTGAGAATCCTGCTGGAAACAAGGAAAATGAGACTGAACAAAGTGTCCGTGAGCAAAGCCATGCACACTGTGCTGCTCCACGGCTTTCAGCTGCTGCTGTGCATTTTGGCCTTCATTAACCCCATCACCGAAACTCTCATCGTGCTGCATGTCAACTGGCTACCAGAAGACGTTGCCTTTTTTAATTATTTCTGTTTCATCCTCATTCCACGCTTACTCAGCCCGCTCATCTACGGCTTCAGAGATCAGAACCTCAAGGGCGCAATCAGGGAGACAATTCTCTGCTGCTCAGACAAACCCGGCGAGAGAGGCGAGCCTGCTTCGAGAACTGGATGATGTAGTTTTGAAAGAGCTTTCAAACTTGATGAAGAAATGTCAAAAGATGTATTTGTGATGTTTAAAGAAAAATTGATGCATGTCTTGTATAGTTGTAAAGCGTAAAACTGTGAGTAGTGTAAGAAAAAAAGAGTGAAGTTTCCACACAAAAAGGCCTCAGAAGGTATTGAAAAGTCTTAAATTCAAAAGTAGCAATTAACAATATTTTGTATTCGGCAGTAATAGTTATGTATTGCTGTTTAACGAAGTGGGGAAAGTGGGATTCATTCGCCAATGTTTTTAGCTTTCAATCCTTTTAAGTGGAGGTTCAGTCAGCACCTGACCTGCAGCAAATGCTGTCCAAATGCTGTAAAACATAAACCGGGCAGTGATAGTATTTCTGTGCCAGCAGCGTCAATAAAAATTGCTCAATTCAGTGAGTGAATTCAAGGTACCTTGCATAATATCAAAAAGCTGATGCTGGGATTCAACCTCTCGTTCTCTCAGTGAGCATGCTCATGCAAGAGTTGCAGGCAAGCTTCTGCTTCTGCTTTCTGTAATCCATTGTGGTTAGACTGTATTACACATATTCATGAACATAAAAATACCAAAAGGCTTGCAGATTATTGCAGATCAGTACACTGATATGTTTTATGAACAAATCAGTGTGTTTTTCTCTGGGACCAAACTGCTGTTTGAATGCGTGAACACCTTGTTTGATGCTGGTAAAAATTGTCAAAATTGTGTTACAAGTCTCATGTTATCGCTAAGAATATATATATATATATATATATATATATATATATATATATATATATATATATATATATATATATTGTGCAGGCCTGTTCACATTTATAAAAGTATATGAGAAAATTATGAGTCTGTGTGGTTATTTTAACTTATTATTTGCATGGAACAAAGCGCAAACAGAATATAAAGTGCAACCTTTAAATCACGTATAAACTTGATTGTTATATAATGTTTGTATATAATGTAATGAATATATTTCCCTTAACAATGAACTCTAAGGATCAGTGTGGTTGTAGTACACAGCATTCACCTGCAGATGTCGCACTGACGCCAAACTCAATACTTAGTGAATTTCACTGTCTTCCTTTGTTTTTCTCTCTTGCCAATTTCTTACTCTAATTTCTCACTTTTAACAAATACAAATATGTTGGATTAGATGTGTGCATAAGCATAACCCTGGTTTAGTTTATTTTAATTGTGATTATTCACATGGAACAAAGCGCAAACTGAATGTGAAGCTCAATCAATCAGAAACGACCTCCACAAACTTGCGCTGGACCCTAAACTCCAGGAAGTTTGAAGTATTTCTATTATCAATAGTGCAAAAATAAACCTTCCGGGGTGCTTGCTGCAAGGGGGAACTAATTGTCTTGACTGAGTCCAAAGCCCGCAGGCCAGTGCCATAAACAGAAGGAGAAAGCTGATCCCAGAGCAGATGGGGGGGGAGATCCCCGTGTGGACTTCAGGGGCACGTTTGTAAATCCTGCAGATCCTCAGCTCGGGGCCGCGAGAGAGGAGCTCGTCCACTGCAGCTGCAGGAGAGAGAGAGAGAGGGAAGACTTTGAGATGATGCATCCCACATGCATTTACCTCAGCTGGAGTCTCCTGACTGTGGCTGTGATCCCCGCGTCCTCAGGGGAAATGTACACGTCGCTGCTGAACGTGAAGCAGGCGATCAGTGTTGAACAGAAGCTGATCGATTATTTGAGAATGTACATTGACCACGAGTTGGAGCGACTGGAAGACATCAAGCGGTGAGTGGGCATGCACGAGGATGACACAAGGTAAACTTTTCATTGAGATCCTCTGAGCAACATCCTGGGAAACAGCGCTGCTCATCTCAAAGGACTAATTCACAGCAGGTTTTTTTCAGTTCAAGTAAAGTCTCCTTATTTTAAAGCAGTGGTTCTCAAATGGGGTACGTTTACCTCGTACGTGGGGGTACGTTATATATATATATATATATATATATATATATATATATATATATATATATATATATATATATATATATATATATATATATATATATATATATAATAGGAGAATCAATTTAAAAATGCTTTAAAACATGTTATTTAATGAATATTCAATCAAGTATAAGTGTAAGTAGTTTTTTAACCAAAAATGTATTGTGCTGTTCAGCAGGTACATCACTGAAAAAAGGTTGAAAACCACTGCTTTAAATATACACTGTGACAAACCATGTGACCCCTCCATAGACAGTGGATTATAGTGGGAATGATGATGAGAGCACATACGGATATTTATCTTTGAAGAACTTAAGTTATCTTATGGCATGACATTTTATACACTTTATAAATAACCTTTTTAATTGTGCCCAACGATAGTTCCTCATAGTGATTTCTACAGTTTTAATGGTAAATACATTTCAACAATTTCTTATCCTCGCTGGTAATGAGAATTCATGTTAATTATAAGTGTGTTGTCTCAGTAAAATGCCACTTTTAATCAATTTGTTGTTACTATTTCTGCACTGTAAGCTTGTCAGTCTTTTTTATTATACCTGATTATCTGACAATTACCTGACAATTACCTGACAATCTTCCCCACAGCTTTTATGCCAAAGTCTCAAACCTGCACACTGAACATTACAAAGGCCCGGCGAGCGCGATGGCAAACCCGCTGGTGGCCTTCACCCTGATCAAGAGGCTGCATTCAGAGTGGCTGAATGTAGTCAACAGCAACGAAGCCTTGGAGAACTCGCAGGGTTGGCTCACTGCCTTCTTTACAGACACATCTGGTGGTGATAACGCCCCCTCCCCTCCGCAGCTCTGCTGTCACCACCCCAATTCACCTTTTGACACTCTGCTATCCAGCCCTCAGGTCAAGTTACAAGGCGGTGGAGGGCGATTTGCCTAAATTGGAAGACCTCCAGGGAGCCGCCAAGGGGCTGATGAGGCTGCAGGATGTGTACGCTCTTCAGGTTGCGAGCCTTGTAAAGGGCCGTTTCCAGAGAGTCACTAATGGCAAACCCACTGACGTCTACCTGCCCGCAGTGTCGGTCCCGCTGTCTGGCGATGACTGCTTTCTGGTTGGAAAGGTACACAATCTCTTGTTTCTTTCCTCTATTTTTTTCTCCTCACGCTTCTCTCTTTTTTTCCTTTGAAAAAAGGTTCTACGAGTCATTAAGAACAAGTACCAACACCGAAATCTCAAAAAATAATCCATCACAATTAAAAGTTCATAAGCATAAGAAAAGCAAAATGACCTTTTACGTACCAGAAGTAAAAGCATCCAATCTGACATCACATGACTTATCAGTGTGTCAGCAGCATTTTACTGTTGCCCTTGTTTGAGGTGGAGCTGGCTAAGTTATCTTCTTTTATTTTATTTGTGAATTGTGGCAGAGTTTGATCGCTTTAGGCATCAAACAGTTGAAATCAAACCATGTTAGAAGTTTAAACAGGAAACCACTTGTTTCGGAAACTAACAACCTTTTTTAGGATTCAAAGGTCAAACATTGGGAACCAAAGGTTGGTTCTTCAGCAATATATCGGCAAAATAACTAAAGCTTGCAATGAATGTAGGATATAAAACACAATACCTGAAATTGTACATGAGTACGTTTATCGAGTGTACATTTTGTACTGGGTTACTCTCCACCAGCTGTTTGTTCATCTGTGTTTCCTCAAATTTATCAAAGAAATGTGATGAGAGTGTTGGAACAAGTCTGTCATCGTTCGTGGTCTCTTTTCAGAGTAAACTAAGCTTGAGTGCATGAGTAAAGTAATGAAAGGGAGACATATTTGAAAGATGTTGCTGTGAAAACGTCCCCTCTTGATTAACATCCCTTTCCAAAGGTCTGCAACATATTTTTATTCCAAACCAGTCAGTCACTGTGTGGTGGGAATCCAGTCAGCCTGGAAAAAAGGCGACTTCTTCCCATTGCATGCCTGGGAATACATTTCCTGCGAAGATGAATATAATATTATACGAGTAAGAAAGGGAGAAAAAAAGGTTTCCCTGCTATGAATTACCTTGTTTATGTACGATGGTGATGTGTAAGGGCAGGGCGCTGTGTGGGAGAGAACTCCTGTTGTCTGGAAAATGCATTAGCCCACGCAGCAGAAGTGTGTGGAGCAAAGCGCATGAGTCTTAAGGCTGAGATTATCTGACACCGTCTGTACCCAGAGATGCTTAGATGTAGGGTGTTGTCAGTAAAAGAGCTGCCTGCACATGCTTTTATATGTCTGTTAAACTGTTCTTCACAACTGACAGGGTACGTCAACGGATGTTTGTAGCCTGTCACTTTCATTTGGAGGCATTTTAAAAGCAGATGCTTCCCCTCAGGCCGTGCTGAGATCTACAGATTATGAGAATTCAGTGGTTCTTGAAAGACTTTTCCCAAATGAATGAGTGCAATGTCGTGAACTGAGTGTGTGGCAGCGGAGATGAATTGTGTGTGATTAGTCGATTGGGTTTTGTTGGGGTTAACTGGAACACTGGAATTTGTGTTTGTGTGCTGTAGGTGGGTTGTGAATACAATCTGTGACGCGGGGTGCATTGTGGTCAGTGTTTATGACTTTCTTACTTTAAAAATAATCCTGACAGTGTTGTTTCATCAGCAGACATGTTAGTTTACCCACAAAGCACTTGGTTGAGAGGTCAGACACGTTTCATTTCTTAAATGGACATTCTGTAAAATAGAAAATAGACAATATTTGCATAATGTCCAGAGACTAAAAATGATAGGAATCAAATCATCTAGTTTTTAAACCAATAATTAATATGTGAATAATATATTGAGCATGTTTCACTTTTTTATAGACTACACAATTAATCAAACAACAGAGCAAATGAAACATGAATCAGTACTGAAAATAATCGGGAATTGCAGTCCAAGATGAGTCCAAGAAGTCACAGTCAAAAATAGGCAGAAAATACCCAACGATTGCAGTGGTTGTTACACCATATCCTGTATTCAAGAAGTCAAGTAATGGTGCTCCCATTACAACCTTAATTTAATCAGGAAATCTCATTAAGATCACGATCTCTTCTGCAAGAGAGACCTGAGTACATGGAAGAAATAAAACACAAAACAAAACAACACAGACAGCCAGACTCAAGCACAATCTCTAAAAAGGGTCAAAAAGGTATCGGAATAGTTTCACGTTTTATAGTCTCATAAAGTCTGTGCTGATTATCTCCTGTATTTCATGACACATTTATGCATTCCTCTAACCTACCATCAGTGGAAAATAGCATTTTGTAGAGGAGGATGTCAGCCTAAATCCATCATGCCAGGGTTCCAACGTTACACCAGCTAAATGACGAGATAGAAACGCTATTGTGGTTGCTGCCATCCGCCTACAGCTAGACTGGCTGACTGCTAACTAGATGTGAGCCCCTAAAACCGGCCAAATCTAGCAGCCGAGCGTGCACGTGGACCAGAGCCGGCTGACATTTGGTCCTCCAGTCCAGTGCCTAAACGCAGCCGAACAAGCTGACACTTTGTCACCTACGCCACAGTGTAGTGAGTAAAAGTAACCCAGTTGTGATTTTACACAGGTTGCCTACGAGCAGGAGGACTACTACCACTCTGTGCAGTGGTTGGAGGAGTCGGTGCGTCTCTTCAGGGGAACAGGAGGCGAGTGGAGCCCTGAGAATGAAGGGACTTTAGAGGACGCTCTGGATCACTTGGCCTTCTCTCATTTCAAAGTAGGTGGACGGACACTTTGGAAATGTACATTTGTCAGATGATTGATGGATAGCACTGCTCTAAATGACTGTCATTGTTTCAGACAGGAAACGTCTCCTACGCTCTCAGTTTATCTCAGGAGTTACTGCATCATGGTAATTATTTTTGATTGACTTGTCCCTTTCCTTGAATCGTGTCTGTACCGCATTAATCTCCTCTTTATATCTGTGAACTTACCTGAACAGACTGACTGAAGCCTGCACTGGAAGCAACTTGCCCTGTAATGTACCGCATGTCACGTTTCTTCTCAGATCCATTGAATGGAAGGGTTTTGCAGAATGTTGAGAAATATGAGAAGCTGCTGGTTTCAAGTCCGCCAATATCCATCATTGTGGATGGGCTGAGGAGACCCACCTCCAATAATTTAAGGACCAGGGACACTTACGAGAGGCTCTGCCAGACGCAAGGCTCTAAGGTAATCATCGCTATGAATCATTACATTTGAGGCTATGTTTTCGAAAATCTTCAATATAGTCAGCTGTGAGTTACGTGCTGCTGGATGTGTAACGTTAAAGGGTGCAACTTAGAAAAAGCATGTGGTTTTATGATGAGTGATGATTTTTTTATTAGTCTTATGCCATGCATAAATCATATCCACAGCTCAAACAGACTTACAAGACACTATTATGAAGAAGGAAAAAAGTGAAAATTGCTTTTGGATGAAAAGTATTGCCATGATGGTGGCTCATAGCTATTTGCTTACCACAGTACACGTGAGGCTGATAGGAATGCCAGTTGTTTGAGAAGTAAAGGGACTTGTACAGCGCTTTTCTAGTCATCCGACCACTCAAAGCGCTTTAACACCACATGACATCACTCACACACACTAATGGGAGGAGCCACCATGCAAAGTGGCACATCAGTATCGTCAACCATTCACACACCATACACATCGACATGGGCTAGCGGCGCCGAGGATCGAACCACCAACCCTCTGATTGAAAGACCTGCTCACCATTGAGCCACAGTCACCCTACACAAGTACGTAGTCATAAATGTACAAGACATGTCAAACCCTTGACTTGATAATGGTGAATTAATCAAGTTGTCAAGATATTTCTCTAAAAAACTAAACTAGCTCGAAGAAAAGTCAAGGCATCATCAAAGTCAGAAGGCTTCATCTCCTGGGGACCATGAATATCTGTAAGAAATCCATCTAATAGTCTTGAGCTGTTTCAATCTGACCCAACGTGTTGAAACGACCGACACTGCCAAGAGCCAAACTGCTCGCATGGCTAATGGGAAGTGAAGATATGTCTCGTTTTCATTGTCATTTAACAACAGCTCCAAGTAGTTTGTCACCAATTTGCCAACATTTTGTCTAGTGTTTAGGTAATAGGTTTGTAATAAGGGTGTCCCAAGCCAGAAAGACTGTTCCTTTTTTTAATACATTTTGTGTATGGAAAGACAACAACGTTAAGAGTAACTGTTTGCGAAAAAAAAGACACATAATTCTTGTTTTTATCTTGTTTCTCTTCAGCAGCCAATGCAGTTTGAAAACCCCAAACTTTTCTGCGATTACTTCACCAACGGGAATCCTCAACTGCTACTTCTGCCGGTAAGACGAGAAGTGCTGAGCCTGCAGCCGTACGTGGTCCTGTACCACAACTTCATCACTGACACGGAGGCTGAGGACATCAAGAGGACCTCCCAGCCAGGAGTGAGTGCATTTTCCTCATCATTTGCGGATTAAAAAAAACAACCCAAAAACATATGTCTTCAATATGTCCGCTTTTATTTATCCAATTGGGTTGTCAAATAGTTTTGTAATCCAGTACTTTGTTGCGTTTTCCCTCATGAGACAAAAAAAACTGAAGCAACAAAGTACTTTTTCTTGACAGCAGTAAGAGAATTATGACGTTGTTGTTTTTCTTTTTTCTTGTTCATATGTTTGTTTAAGATATATTTTGCCCTTTTGGCTTCTGCTCTGTTGACGGAGTATCACAGTTATTTCAAAATGTTTCCCAACACATTGACATATGCACAGATGTAAGCTCAGATGTAAGCACAGAAGGGGCAGCCTTTGAGCAGGACTTTAAATGTGTCAATTCACCTGAAGAGCAATGTCATCAGAGATATTTACTTTGGCCTCAGGCCTAAAGTTGACCTCGTCTCTTAAATTCATCTTTTATAGATTGCTTTCAAAATGGTACACAGTACACAATATACTGTAGAAGTTCAACCCACAGCATGGTACTGGTCATCCACCACATCTTCACTGTCATTATGTTGAATGTTATTTCTCCTTCTGCCTCTAAGTAATAGAATTATATCATAGCTGCATATCAAATGTAATAGTGAATACTATGATATATCTAAATCATAGTATTCACCTGTGATGGTACTTTGTCAGTGGTGAACAGTTACTAAGTGCATTTACTCACATTCTGTAATGAAGTACCCGTTAAGGTATTTCTACTACATGTGTATGTATGGACTAACAGAATAATGCTGCTTACAAAATCAATGCATCTCAAATCCTAATCCTATGATATAAGAAATACATATAAAGTCCTCTGAATGGAGCCATTATTTAAAAATAATGAGCACTTTTTCTCATGGTTATACTTTGTTGACATCATTGAAAAGGAGAAATATGAAGTAATGTAGCAACATTGCGATATTATGTCTAATTGGATTAATAGTAACCCTACCTTTTAACAAAAATATGTTGTGTAAACATGCATGTATTACTTGATAATCTGCACTGCTGTGGGTCTCGTTAGTTGCTGGGGTCTAAGCCAACCCTTTTTCTTGCTGGAAAGACTCTATGGAGGACGTGTTGGTCTGCTTCCAAACATTTTAGCAAGGCCGAAAGGAATGAGGGATACATTACTGTGAAAACTTGGCTGAGCACCTCAAACTGTCCAAACAACCCTGCTGGGCTCTGCTGGTAAATATTCAGTCCACTAACATGGAGCCTCAGTATCTATATGAAAGCAACAATCACTTTTCTGCTCATATATGGACAGCTTCAGAGAATGATCCTCAGAGCTGACTCCGTTGGGAATATTTAGTGGCCTAACTAAATTGGAGCCCTATGGTTTCTTTGAGGTTTTGGCATTGTTCAATGAGTTTTCCAGCCTTTGCTCAGATGAAAACGCCTGTACTTATTTCATGATTATGTCAGCCTGTGGGTTTATTGAAAACAGGCCCAGTATTAGTTTGGAGCAATGAGCGGCCTTTCTTCACCATGAGCATGGTGGACACTTTGTTCATGGTGGATCCTGGAGCCCCCGCCCCACACGTCAGCAGCAATGTTCTGTTACCAGTTTCCTGCATTGCACCATCTTATGTGTCCCATTA
Organism: Clinocottus analis; assembly: GCF_023055335.1. Lineage (NCBI taxonomy): Eukaryota > Metazoa > Chordata > Actinopteri > Perciformes > Cottidae > Clinocottus > Clinocottus analis. The sequence continues at coordinate 19,942,003 of NW_027175931.1, read as the reverse complement.
CAAATTGGAAAACAGGTTTGAAACCAGCAGAGTGCAGTAGGACGATTCTGCAGTTCAAATAAATCCCTGAGGATCTATTTTAAGAAGAGCAGAAGTGACTTTGTGGTGCACTTTGACAAGGTGAAGATAAGATGGAACTTAAAACTGATAGCTGCAGGGGAAGAAGAAGGTCATCTGAACACAATAACCCAATCCACTAAGATTGAGCATGCAAGATTAGAAGAATAATGGAAGTCTATCATCACATACACCCTCTTGGATGTTCTCGAGCCTCGTTGGTATTTTGCACACGTCATGGAACACGTTTTCATGCTCTTCATCACATTTTGTGAGGGTCTTCGGCTGTAAAACAAAATTTGGACGCTGTAACAATCACATACTCATATGTTTTGTTCTGTCTTTGATGACAAGTTGAAACGATCTGTGGTGGCAGCAGGAGAGAAACAGGCAACAGCAGAGTATCGCATCAGCAAGAGGTACAAAAGTAGTTACTTGGATACAGTATGTGTTCATTCTTCAAGTTGTTATTTATAAATATCTTTTTTCTAGTGCATGGCTGAAGGACTCAGCTCACTCCACTGTTGGGAAGCTGGAACACAAGATCTCCATGCTCACAGGTTTGAATGTGAAGCATCCGTATGGCGAGTACCTCCAAGTAGTTAATTACGGGATTGGTGGCCATTACGAACCTCACTTTGACCATGCTACGGTAAGTTGATTGATAGACTTGTTTAACAAGTTCACACAATGGATTATATTGCTATAGCTTTTGCCGGTTGTCTGCTCTTGCATTGATGATGATACATCAATTGATGACATTGTTTTCCAGTCGCCTTCGAGTCCTGTGTTCCAGCTGAAAACTGGGAATCGAGTGGCAACCTTTATGATATATGTGAGTCAAGTCTTACTCAAGCCATCGTCTGACCTTGTATGACCCAGAGAGCAGCCTGAGGTTCTTGGGATGGTTCCTGTTCCTGCTGCTCCTAACTATAAATTAAAAACACAGGCGTTTTCCATGAATGCTGCAAGACTTTGGAGCAACCCGCCTCAGACAAGATGTGATCTCAGGGCTTAAATCACACTTTTATAGATTTTCTGTCATGCAAAAAAACAAACTCCAATTTTTGTCAAATTCAAAGAGCTTCATTGGCACGAATGTAAAAAGACAGAATTGCCAAAGCATTACAATAACAAGATTACAGTGAATTTGTTAAAAGAAAAGAAAACAGTTGTGTTTTTTGACACAATAGAATTATTAAGATTATTAAGTGTGTGTGTGTGTGTGTGTGTGTGTGTGTGTGTGTGTGTGTGTGTGTGTGTGTGTGTGTGTGTGTGTGTGGTCTCTGACCTACTTCTATATTTTTTCCCTTCGTTGTATTTTTTCTTTCATTTATATAAACACTATTCATTTTGTAACTAATCTGTCTCTAAATATTATTTGTTGTGTGCTTATTATAAAGAATGTGAACACTTGAGTAAAATTGGACAGTTATTAAAAAAAAAGAATGCAAGGCTTTAAAAGCAGAGCAGCAGACAGAGTGGCTTTTCATAAATGGAGCACATAAACACAAGACACAACTCTGAAGGAATGTCCTTTTCCACAGCTCAGCTCTGTCGAGGCAGGTGGGTCCACCGCCTTCATCTACGCCAACTTCAGTGTTCCTGTCATGGAGGTAAACATTCTGCGAAAGGCAGCCGCTCTTGTCTTTGGGTCTTTTTTTTGTTGTTGCCTTGAGCTAGAATATTTCCATCTCACTTCGCGCCTCACTCACATTCTCTGGTGCAGCTGTCAAAATGCCAAAAGGTCTTCACCGCAATACTGATGTTGAATAGTTGAGCCTCAGTCGAGGTTGAAGCAGTTATTCGGATGATAAATGAGCTGCAGTGGAAGGTTCACCAGGACACTCCTGGGGTTTAACCTCTCACCCTCCATTTTGTCGAAATCTTATTTTCTAACTGTTTATACAGAAAGTTACTGATCCTAATAAATGGATACATTTACCAATTAAATATTGTAAGAACCCATGATGAGATATTTAGATTAAAGCTGAATGAGTCAAAAAACATTTGTTTTATCCTCTTAGTGTTGCAGATGTTCTACTTTTCTGTGTCACATATTAACCTTTTAGAAAGTGTGCACAAAAATCCTCCCGTACCAATTTTAAGTCCCTGCATGCCCCATTCAGAAAATCTTTTGACATAAAATATGTATTATTTTTGTACTTTTTTTTTAACCGAACGACACAGTGTAACAGTTTGTAACAGGCCAAGGCTTTGTTTATTGTGATTATTTGTTGCAGATTCTGATTCTTTAGGTCTTAATCTTTCCAAAAAGGTGTTTTATTGACCGCCCAAGGAGGCATTTTTTTGGAAATCTGGCTCTTATCATGTTGGATGTTTATAGTTATTATAAAAATATTTTAAAAGTGTTTTTTTTTTCTCAAATATAAAAAAAGTTCACAAGATTTTGCTGAACAAATAAACACAAGTATTTGAATCAATTTGAGGTTCCTACGACGACTCAAACGCAGGGAAAAAGAAGTCGAGAGACAAAATTGCTACCACAGTTTTCAACGTGTTAAAAGTAAATTAAAATGTTTTGGTCAATTGTGAAATTGAGATTCCACTACTCTCTTGCATTTTGTCGACCAAAAGATGAATTCATTGACAAAGTAATTAGTGGTCGGATTAATTCAAAATGAAATCATTTGGGAGTTGCAACTTTTTGAACTTAAATGTGATTTATGTTGTTTTACATTGCACAGAAAGCTGCCATTTTCTGGTGGAACCTCCATAGAAACGGTCAAGGAGACGCAGACACGCTGCATGCTGGCTGCCCCGTGCTCATCGGGGACAAATGGGGTAAGAGTCAGTAGATCCAGTGTATAATTTGATGATGTGGTCGAAAGGAGCCCAAAAGTAAGGTAAATCTGGAAAATAGCAAGGCAACTCAAGAGTCCTTTTAAACAGATTATTCTTTTTAAACATCAGCTTCATGGTCTGTTCCAGTGTTCATCTTTCCTGCCATACAGGAGCTAATGTGCAACGTCTGGCTGCGGCATACATTTAGAGATGTTACAAAGTGCAATTCAGTCACTGAGCTGAACATCTGCTGCTGGTTGGCCCAGATCTCCTGAAATGTGGAGGCTCTCAGTTAAACTGACAGAAGGATATTAATCAGCACAAAGCAGAAAAATAAGAATTCGCTGGTTGTGTTGTTTGTTAGCAACATGATCAGAAATGACATGCTCAGGTTCAAACTAAAAAAAGATGCTAGAGCAAAAACACTTTCATTCATTGTCTTTTTCTCCCCTGTCTTACACAAATTAAAACATATTTCACATCTTTCCGTGTGTTCCAGTGGCAAACAAATGGATCCACGAGCATGGCCAAGAGTTCCAACATCGCTGCAGCCTGAATCCTGAAGAGTGAGGGGTGTAGAGCAATAGCTGGGCCCCTAGGAGTACAAGAGCCAGCCTCTACAATTGAGAGGCACACTTGCAGGCGGAGGCGGGGTGGAAGTAGCTGGAAAGTGAAAGCCTCCATGGGACAGCCTGCATCTGTTATTGGAGCCCAGGGCCCCAGAGATCCTGGAGCTCACGGTGATGTGGCGGACATGGATAGCACAAGACTGAGAGGCGTGCTAGAAGAGGGCCGGGGCTGTTGGCAATCAGGCCCCCAGAGGCCAAAACGCTCTCTTGCTCTTACCGGCCAGTTCCTGCAGATGGAGGGAGGCCTTCGCACAATGTGCTGGTTTCAGTTAACTGTGTTTGCAAGGCTGTTTGCTTCTCCTGCTTGCTTAAAAACTGACATCTGCAGCCTTTCTCCTACATTGGGCCCCTTCCAAGTTCTGTCATTACCAATCAACACAGCTGCACTTTGTGTAGACGGTCAAAACTTTATTTAGAATGTGTATGCAGTTTACAAAGACAGCAAACATGCCTGAATCATAGTGAAATGTGTATAGAATGATGCACAAGGCATCTATCTTTTTTTCTGTTTTGATGTAATGGGATTCTCCCAAAAATAAAGTGCTGTTTTGGGATATTAATATTCACGTCCATTTAAATATGATAACGCTTCCACAAAGTGCTGGAAAAGGCAGATACACAGCATATGACATTGTTGGAGAGAGTGATCAAACATTTTATGACTTTGCACCGTAATTTCTGTGTTCAATACTGCAGATTAGCAACAGAGATTCTGGTTGAAGTTCTTCCGTAACAGGTCATGTCAGACCTCAGGACTGCAGCCCAGAATGGTGCTGTGAGTCAAAGGAACCAGTCATTGTGAGTCTGCCAGTTAATTTCCAGCTGATTTAACAATGTGGTCATTTCTGCCTGTGGGAGACTCTTTCACTAACTGGCTGTCTAATGGAACATATGAACCAGATCCGTCGGCTTCTTATTGAGCTTCAGAGGATTGGGCGTCATTAATCACGCTCTGCATGTCAAATGATCGGGAACACGTTTGCTCCAGACTTCTTGTCTGAACTCACATAACCACATCCGTGTGAATGTCATTCAGATATCTCATGATATCTGTGCCTAAGTAGGTCATAACCCATCTTAAAGAGAGTGAAGTGGAACATACACCATTACAATTCACGATATGAGTTTGGACACCGAGAGGCCGTTATACTATGTGGCCTGAAACAATTGAATGAAGAGATCTGTGAGAGTGACGGGGCGACGGGGAGGAGTAATACCTCAACCTGGTCGCGTGCAGTGACATACCTTTCCCTTCCAGTTCCCCACATTGCACGGTATACAAACTGACACACTTTCCAAGTACACACTGACACACAGGAAATATAAGAACACTAGATGGATATTGCTCATTCCTGTGTGCTCACCAAACAGCAGGACTGGATTATTTTCTATTGCAGTTCATGGATAGCAAGAAGCTCAAATAGGTTTCATTGCAAGTATGCCATTAAAACACAGTCAGAGCTACATTTAGCCTCAACACACTAAGTATATGAGACCACAAGTGTGTTTCATTTTAAAGAATTGTGGTTAACAACTACTTCAGATATATTTATAGAAACACATATTGTGAATATAAAGGAGGATTCAATTCATGTCCTATGCAAAGGATAGATAGCAGCAAATGTTCATACTGTGTTCATCAATTTAAGATGTTTTTTTTTTTCTTAAGCTGTCAAATCAGAAACATATTAAACCAGTAAATATATAAGCAGAAATGTTTAAAGTAATGTTCCGCAGATTTAACTTACAACCTGAAGCCTGACTTTTTCCAGAGTTCAAAAGGTTTATTTGGCACTCATCCTTAACACCCTCACTGTTACCATGCTCACCACAACAAACATGGCCGCAGAGGCACTTGTTGCTAAGCAAGCGCATACTCCAAACTACCAAAAGCATATATGACGAGACCATATGCCGTCATCGACACGTCGACGAGTAATTCTACAAATTAAAAGACAGAAGCACATAGAGAACCATCCTAACATTTGAGAAGTAGTTGGTAACATGTTACAGAGTTAGTTATTCTGCACAACTGATGAACACATAAACTTGAATACAAGGCTGACTGACAGAGAAGCTGATCCGAAACAGCTTAATGAAATGAAACAGAAATACAGTAAGACTCTTTTAATCTTAGGTTCGATAAAGGCAGAACATCACATCTGCTGCTGTGAGCAACTTTGTGATGGAAAGATCAGTTCTGCTCCCCTCTGCTGGTGATGTAAAGGCTGCATGGTGTTAGTGAAAATATTACATATTTTTCACTTTATTTAAACGTGTGTGCTGCTTGTATTGTAAAGTTTCACAATATTTGATTATGAAATATTGTCCTACAGTCTAAAAACATGCAGTAAAGTTGAATTTTTTCGATACATTTAGGATACATGCATGGCATTGTAGTAATGTTCAATTACTGTTGCTGTATCGTTTTATTTGATTGCCTCTGTATTCCCCTTGCCAGCAAATGTGCCCAATAAATCCATTGAACAAAAAAATAAGTGTCTAAATTGTGTCAAATGCAATCTTGGGAAAAATCAATGAGAGCGTGTTTCACTATAAAAAAAAATTAACGTAGGTTTTACTTACCATTATGTAGTTCTACCAATTAATTAGCTATACCTTAAATATCGACACATATGAAAAATACTTGTAGAAATTAGACCTAAGCTAAACATGCCTAAATGCAATACAGTTATGGCCACGAACAGTGTAGAAACTAGTCGAATTTCTGCAGAAACGTTACTTTTCTGCCACCAAAATAAACTACATATCCCACAATGCAGCGGTGAAATGAAGCGGCAGCGGAGGCGGCACGTTCAGACTGCAGACTTTGTTGAACAGTTTTTGCGCGCTGCCCATTCTACGCGTGTTGGTGTGTGTGTGCGCGAGTGAATTGTGCAGTTGAAACGAGCAGCTCTGCTAAACGGATTATCAGTAACCTTGAGGGTGATAACACATAAAACATGGCTGCTAACGGTTCAACAACTGCTTTGGCCAGACTGTCACTCTCCATGTATATTTACTGAGCTGCAGGATGAAGAGCAAAAAACAGAGGTCTGTTAATGCTGGATGCAGCAGGAAGAAAGGTAAACTGTAGTTAGCTCCACTAACGCTACCTGCTAGTTTACTAAAATAGCTTAACAAGCTGCTATAGCTCAACCACTTGCTAGTCTAACTAGTTAGCCCAACTACCTGCTAGTTAGCTACGTGAGTAGCTAATGTCTAACGGCATTAGCATACCAGCTAATGTTATGTTAAGTTAATGCCTCTGACTTTCTCTTGGTTTGTGTTGTCAATGTTGTTGACGTACTGTAGTAACGTCAGGCATTTGTTTATTAACGTGTTACGCTGTTTGTAGGTTTGACAAACGCGACGTGTAACATACTTCTTTTCGGAGAGGAAACTATTGGTGTTAATATCAACTGTTTAATGTGTGTGTTAATCCAATATTGGTATTTCCTGCTGTGTAGTTTAAAACTTTCCAGCATTTGTTATGGATGAGGAGTGTTGCCCTATGGCGAGGTATCATGCTTTGCTGGTTGACTATAGATTGAATTGTAATTGTGAAACACTTTGATCAAAGTATTCAATATTTGGTGTGTTTAGACATCGACGATGAGCTTTCGGGGCTTTCGTGTTTCTGATGCATTTCCAATACTGAGGTGAAACTATGTGGAGTCAGTATTTATTGTGAGGAGTGTTCTGCACGTTTGCAAAATCACATGTAACTGTGTCATTTCCATGCCATTCAACTCTGTTTGCTCATATTCCTCAAAAAAGATAACATCAAACTAAGATCTGCAGCAAATGCCACTCTTACTGGTCCTATTGGATGGTTGTCTCTGATGTTTGTATTTACAGTGTGTACATTGTTTGTATCTTGATTCTTGGCAGTACCCAGCGATGTGTCCCCCACCACCAGCCTCCCTCCTCTTGTCGAGGGCCAGTTAAGATGCTTCCTGCGAGTAACAATCAGCAGAGTATTATGGACAGTTCACAAGCCTCCACCTGCCACATTCATCAGGCTGCGCTGGTGGGGAGAGTCTTCCAACGGGACACACTTCTTTCCAAGAGATGGATCCCATTCGTCTCAGAAGACTCTTAAGACCACATCCCGCTTCCCCATCCGCTGTGGGCCAAAGCAGTTTACCTCATATCTGACAGGTAACTTAGAAGACTTTGATACGATTATAATTTGAATGTTCTTTTAAATCAGCCACTAACCTGTCTCTGATGAACAGATATGAGCACGCTGGTGCTGGACGTTCTGACAAAACCTGATCATTTGCCGATCGCTCGGGCTGAGGTTGCGGGCATCTCTCGTCTCTCTCTGTCACACCCCATAAGTGGATTTTACACCCTTGTATCTCCAACATCGGAGAAACTGGGAGAGTTACAGGTGAGTGGAAACCTGAATTCACATTGAGAAACAAATCATCAAAAGTCACGGTTTGGATCATATCACAGGTCGGATAAACACAAAAGAAAAAACGATGCAGCAAACTTTTGCCACCGATCATTGATGATCCATATTGTTGTTTAATTATAGCAGCTGGTCTCTCCAAGGCAGAGACACATTTATTACTCAAACTAATTTTCACTGAAGAGAGCCAGAATCCGTCATAATGTAACCTTCGTTCTCCTCTTATCAATTTAAACAAGTTTTGATCACATATTTGACTGTACATTGACAGATAATGATAGTCAGTAAAACTTTATTTCACACTGTAGTGGTAACATTAACTGTGTAATTAATCCACAGTTCACGTGCATGTTAAAACACGAGGGTTGATCCTTACCGATTACGATAGTCCGTTACTCTGCTACCAAAGTGTAGTGAATAGGGTGACGTGTGTTGGGTGACAATTCATCTTTACTAACTGCAGGGTTGCTCTTTTGTAGCTGTAATTTTTTTTTTGTGAGTGTGACCTTAACCTGTGTAGGGACAAAATAGCTGATCATCTGATCATCATTTCAAATTGTGGCATTGACAAACAAACGTTTGATTTTATTGAGCACCCCCATTGCCATGTTCAGGGTGTTATCATTTTGTACCCACAATAGTAAACCACATCTTTTTTTCTTCTTTTTCTTAGGTTTCCCTTAATTTGGAGCCTCTTGCAGAAGCCTATGACAGCAGCAGCTCAGGTCCCATTACAGATATCAGCATTGAAAGACCGCAAATCTCCACCCTGACGGTGCCCTCGCAGCCCAGACCGCTCTCAGTTGGCGGTGAGAAAGAATCAGCTGGGAGCAGCAGTGGAAACACTCCAAGGTGCAAAATTGTTGCTGTTGTGATGTTGCCATGCATAATCGAAATGCCGGTGTGTTGTAATAAGAGCTTACTCGTTGTAAGTTTAAATCTGAGATAATCATTTTAATGTCTATCTTGCTATAATATTTTCAGAGGGAAAGACCACTTATATTTTCAAAATGCCACGAAAGACAAAGACGAGTCACTGGAGAATCAGATGCCGATAACAGACAGATCTCAGAACAGTCAAACTGCAGTGAATCCTTCAAGTCAGGAGCACTGTGACCAAACAACCACTGATATCCTGTCAGGTTGGTTGCAGCCTGACTGTACATACATTAAACCATAAACACACTAAATAGACTGTCTCTTTACAAATACCCAACATTTTCTCTCATCTCAGTTATTCTAGAGCGTGGGAACAAGCTCAGAAATGCTATGGTGGTATCAGCTTTGAAATCTGACATGGATTCTGGCCAGGCTCTGAAATGCACCCTACTACCTCTCCCAAAGGATAACATCCTGCCACCTCACAAGTTTGTGTTTCAAAAGTTTGTAAAAGAAACAACAAAAACAAAGTTTTCTATCATTTTATAATGCACATTATATAATACTTAATTCATTTGTTTGCAGGCCCTTCTCTTCTTCCTCTGGGGGGTTTCTTCAAAATATTCTTCATGCTGATTCAACTCTAAAGCACTCTGATGATGTTGCTGTAGTCTCAGACCACAGTTTAGACCGTCCTGTTGACATGGACAACAGAGCTGTGGAGCTGCTCCTCGGCAGGTACTGAAGTGCACATCTACTTCCAGAGATAGCAAATAAATGTAAGCAGTTTTTTTGACTCCAAGATCTGTATTTCTTCTTTCTTTCTTTTGTTGTTTGTTTAGCTTAAACACATCTCCTCTGCATCTCTGGGATGGAGATGGTTCCTTCCCCGAATCTCTGTCTGGCCATAGCAGTGTGTGTGAGGACAGTGAGCTCAATGATCCACAATATGATCAGAGTTTACTGGAAAATTTGTTCTACAAAACTCCTGTAAGTAGAATATTTTCTGATGATTGTCAGGGGGAAAGCATGTTTCATGTGTAATCACGGGCAGAAGTCTTGATTTTTTTTGTTGGTCTTTTAGATGTCAGATATGAGACCAACTGACACTGAAGCAGAGGGTCAAGGAACAGCCTCCTCAAGTAAAAAACAGCTGGCGCAGTCTGCACCCAGTGTTACTGGAGGGTAAGGGCATTCACATGTTTTTTAAAGGACAGCTTTGGTATTTTCAACTATGACTCTATTTCCTTTTTCTTTTTCTTTTTTGGCTGCAACGTAATAATGTGTTCAACATCAATATACGTCCACTAAAGGGGACAGGCTCGCATTGTTGTGATACGTGAACAGACCATACAGAGATTGCGTGGGAGGCGGGTTGGTGTGTGTCATAAAGTTTTTCATCCTTCCAGCTTCAAAAGTAGCCACTCTAAAAGGGCACATCTTCTTCCGGAGGTAGTAATTGATTGACATCTATAAATAAGCCAGGGAAAATTTTCCTTTACATTTATATGTGATGTGAATATATTGGAGACATACAGGGTCCCATGATATAGACCAGACTTTCCGCACAAACAAAACATACTGTATGAGAATAAAGTAGATGTAAACATACCACTTGTTGTACATTCAAGACACTTATTCATTGTATTTTGACTGTGTCCAGTTCAAACGCAGAGCCTCAGCGGTCTGCAGATGCTCATGATATTCCTCCTGGCGTGAGTGCAGAGCAGTTGACTTTGCTGAGTTTGATCAGACTGGCGAGAGTGACCATCGACTCCCTGACCGTGCCTACAACCACCGCACCTAGAAAGACCCCAAGCAAAGGGAAACCTCCTCGACCGTTACCCAGCAAGAAGTGGTGGGTGAAACATTTAACATTATTTTGATCTAATTTTAACATAGCATTGTAGTTATCAGTAAAAACAGCCTGTGATATCTCCTCTTTTTTTCAATAGCACATACTTTATTGAGTACTCTTTCCCAATGGACTCCACGTCCAGTCGACATGATCATCGTAAGAGTGGAGATGAAGAGGTGACCAGAGCTGTTGCCAGTAAAGTCGCTGGAGGAAGTATGACGTCTTACAATCTGCCTTATTGAAACCTACCTGAGTGAAAAACACTAGTACAGGTTTGTGACTAAATCTGACACTCTTCTGTGTGTTTTAGGGGTGAAGTTTCATCAGCACTCCGTGTTTCCTGTTTACTTCAGTACAGCAACAGTAAAAAAATGGTGGGGAACTGATCTGATTTTCAAGGTTTACTCACGAAAGAGCGACCAAAAGAAAGTAAGTACTTACATTTTGTTGTTCTTATCCAAGTTTCTCTTGGAATAACAAATAATAATGTTCAATCGTTCGCACGACTTCTAAGTGTGACTGTCATGTACCCGAGGCTCCATCTAAAACAAATTAAACACACTTTGTGTTTCTAATAATAGCCAACAAACACAGGTAGACACTGAATAAAATACCTTGAAGAATAAAATGCTGGTGATGACCTTGGCTTCTCTTGTTTTCAGCCGGTTCTCATCGGCAAGGCAGTTCACCCGCTGCGCTGCCTGCTGCAGAGCAAGCAGCTGAGTCAGTCTGTCGTCTTACCTGTTCAGAGTCTGGAAGGAAACGAGGAAACACAGGAGATTGGGCCTCTCAAGGTAATTTTTTTTTTTACCCATGATTTTATGTTTACAAGCCTGATATTTGTTATCCAAGTATCATAAAAATAATACTGATATGTTTTCCCAGATTTCACTAGAACTCGCTAGAGACAACAAAGATTTCCCGTCTGAAAAAAGTAGAAGCAAGGTGGCTCAGAGAGACACATCGCCTTCACAAACTGCACCCAGTCCACAGAGAGAGACCATCTCCAGGTCTCAACATGTTGACGTTGACAGGGAGGAGTTACCAGATCACTCCTTTGAAGATCCTAGGCTGAATGTTTGGACTCTTCAGAAACCCTCGAAAGAACCCTTTCCCCATCCCGGCCTCCACACATCTCCTGGTATATCACGACAGCAGGTGGAGGAGGACTCTGAGGTCCTGCTGCATACATTACTCATGGTGCCAGATGGAAAGAACTTCAACTGTGGGCCCAGGCAGGCTCCAAACGTGTACTTGAATTGTAAACTCTGGTGTGATGAGACGGCAAGATCTGTCATCAGCTGGAGTCAGGCAAATCCCTGTTTTAACTTTGTTCAGGTTAGCACAGGAGATCAAATCTTCTAACCATCTTTTTTTTTTAATTTATCAGGCTAGAAAAGGATCAAACATTCTCCTACTTTGTAAATGCAGAATCCCAGCGACCCATATGATTTTTTTTCTCCATCCCTTCTTTCAGGTAACGCCCGTGGCTTTAACAACTAAGCTGCTGGAGCGGATGAAGAATAATGTGATGGTAATCGAGGTGTGGCAGAAGACCGGAAGTTCAGGGCAGGATCGACTCCTCGGCATAGTTAAACTCCCTCTCCACCAGTTCTACATGTCATTTAGGCAAGTCGTAGAGAAAGACAACACATCTTTCAAATGTGTGATTCAGCAATAAATGTCATTCGATATTTCCAGTGTTAATGGCAACTTTTATAGGGAATTTATAGTAAACTAGTAGTAATCAGTCATTCGTTCAACAGAAAATGTATTTACAACTTTTTGATATTTGAGGATCTTTATTATGCAACCTGACCTCCAGGAGGCACTATAGTACTCTTCCTCCAAATAGCGTGTATTGTCTTTTATCCTCCATGCAGTCAACTTCTTGAATTCTCAGATTGAAACTTCATAAATGTTTCCACCACAAATTGAAGTACACACGCAAATTTTCCATGTAAACTCAAACCTGCCACAGTGAGTATGTATGTGAGACTAAATAATAATAATAATAATAATAGTTTCAACTTATATAGCGCTTTTCTTGGTACACAAAGACGCTTTACACAATAGACAATAACAGACGCAACAGAACACGAACGGGAAGACAAGAGCAAACAAAAACAAACAACAAAATATTTAACGTAATAAAAAAATAATAAGAAGTAAACAGAAGAGGCTGCGTGGGCAGAGAAGAGGGTCGGTGCAGAGGTTTATCAAGTGAAAGCAAGTTGGAAGAGGTGTGTTTTGAGGGCTTGCTTGAATGATGGAAGACTAGTGACGCTCCTTTCTTGTTTTTCTTCCTTCCAGGGATCCAAAGATTTCCCACCTTCTTCTCCGGGCACAGTACCCTGTTTTAGGGGTAGACTGTTACATGCCAGTCATGGATGTGTTCTCAGGTAGTTGTAAAGGACAACTCCGGGTTGTTTTGGCGATGGGTCGATCAGAGCAAATAGTTGCCCTACAGCGCACAAGGAATGAAGATTACGACTGCTTGTCTCATCTCACGAGACCAGTTCATCTGCTTGATCATCAGCCTCATTCACAAGCAAAGGTCTGTGTTAATGTCTGTGACATCATTTTCAAATTATTGTGTGTATTTGTTCTTGTCAAACTACAGGAAGGAAAAGAATGAGGAAAATACAATGCAAATCATTTTCCCTCACTGAAAAGTCCTGGGGAAATTATCCCGAGAAAACAGTAGAAGCCCTGCATGTCATTGTTGATGCACAATAAAGTACTCAATCTATAAAATAAAATAAAACATGGACTAGTGTAAATATTAATATTTTAAATCATACTGAAGTCATGCATATATTAACCACTAAAATATCATACTAACATCATCTAAAAAGCCTCAGACTCATTTAGTTCATGCATTAGTGTTATGTATATGTTTGTGTGTAGGTTTGTCATCTAGAAACATCTGTCAACGAAGTGTATGTTGTCTTTGTTTCTGTTCTGTTTCCCCCTCAGGTGACGGCAGTACAAGAGGAAACTATGAGAGAGCATCTGTTTGTGATGAGAGTGGAGAAAATCAATGGGCTGACACCTCTGCAGTCCACAGTTTGGGGTGAGGCAGACTGCTACGTCCAGTACAGTTTCCCCTGTCAGGAGGGGGACCCTGCTGCAAAATTGGACCAAAGCCTTATAGAGAGCAGTAAGGCCAGTTTAGTGTGTATAATCTTCACCATAAAGAATTTCCCAAGATGTTTTACCTGAATCTCCTGTATCTAGGCGTGAATCTGAAGCCGTTTCGTACCACCACCACTCTCTGTGTCCCTGACCCGATGTTTGGACACACTGAGACTCATGTGCTCGTGGCTCCTGAAGGAGTTCCCGTTCAGAGGCTGTTGCTCAGCTCTCTCTCTAGTCGAGGCCTAAGCAGTGGAGGGGGTGTCCAGTTTGAAGTCTGGTGCAGGTTTGTGGTTGTTATTGCCATTACATATCTTAATATGTCTTGATATTTACTGGTTTCATATAAAGGATTGTGTGTCTGTAGATATTATTATCCAAACGTTCGGGACCAGCTTGTGGCCAAGGGAATGCTTCCGTTGTCCAAGCTGTGTGCCATGGTCACCATGCAGAGACAGCATCCCAAAGAGGCTCAGATGTTCTCCCTGCCTCTGATTCCCAGGACAGACAGTCCCACAAGACATCAGCCTCAGCCGTCAGGTACACAGACACTTAGAGTAATCACAATAACATAATCCATTGACGCGTTTAGTATCTCATAAGTTGTGGCTGATCTGTTGTGTTTCTCAGGCTTGCTAGATGTGTGCATTCGGTACAAGCACCGACCGGTGAGACCTGAAGGTCAGATGGGTAAAGGAGCTGCCTCTCGTGTTGTGACACTTGTGGTTCAGGTGCACAGAGCGTCAGGTCTGCAGGCCGCAGCAAGGTACATCTCTGCCACTGTCCTATTGGGAGCGTTATTTAAATTTCATGGATTGGAAATTTGACTTTGCAATGTTATCCAACATAAACCTTTGTCTTTGTCTGGAGAGCTGTGTTTGCTTGAGTAAATATGTGTGAATATGTGTTTCTTATTGTGTGATGTTAAGAGTTAAATAACTAAATTAATGACTCTTTAAGATCATTTATTGTAGTTTAATGTGTTAGAGCTCTAACTGCAAGTTTTGAGATCAACAAATGAAGTGACGTTCAGCTCCAGTAATTGGTCTGAGAGCTGGTCTGTTTCAGAAGCAGAGATTTCAGAACCTCACAGCATCGCACAGAAATAATTTGCACATGTCTTCTGCAACTTCACCGATTCAGTCTGCTATTGTGCTTCTGCCTTTGTGTTGAAGGGTTTTATCAGACCAAGATGAAAGATTCGGCTATTTTGCTGGTGTGGGAGTGAACTCGTACGTCACAGTCGAGCTGCCCTTCTTGCCTGAGGGTGACAGGAGGTGCACCCGTGTGGCCGCCAGGGCCTTCTGCCCAGAGTTTGACCACCACATGGAGGTGTCCTGTGACCTGCTGTTTCTGAGGAGCGGTGGAGAAACCAGCAGCTTGGCTGAGCAGCTGGAGGAAGCTTCTGCTGTCTTCACCGTCTGGAACAGAGACAGTCGCAAAGGTTTGTAAAGCTTATTTTGTTTTATTTATCACAATTACCTACTGATGTAATTGTTACAAATGTATACATTATAATTTATTATATTTAATTTTGCAGTAATGATGTACATGCAAGTAATATTTTTTTGGTTACTGTCTCCATCGTTACATTTGGTTGTTCCACAATTCATGTTTCTATTTGTTAAAAAATATATATTTTGTAGAAGTAGTCATTTTTTAATGTTCGGCAATAATATCTGTAAGTTACACTTGTGTTTTGATATTTGTTTCCTTAGTACACACTTACAAACCTAAGGATGTGGTGTTGGGCACAGTGAAAATACCTCTTGCTGATCTCCTCCATAAAAGAACAGGTATGTCGCAATCTCTGTGAATGCTGGGTCCAATAGTCTGACCAAAGCAGTCATTTTTGTTTCTTTTTACAAAAATAAAGGTATTTCTGGCTGGTTTGGAGTGTATTCACCTCAGGAAACAAGTTCTTCTCAGTACCAGCACATCTTGGTCGGGGGCCTCGAGATCTCCGTCAACTTTGCCCACCACTCAGACAGGGAAAGAGTCATTAAAGCTGCTCAGGGTTTGAGCTGGGAAACAGCCCAGGATGACATGCAAGTTGATGAAGAAGCTTGGGGAGGCGACATGAGAAAAATGTCCTTGACTTTCTCGATGCCCAGAGCATGGATACCTGTCCACTGCTTGCTTCTGCCGGGCCTCAGTGAGCTCGAGCGCTCCACCTACTGCTACTTCAGGTACAAGTTCTACGACCAGGATGCCTTCTGCTCCCAGATGAAACACCCCTCTGTTGAGGACGGAGGCCAGGCCTCGGTGGCTTTCCAGGAAAGTAGAACCGTGGAGCTGCAGAGCACTCAGCCCTTGTTGTGGTATCTTCGAGAGGAAAAGCTGGAGGTTCAGGTGTGGGTTGCTTTCACAAAAGACAAAAACCAAAGGCCCAGAGACACAGACCGACTGGTGGGTTCAGTGTTTGTCGACCTGTCCTCTCTTGCAAAGACACCCACACAGAAGCTTACTCTCAGTGGTAAGAATGTACTACTTGTGTTATACTTTAACTGTTTATTATTGCTGTAATTTTACGGCTGTATTTCTTTCCAGGAGTGTATCCATTGTTCAGACGCTCAGCAGCAGATCTACAAGGGGCTGCTCTCAGGGTGCACATCACTCTGACAGCAAGTTCTGTCCCTGTGGAAGTGGGGACAGTTGCTGCTGGAGTTGACCCTCAAGTGGACTCGGACAGCCAGGGGGAGCTCTTATCAGAACATGTGGGTAAGGGGCCTCG
This sequence comes from Clinocottus analis, assembly GCF_023055335.1. Lineage (NCBI taxonomy): Eukaryota > Metazoa > Chordata > Actinopteri > Perciformes > Cottidae > Clinocottus > Clinocottus analis. The sequence goes on along the minus strand of NW_027175931.1, from coordinate 19,925,480 downwards.
ATCTGCTGCTTCCACAGCTGCAGATCGAGATGCTTCCACAGCAGCAGATCGAGGCCCCTCGCCTGCGACACCCAAAACATCACAAAGCAGACACAAGAACATATCCTCCAGAACAACTCCAGACATCACATCGATGCAACACACAGCAATGAGCACAGATGAATCTTTCCCTGTGATTGTTGCAGTGGACCGGGCCATGCACTTGAATCTGAAGGGTGAGCTTGTGACCTGAAGATTTATTTATTTATTTATTTTAAAACATAACTTATCGTTGATACTAATGATGTGTGTTATGTTTCTCCGGCAGGCTGTCCCTTAGCAGAGCGCAGTGAAGGGTCACCATGCTGCTGTGTTTCATACGTCACTGCAGACTCTGCTGAATCAGTGTCCACAGCGGTCATAGCCAACGCAGACTGCCCTGTGTGGGACCATCAACACGAGTGCAGGTTGAGTTTTAAAACCGACATCACCTAAAGTCTTTGAGGACATCTATGAACAATCACATATCAGGCTGATGATTCGTATCAAATTTACAGGCTTTCAAAGCAGCTACTTGTCGATCCACAACAGTCTCTCGTGTTCAAAGTCTGGCACAAAGGAGGTACAGGAAGCAGTTTCCTTTCATGATGTACATTACATTGATCTGCTTGATATAGCAGTTCACCCTTGGTTTGTTTTTCTTCCATAGGGACCGAGAGGGTTGTTGGATTCGCCTCTGTCGACCTGTCCCCCTTAGTTTGTGGGTTCCAGTCAGTGTGTGGTTGGTACAACATCACAGACTTCAGTGGCCAGTGTCACGGCCAGATTAAAGTCTCCATTACTCCACAGAAAGGGGTCCAAGATCTTAGGGAACAGAGAAAAACTCTGAATGAAGAAGCTTCCAAAAATTCACCGGTGAGAGAAAGTATTCATACATCCAGTAAAAAAAAAAACTAAACGACTTGTTTATGTCTAATTGTAATATTTATGATGGATGTTTTTTATTAGCAGGCATTATTCCAGGCACTGCCTCTCAGCTACCATACCACAGCCTCATACAGCAGCTTTCCCTCTCACATCAGCCGATACCCTGAGCAGAAGATCTCGTCACCTGAGCACACGGACAGGCTGTTCTCTGAAAGGTTTGTAGAACACACACCATAGACTGTATACAATATGGGTGTTTTGGTACCAGTAAACCTGTTTATTTCTGCTATCAAGTTGGGCTTTTAAACATGGAGATTTATATTAAATTACTTTTGGAGCCTCTCCCTCTGTTGGCCATTTGAAGAACTACAGTTGTTGGCACACACAGTGGCTTCATTTCGCACGGCCAGAATTTGCAGCTTGACAATTACATTTTCATTCAGTCACGTTCCAGTATGCTAAAAAAAAAGCCTCCACATTGTATTCAGTCATGGTCTCTACTTCTGTTCAGGTTAAGTGAGAGTGACCGCCACTTCGAGCACATGGACAACGTGCGTCATTACCATCAGAGTCTGCAGGAGCAAACGGCAGCTCATTCCGTCTGTAGCAGCAGTGCTGCTGACATCAATCCCTCCAGCTCATTTCTGTTTTCAACACTCAGGTATCATTCCTCAGATATACAGGCCATTACAATTCAAGTGATTGTTTGCTTCTTTTTAATTGATTTTACACCTCATTGTTTTTACAGGAAAAAACTAAGTGAGCTGGACAACATCCAGAGATACTTCAGCCGTAAGATTCCAACACCCACATTCCCGTCCATGAGTGAACAAGACTGTCACGCCAAGCACGAGGATGAGAAACAGAGGGACACGGGGACGGACACATGCCAGCTTCTTCTCAAGTCCAACCACTTAGTTGGGCAAGTCAACAATATCATTAGTGGTGAGCTCTTTTACATTCTTAAGGGGTTCCACTTAATTGTTCTGAAATTACCAGCAATGTTTTCCCTCACTAGTAGTCAGTAGATCTCAAGTAACATACTTTTAGCATTTAAAACTGTTATAAATAATGGTATCTTTTTCCTTAAAAGTATAATACATTGTCAATTAACCATTTATAGATCATTCTTGGCAGGTTACCTTTATTCTAGTTTACCCAACCTTGGGAGTTGACCCACAGTTCATTGTGGACATAGTCTACTGTTTAGCTTACACACTTTTAACACACACATAAACATAAATGGAGGCACCTCTGTACCGTCTGTCTTCTTCAGACCAAATTACAACCAGTGCTGCTGAAATTTCAACGAGTGAAGTAAAGTAAACACTGTCAGTGTAAAAGTACCGCTGGCGTTACAGTTATTGAATATGCTGAGCCACAAACACCCATCAGTGGTGACTTACTGACAATGAACAGGAAAAAGTATTTCCTTAAGTCACCTTGAACTGTCCTCTTCATACAGGTCTACGAGGAAACCCTCGAGAAACGATTCCCTCAGATCCACAGAGCAGCTCAACAACTCCCCCTGTTGGAGACAACAACCCACAGACTCTCCCTGAGTGTATCTCCAGTCCACCCAGAGCTTCAGAGTCTTTCCAAGAAGATATGTCTCCTCTGCACTTGCCAAAGATGTCTATAGACAATACAGACTCTGAGCCTGAGGAAGAAAAGGACATGCGGAACTACAAGGTCACTGTGTCTGCGGATGAAAACGAAGAAGCATCAGACAAAAAGGAAGACGGAACAGGTAGCACACAGGATGAGGAAGCTGATGATGATGATGAAGAGGAAGTTGAAGATTATGAAGAGGTTGTGGTGAAGCCAAGGCATCTCAATGAGGTGACCTCTCTAACGGACAAAACCAGTCCTTGGACCAGCATCATGTCAGAACCAGATCTAATTTTTCTGAAGAGCCTGGAGGCGGCAGAGGAGCCATTTCTGAGCGACGATGAGGACCAGAAAAGGCAGACGGTAACTTGTGACTGTGCCCGACGCGAAGAAAGTGACAGTTTTGATGAATCCGCAGGAAATGTTTCAGACACAAAGAAACAAGCTTTAGAAGAAAGACGAGCAAATGAACCCGACAGCCCCAACGAGGAGTCAAGTGACAGAGCTTCATCACCCACCATACTACACGTCACAGATACCCATGATGCTTCGTGCTCCGCGGACATCCCACTCCAACCGTATCCTTGATCTATATTTATTGTTGTTTTCTGCCTGGCTATCAGATTAGTTATTGCTGTTATCATTTGTTTCAGACTAGAGGATAATTTTATATCGCAGATTTATGTCAAAACTAGTTTAGAGAGCGAATTGTCCGTCTTTGACATGCAGCTGTAATGTCATGAACAGGTATATGCGGGCCGCCACCCTCTGTCAGTGGGTCTTTGTGTGATTTAGTTGGGAACAGTTTGGTCTAACTGTTTGTTCAGACTTTGTGAAGTTTAATGAGAAGATATCAATTGAGAGAAAGACGCCTCCCCACAAGATGTGTCAACAATGTGTGTCCTTTTTGGTAATAACCAGCTTAATCTCATGAATCTTTGAACCGGGACGCCATCAATCTATATTTTATTGTTTTTATTTAACTTTCAAAATTCAGCTTGGTCGATATGGAGGTCCCTAATTTCTTCCTCCCCTCTCACCAACTTGAGGCATCTATGAGAGTCATACGTTTAGCTCCTTCTTTCTCCAAGACGGCCAGTGACCCGGTGAGTAATTGTCACAGACTCTTCTTCTGGCATTCACACTCTCACGCTCCTCTCACTGAGTACCTGAATATCTCTGTGTCAGTTAAACGTTCTTAGTATTAGGAATGTTCTTACATTTTGTACTGTCCTATATGAAATATGTATTATTTGATTTTTTGACACATAAGACATATTAACAAATTAAGCAAAGTATAACACATAGTCAGTTGACATCAGGGCCAAACTTCAAAAACCATTAGTTATTACTAGATCACTTACCTAAGGCATACTAAACAGAGGCCTGTCCAGAATAATGAATCTGGACAAACTAAAGTCTGGACTTGTACAAATTCTGACTTGTACAAATATTTAAACAGGATGCTGTACATGCTGTTGTAAGATCATGAGTACATCTGGTTTTCATTGTTCACATTGCAAAGGAGGATGTGTCGTCTATCTGCAGTCGTAATGTTTTTCTCGGCCACATTTTCATTTGACACGTTGTATCCGTAGCTCTTAGCTATAGGAAAAAAGTTGACAAAGTAGTTTTAAATGATCTTAAGATCAACAGAACAATGTGTGTTTGTGTCCCGTCTGTCACTTCTCGTGCACTCTAATTAAGAACACTGCTCTAATGTAACCAGAGATATTTATTGCCAGAATGAAACACTCCCTTGATAATAATCCAGTAATAATCCATCCTGAAGAGTTTGGGATCAGGCATCTGCACATAAATTGCAACACAACAAAACCAGAGCGGTAACAGCTGATTTGCTTTGTAATTGGCACATCATGAGTTGAAGGACTCGATTCAGAGCGTATCTTAACACGACTCCCGGCGTGGAGACGGTCGAGCCGGTAAACACAGTGTCAATTGACTCTATAGTCATTAAAATAGAGCTTTATAGTATCTTTATAAAGAAAGATATTCATTGTTGATATTCTGTACAACTGAGGAGGCAAGCTATTATGCAAACGTTTCCCCAGAGTACTTCCCAGTGTCAAAAAGGTCTGCCGGGTTACTCCCACTCAGCTGTAGAGATGGAAATGTTCCTGGATCCAGATTCAAGGATGGAAGGAGGCCTGTCTTTGTAGGAAGGACCTATTTATGTTTAAAAAGCCAGTTCAAACTAGTCACTTGTTGTTGATCTCCAGATTGTACTTCCAAGTACTACAGAGAGACACTTGACCAGCCTGCTAAGCTAAAGAAAGGCTTGCTCTGTTTGAGCAATAACTTGTCTGTTACCTAACACCTCAAACACACAATACAATATCCTTTGACTTATTAGGATGCTTGTTTGTGTTTTAATACACGAGTGAATCATATTCTTTGACTCATTATTTGCTGCAGCACTCACACTGTAGGTATGTTTCTGTTTGATCTTTCCAGGGGCCGCTCTCTCAACGTCACATCAGTCCTCGACAGCGTCCTGACTTGTCGCCATCGTCCATGAAGAAGGAGACTGAAAGAATAGCAAAAATATTTGCGGCTCATTTTGATGGAAATCACTAGTACATGGTGTAAATTAAATGTAAAATGTTTTATTTTTATAAATAAATATAAATATCTACTGTTTTCCAAATGTTTTTGTATTTTTTCATTGTTGTTGCGCTCATAATAACCTGCTTCCTAGAACAGGCCTCGGGCAACATTAAGACTCATGTCCTGACTGTTTGAACCTGTGTTCATTTCTGTTGCGTTAAAGGTGAAATAACTCAAAAATACATAAAACCTTCACTTAACTACAGTACATGTGGAAACTTGTCAAGGATTCTCTCTGTGCACCAGTTAGATAACATAACTGGATATATTGGTAGTTTTAAAATGTGTTCTTCCGCAAAATAAGTTTATGTATGTATGGGTTTTTTTAGGTTTCATTGTATGATAATACAACAAAATGGTAATTCTGTGTATATGGGTTCAGCATGTGAGTGTCTCTGTGAAGTAACTGGATGTAAAACAAGAACTAAACAAGCTGTGCATACTCACACAGACGATGTGTAAATTACTAATGTCTAGCAGTGTGTGATGGAGTTCAACAGGTAATAAAAGCAGCGGGACAAACATAACCAAAGGTACGGAAGCCCATTCAAGTGTGTAAGTCATAATAATGAGCAGAATATTTTTGACTTACTATGAGATATTGAATTGAAATTGTGAGATAGTTAAGTCCTAATTATTATTTTTAAATCCTTATTAGTCCCATAAGGGGACACCTCAAACTACGGGGAGAAACTAGGGAGTTGAACCGTTCACCTTGTGTTTTCATCTCTCCCCATGAGCTACAGCTGCTGAGATAATATCGCATAAGTATGACTGACCGTATCTTAATTTTTTATGTCATCACAGTGGCGGAAATGAACTTTCATTAAAAGGTGTGGGGCAACTTGCTTGCAAGTGGTGTGTCACTTGTTTTCGTGCAGAAAGGGGCTGCACCCGGCTTCACATCACCTGCTCACGGTGCCGTGAGGTGTCTGCGGAAGCTGCAGCCGCAGTGTTTAAAAGTGACACGAGAGTTAAACAGCTTCTTTCTTCTTCTTTTTTTCATCAATTGCTCAACAAGAGGACTTGACTTTTCAAGACCTGGAGCTTTACGTCAGCTACACACCCTCCTGGATCTGACATGAAGGGACAGACGAATCACGCTCAAGTATTTCAATTGTAGGATATTCATCCATTTGATGCGGACGCGGGCACAGACGCTGCTCGGTCTTTATTTTTGCTCAGCAGACTGTTGGTGTTGGTCCCCTGAGCTCATTCATCATGGTTGGTGGTGGAGGAGCTGCGGATTTGTCCCCAACAGTCGCTGTCAAGATCGTTTCGGCAGGAACAGCCGGCTGTGTGGCCGAACTGGTCACTTACCCCCTGGACACAGCCAAAGTGAGACTGCAGGTGAGGACTCACCTGTAGCCGGCCTGACGTCAGAGCTGACGATTTACCGCATGAAATACGAACCATTACAACCAATCCCCCTCGGATATTTGTAGCCTCCTTAAATATGCACGTTTTACACATTCATTTATCTGTTATAGTTCTATTTTCTGCAAATGTCTCGTCATGTTTTTTTAAGATTTAGGTCGTTAATACAAATATATACTATACTTAAAAGTGAACATGGTGATATGAAGTCATTAAAGTGGCTCTACTTTTACCAGCGTCAACATTATTGTGATACATATGATCCAGTATTGTAATATATATTATTCTGAAGTAGCTCATTCTACACAAAGAGTTTTTTTGACTCTTTAAGTAAAGTTTCATGCTGACCCTTTAGTACCTATAAGAAATATTTCACCTAAATTCCTAAGAAGAAAGCATGCGCTCAATGGTATCTACAGTACAGCTTTGCTTGTTGCATAACTTTTCGGCCGGCTTAACAGAAGAACAATCGTGACACGTGTGCATGTTGCAACATGTCAACCGACACACCAATAGTAGGCGTTTTAATATGGCATTATTGCAACGTAAGACATATTTTTGTTTCCTCTAGCCACATTCTCCACATACCATCAGTGACTTGTGAGGGGACGTTTTGAACATTTTGTTGTGCATTTATGTGATTTTCAGATTCAAGGTGAATCCAAGCCCTCACTGGAAGGCCAAAGGATAAAATACAGAGGCGTGATTGGCACCATCTTCACCATGGTGAAGACCGAGGGGCCCCGGGGTCTTTACAATGGACTGGTGGCGGGGCTGCATCGACAGGCGTGCTTCGCCTCGGTCCGCATCGGCCTGTATGACACCATGAAGCAAGTCTACACCAACGGGTCAGAGAGTAGGTGTCCAAACGTTTCAGACAGTCGAGCAGTGGAGCAAACATCGAACTTTCTGATTGTAAGAGCATCCTTATCTATGGTATTTCCCAAATATATTCAATTTACTCAAATTTCAGTCAATTTTCACGAGTTAGAACCATCAAATATTTGAATGCTTGGAGAAAAAAAAAATTCCAAGCTTCATATTCATTTTCATTTGATTGACTAATCCATTAATCCATTCACAGCTGAAGCTCTAAGCATGACTTTTTCTGACCTCCTTAAAAGAACACAATGGTAGCTGGGATTTCAGGTATTTTGACAGTTCCACTGTCTGAGTGTCGATTACACACAGAGTGAACTGAAGGAGACATATGCTAATGCTAATGCTGATAGCTCTCCTGCATCAAAATATGAGCTCCATGGAGGATGAATGAAAGAATCCTGATAATATAACTTAAAAAACAGACTATTGCAATGTATAGAAAGCCTGACAATTCTGCTCAAAATACTGGTTTTATAGAAACGCAGCTCCAAGAAAGGGCAGATTTCTCTTTAAGGGAAAATATTTATGCCGAAGGATGTTCCACATACAGCTCTGCAACATAATTAACTTGAAAGTTTTTGACTGAATAGTTGTCTTCAGCTCAGTCCATGTCTGCACAGAACCAGCTCAACCTGTTTGAAAGTTAATAACAGTGTTGTCGCTGTGCAATGTGCTCCTCTCCTGCAACAATCTTACACCACTGACTCCCTATAAAGCTTCACAGTTGAGGGAAATCTATGTGGCATATTGTTATTTCTTGTTGATCGATTGTTTGCAGGTAAAATGTTTTGTTTAAAGTCATATTTAAAATGAACAAATGTTTTGAGAGGCCAAGGTCCATCGCCAAATTTCAACTTTTGTGTCTTATAATCGCTGTCGGCACCCCTGTTCAGTGTCTGTTCGCTGTGTAAAGTTGCTTGTGGCATTAGAGGAACCCAAGCGTCTTCTGCTTGGATCACAGACGCAGGAGTCGGGGCCCGGCTGCTGGCAGGCTGCTCCACGGGGGCGATGGCGGTGACCTTCGCACAGCCCACCGATGTGGTGAAGATCCGGTTGCAGGCTCAGGTCCGCTTGCCTGCGAGCGGCTCTGTGAAGAGATACAACAGCGCGTTTGATGCCTACAAGACCATCGCCAGGGATGAGGGCGTCAGAGGGCTCTGGAAAGGTAAACTGGAGAACGTAGCTTTCTCTGCCAATACAACAGGCACTTTTTTTTGGTATGACTTCCCCTGACTACGTTCACCATCAGCCCTGACTGGACATCCACATGAAAGGTGGCACATTTTTCCATTTTCCAATTCTCCAGGTGCAACTTTTTAGATTCAAGTTTTGAACTGTCTTTCCAGGTTGTCTGACAAATATAACTCGCAATGCCATCGTGAACTGCTCCGAGCTGGTGACGTACGACATCATCAAGGAGCTCATCCTGAAGTACGACATGATGACAGGCAAGTGAAAACCCGTCAAAATCAAGTCCTCGGCGTTTCGGGCTCTCCTTTCACAACGAAAGCAAACATTGTGTTTCCAACAGACAACATGCCGTGTCACTTCACAGCCGGCTTCGCGGCGGGTTTCTGCACCACCATTGTGGTGTCGCCGGTGGATGTGGTGAAAACACGCATCATGAATTCAACGCCTGGGAAGTACACTGGCGCTATTAACTGTGCATTTATCATGCTGATGAAAGAGGGACCGACCGCGTTCTACAAGGGGTATGTAGTTTGTTTCCTTGTGTTGGTTAAATTACTTTTGTCTTTGCTCATGAAGCTTATTGAGATGGATTTCCTTCCACATCACCGCACCAACTCGCGTCTTTTCTTTTGTTGTTGGGATTCTGCTGTTTTGTTATATTTTGCAATTAAATAAAATACAAAAATGAGTGTCGTTATCAAAAGCGAGCATTTCAGAATCACTTGATTGACAAAGCAAAAAGCAAATGCAATTTTTTTTCTTTCCTGATTCATCTCATTGGTTTTTATAGATTTATGCCCTCGTTTCTCCGATTGGGTTCCTGGAACATTGTGATGTTCATGAGCTACGAGCAGATCAAGAGAGCTTTCGTGAGATTCCAACAGTCCCAAGACTCTGCATTTTGACAGCTGGTTTGTTGTTACTGATGCGCCATAACCACAACTGTCTGTACCAAGCAGCACGCGCTTAAGAGAGAGAGGTTGTGACTGCTGCTCATCCAGACCTGCTCTCTCTCTCTCTCTCTCTCTCTCTCTCTCTCTCTCTCTCTCTCTCTCTCTCTCTCTCTCTCTCTCTCTCTCGAGGAATAAACATCACTTATTGAAGAATCTGCACTCAAGAGACAAACTGCTGGGATGATGAACATTGAATTGTTACTGACAATGCTCACATTATTAGAATAGATCAAGCAATGTTTTTGCCAATGTTTTTTTGCCCTTTTTTCATTGAGGACATTTTGGCATGTCACAGTAAGGGAAGCACAAGTGTAAATGATGAAATGAGTGATGGCTGAATTCCCTTTAGCGATTTCAGTTCCAGGGTCTTGGTATTGTGCCGTGGTTTACCGAGACACGAGAATTGAACGGGGTCAAATTAAAAAAAAATCAGGGTTACTAATGTTATTTGTAAATGTTGTACCTTTCTTACACCAATGACAAGTCAAAAGTATACACTGAGAAAATGAACTATTTACTGGGTGAAGTCTGGTGTGAATGGGGATGCTGGGTTTCCTCCTTTCAGAGTTCCACGAGAAATTAGATTTTATTGATTGGGTTTTGTTTTTTATATTGTGAAACATTTTTATGCAGTCTTTTGTATAAATGTTTATGAATTAGGGTTGCAATGAACTGTTACATTATGGATCAATATGTTGAGTTGAAAAGCTGGAACCGGGGACTTTCTGGGAAGATGTTCTGTCAATCGACTCGTTGATTCAATCGATGAGGCACAGTTCTGTAGTCTTTACTGTGAAAAAAACATACCTCAAATATATTTAATACTCTACTTATTACATAGATGTTGTAAAGTTTATATATTATGTAACACTGCACATAATTGTTACATATGGAATAAACAAAAATCTCTTATTAAAGTGTAATTTTTAAACTGTCCACTGACATTGACCAACATTTCATACACGACAAACCCCAAGTGTCACTCCATTCCTGCACTTTCTACAGGCTGCTGTCATAGATACTCTACTGTATAATCCCCTTTAAATGCAACCATTCAATGTGAAGATCCCCCCCTCCTCGCCCAACCGTGCGATACGTGTCGATCCAGTGGAACGCGTTTTCGACGTGACTCTTTTCATTGCAGCTGTCTCTCCATTGAGAATATGCTTTTAATGTGTGTGGCCCAATGTTGCTCGTTGTGTCCAGAAATCTTACGGAGTATCAGATCCTGTGCTGTCTGCTTCTCGGCGAGCGTGTCTCCATAATTGTCATCATTTGCTTTGAGCTTCACACATTTCTGTGCAGAAATAATTTTCCGTCAAACCATGCAGAGACACGAAGGTGAAAGAGGCGAGAAGCACAAAACAGTCGGCTGACAGACAAGAAAATTGACCAATTTGAGTCTTGTGGGACAAAAGAGGCCGCTGACAAAGGTGTAACTGAAGTCTGTGGCGCAAACAAAAGCCTCTGAACACGCTCCACCTTGCTAATCAGCTCCTGTAGTGCCAGTGAGGCTTCTCCATGGTTGAATTAGTAAACCCTAGTGAGTGTTTAAGGCAGTTGATTGGGTTGGTGTCCCAACCCAATCAACTGCCTTGTAGCATTGAACAAGTGGTGCTGGCTTTTTGTGAAAAGACGTATTAGTAATCTGTTCGGATGAAGATTGGAACTGTGCGTAAACACAAGTGTTGTTCATGCTCCTTTGCTGACCTTGGCAGGAGTCTCTGCACACAGACGATCAGAGATATCGAGTGACGGCGAGCAGTTCAAGTTCACTGAGCCAACAGTGACCGACGTTTTTATTTTTTTTCTTACCGGTTATGATGCTGCACATTTTCTTTTTGTGCAATTAACTGTTTAAAGTAGGTGGTGTTGTCAGCTGTCTGAACCAGTTTTCTCACTTTCATGACGATGAAGCACTTTGCTTTGCTGAATCACTTTCCCTTACTTGTAGTCTGTCTCGCAAGCATCTAACTCCAACAGATACGTGACTGAATGTTCATTGATGTGTTGAGTGCCACAGAGTTACAGTAAATTACAAACATTGTTTTTACATATGTTTTTATTTCCTTCATATACTAATTTATTCATAACCTTTCTCTGTGGGGTGAAGATGGGAGGAAATCCCCAATGGGAAGTCAACAAAACAACATGTTACAGTATTTCCTCACGGAATTGGTCCTGAAATGGTTTGAGCTTCATATTAATAATAATATGCAGTCAAAGGGTGAACTTGGACTTTCTATTGGAGTGGATCATTTTAAAGGGAACATTCTGAAGAATTAAGAAGATAACCTTTAGTTTTATATATATATATGTGTGTATATATATATATATATATATATATATATATATATATATATATATATATATATATACATATATATATGTGTGTATATATATATATATATATATATATATATATATATATATATATGTGTATATATATATACACACATATATATATATATATATGTGTATATATATATATATATATATATATATATATATACACACATATATATATATATATATATATATATACATATATATATACATATATATAGGCTGACCTATTTAAATCCTTGTATAACATCTAAAGATCTCTGTACTTTCTCATAACTTACTCTGCTCCAACAATAGGAGCTGATGTCTAACATGCAACTACCAAACATTGTGTCTCAACTCTTTGTAATGAGAAATAAAACATTGAGTTTTATTTCCTCTATATGTATTAAGTCCATCCATTTTCAGATACCATTGCCGTCGCATCACCTGTGTTAAGGTTTGAGATCCAAATGATTTCCTATATGACTTCTTGTCCATCAGCGTTCATCACTGTTTGTCTTACCACAAACAACCGTTCGAGAACTTAAATAAAATGTTATAAACTTCCGACGTATGACTTAACTCTCTGGGGTCAGAAGTAATTTTCTCGATTTTTACATAATTTCTTAAATTCCCCTTTTTGAAGTCACTTGCATGCATACTCATCTGTTGTGAACCAGAAATTACAGAACGATCTCACCTCTCTATATAATAAGGCACCATTATCCTAAAAGTTTAAAGTGATAATATGGTCAAAAAGTTAATTAGAATAAAACCAGAACCTGATTCTTGATGCTACGGACTTGTCCCTGTAACTGTTTTACCTTTGTTAACCTAAAGAAATGCTAAACAAGATTTTGAGATTGGATTGGACTTCATTGTGGCGCTTGTTGATGCCTCCTCTGCTGCACCTTGAGAGGCTGAAGATGGACGGTTTTCGCCGGCCATTCGGGGCCCCGTGTGTGCGCGCCTGGACGCAGGGACTCGAGACAAAATGGTAAATGCTGTAGGTGGTGAACCGTGTTTGCGTGGGCGCCGCAGGGCAGCAGGAATGGAGGGTGGCAGCAGGCGGGTAAGACCACAGCTGTGGTCAGGCCGCGGACCGGGAGGCAGGCGGAGAAATGCTGAGCGATAGGCTCACCAAGACTTTGTGTCGATCTGAGTTCAATAACTTCGTGGAGTTTCTTCACCAGGGCCATCCTGATGTGTTGGAGTCTCCGCGAGCTGAGAAAAGAATCCAGGAACTCTGCCAGCGGCGTCTCCCCCTCTGCAAACCTCTGAAACAGCATCTGTTGGGAGAAGCATCTCATTATTTACACACACACACACACAGACAATGGATATTATGTTGCACAAGATTACACCTCTCCTCTGCTTTTGAACCAGCCTGAAAATATTGTCTTTCAAACTGACATGTGTTATTTGTCTGCTTATGTTTCCTGTCAACCAGCTGTTTCTCCCACAGCTCTGACATGTCTGTTGTCTTCAATGCGGCCTTGTTCGCCAAGCCTTTTCAATAAGAGGGTGGTGCTGTGTTACAGCCTTACCAGTGGGTGTAAGACTATAGGCCTATATGTACAGTATATATCATGTATCACCCAAATGTAGCCAGATTACTTGCATTTTATATATTATAATACGTGACCTCTTATGTTATGTACAGAGAATGAGTTGAGTGCACTCTTGTCTCATGTATCAGGCACAGTTTATGTCATTATGTAAAGTTTATTACAAGAGGACCGAACAGGGCTCCTTGTGATTTGCAGCAGAGCTCAGCGTTTTCCAATAATAATAATAAAAAAGGAACAATTTGCTAAGCACATCTCATCATCTACTGTTCATTGAATATAAACTGTATTTCTGCACATGTATAAAAGCAGGTGGATGTACCTGTGCAAGTCAAAGTGAACACTTACCTCACACTCCTGCTCTGCATGATTTACCTTCTGCAGGAGACTCCACTGAGCAGCATGGACACTACATCTTTCTGCTGTAAAACACAAATAAGCAAACAGCATTTGACATTAAGGCAGCCATATTAAAAACGTTAAGAAGTAAATAAGATATTTACAAACTCACCAATTTGTTCTTGTTTGGCCTGGATGATGCATCTAAGGTTGTCCAGGTGCTTGTACTTCATTGCAAGTAATAATTTAGCATCTCTAAATTTAGGTTTTTGATAGAGACCGATTTTGGCAATTTCTTTATTATGAACGTGCAGCTGCCGCGCAGCCGTCTGCAGCTCCTGAAACTAGGAATGACAACAGATGGTTCAAGACATATCAGAATCAGAACACTCTCCACAATGTATAAAGAAAATAAATCTGCAATCCAAATGATTTGTGCCGGCGTAAGACACGCCTTTTAGTTTGGTTAACAGACGCTCACCTTCTCACTGCACCTGATGGTGTGATTTATCTTCTCTTCATCTTCCAGCAGCTCTCGCAGCTCTCTGGTGCTCAGAGAGCCGAACTGCGCCGACAGAGACATGCTGGGATGTTCTTCTCCTCTGCAGGAGTTGTGCTACCTGTTGGTTCCCGATCCTTCCTGCTGGGGCGCCATGTGAGCTGCTCGTGCTGCATTCAAGGACACGGGACTGTCGGAAAGCTCCAACGCCTAGTACCCGCACACTGTCAGACACGGAGGGCTCTAAAAAAGTGACTTTATGAGAAAATGACGACGACAATTGTCTGCTGTCGTCAATTAACTTTCTTTTGCAAACATATGAATATCATTTTATGACATTGCCGCAGTGTCATTGTCTGTACACATAAACTGCAACTAATCGTTTGAAATAATCTTTCCTGTTGGTTCTGTCACATGCATTCCCAGGCGAACAATACATCTACTTCTGTATATTTAAAATACACTTACATTTTCAATAGTATATTTAAAATATGTTATTAAAGAAGAATACTTTCTGCAAATATATAAGAAGTGTACTTTTAAAAAAAATACTATTACTATTTGAGAAGTGTACTTTCTGAAAATGTATAAAAAGTATACAAAAGTCTCGCTTTTACCTATTATAATAATTGCACTTTCAACACACTTTAAAAAAGAATATTACTGTAGTATACTTTCAATAAATACATTATTAAAACGTTTTTTTTTTAATATTTCTGTTGAATCCATAGTATCCGTACAGAAAAATGTGTCTGTCCTGATACTATGGATTTGCATAATGTTTGTTGTTGACCTGTCGCTCCCACTGTGGGGTTACGTGCACGTGCACGCCTCAGACTCACGTTGCCTCAGCTATATGTAGCCTCAGTTAATCCTTCTAAAGACGAGCATTGCTGCTTGTCAGTGAAAGTCCTGAGACACAGAGGAATGTCCCCTCCTGAGAGCGACATGCAGCTTAACCTCAACAGCCGTCACACGACACCTCTACTGTGTGAGTAAATCCAATAATTCACTTGATATTTCATCTTGCACAACATTTTATTATTGTCAATTGTAGTGTTGGAAGGGATTCAGGTGAGTAGTATGCTTCCATTGAGTGCCAGTAGCTCTTGATCATCGTTTCTATGTCAATGTGTTCTAGCTTTACATGTTGAAAAGGCATATTTTCTTTAAAAACATGCTTTAACATATACTATACCAGTCTTGTAGCAAGGTTGTTGTGGAAGTAACATGCATTTGCTTTGCCTGTTAAAGCTTTCTACCTTGTTACATAAGAAGCTTTGCAGTTTTCCGACTTTATTTCAGTCAACAAGGAGTCACATTCATAAGAAGTTGGCTCTTATCTGCAGCTAGACTTGTCAGAAGGTGAGATTTATATTTCTGATCTTGCCTTTAATTCTTATCTGAGGCTTGTGTCATCTGTTAAACAAATCTAAGGACAAGAGAAAAGACAGTTCTCCTGTTTCAAGCTGCAGTTTGGGCGACAAAAGACTCGAAAGGAATATAAAATACAATAATGATGAATATTAATGATTGAGTGGCTTTCAAGAATCAAGTCAATGACATTGATAGCTTAAAGTCAAACATTTTACAGAAGATAGTTTTGCTTGGTTTAGCAGGAAAGTCAAGAGTTGCATACGTGTGGACAGTACTCTATGTAGATGAAGGAGTTCCACAGGGTCTTGGTTGTGTTCATACTGTCTCAAAAAGCCATCATTAATGTTATTAGTTACCTGTGCTTTTCCTGTGATGGCAAATCAAAATATGTGCAGTGAAAAATGTCCAGTGAGACTTACTCATTAAATACCATGTTGTTAAATATTAGGCGTGTCTTCTGTGTGTAGCTGGTAAATAAGGCAAGGTTGTCAATACATTGAAGGTGCTAAAACAATGTATTGACTGTATTTTGGCATTTCTAACTCATGGGTGAAAGGTCAAAGACCCTGTGTGTGTGTGTGTGTGTGTGTGTGTGTGTGTGTGTGTGTGTGTGTGTGTGTGTGTGTGTGTGTGTCTGCTAGTCTCTTAGTCAACCAAAAAACCTCTGCAAACGCACCTGTATGATGCATCAGTGTCCGTCTGCCTCGCACCTCACAGTGCAGCGATGCATCCTCTGGTGATTTTACCACGCCAGCTCTGGCACGCTCAGCTGTGCGTGAACAAGGACTAACCACCATGAGCGCCGACACGGTCTGCAAGACAGAGCAGGACTCGGAGAACAACGGCGAGCTGGCCGACTTGGTGGCGGCCATGAACGTGGCCGCCAACCGCACAGCCACAACGAATGGGACCTACAGGTCCGGTGGTCCGAGGGTCACCAGGGTCTCGGACAGGAAGATGTCCCTGCAGGAGAGAGGGAGCCGCATGCCCAGACAGCCCACCATCGAGACCAAGCGTGTGTCCATCACAGATGTTGATGTGAGGACACTTGAACTTCACATAAATACATGTTTCACTTTATTTGACATTTTATTCAAGCTGTATTTTGTCTCGTTTGTTTGAATTCTACTATTTTCTTTTCTTCTTTTTTTTGCAGGATATTGTCCAGCTCAACCAGTATAAATTGAAGAATGAGATTGGAAAGGTGATTAAAAAGTGTTGCACATAGTCACTCAATGAGCAAGGTGAAACAGAAGTGATGTATAAAGCTGTTTACCTTTCTTTTTCTTTCATCCCCGAGGGTTCCTATGGAGTGGTAAAATTAGCTTATAATGAAGATTCAGAGCAGTACTACGTGAGTTAAAGATTATGAATTGTGCTTTTTGTGGTAGTTTACTTGCCATTTATTCATTACCATCATTTGCTTTTACTCATTTCTTCAAGGCGATGAAAGTGGTTTCAAAGAAGAGGCTGATGAAGCAGTGTGGATTTTTGCGTAAGTGAAAACCTCCATCTCTAGCGACAGTTTCATGAGTTTTCATCATTCCTTCATGGTGCTGGTGATATGTCTTGGCATGTC
The DNA here is from genome assembly GCF_023055335.1 of Clinocottus analis. NCBI lineage: Eukaryota > Metazoa > Chordata > Actinopteri > Perciformes > Cottidae > Clinocottus > Clinocottus analis. The sequence continues at coordinate 19,908,242 of NW_027175931.1, read as the reverse complement.
ATTTCAGGCCGCCTGCCCACTCAAGGGTCAAGCTCTGCGTTTCCTCTGGAGAAAGTGTACAAAGAGATCGCCATCCTCAAGAAACTAGACCATCCTAATGTTGTTAAACTGGTGGAGGTCAGTCCTCATCGCACGCATCCTGCATTCGTACAGCATGTTAAACTTGATTTCTGGAAGAAAACCTAAAGGTGTGTGTGTGTGTGTGTGTGTGTGTGTTTGTCTTCTGTGTAGGTGCTTGATGACCCTGAAGAAGATGGACTTCACATGGGTAAGGACCTCATTTATCTGTTCTATAGTTAATTAATTAAACGACTTATACCTTCATATAAAATGGGGGAGTCTTTCAATTTTGTTTTGGTTTTTGTTCAAGCCTTCGATTTGATGACAAAGGGGTATGTTTTTGTGCATTTATGTTTGGGCTTTTAAATTGCCCCATGAGATATAATACACGTATTTACTTTGCCCGTCTTTCCTCCACCTCTTGTGTTGGTCAGCCCGGTGATGGAGGTGCCGACAGACGACCCTTTCACAGAGGAGCAGGCTCTCTTTTACTTCAGAGACGTCGTCCTGGGAATAGAATACTGTACGTTTACAGATTGATTTATAGAAAACATCTTGCAAACTTTGCTTTTTAAAACCTCATTTTACACATTCAGGAGTTGCTTTTCATGTGTTAAAGTCACCTGAAAATGTCCAACCTTGGGCTCCTTAAAAGCTAAGGGTATACTGTTTCCTCAACACGTGAAAATGTGCTTAAACAGGCGCTCCCATGAATTGCTTACTGGTACTGAATGAAAAATTGTAACAACTGCTTTATGGAGCTAATATTCAAGACAAATTGGACATACTGTTAACTTACTGATCAAGAAAAAGTAATATGATTGAAATATATATCTCTGGTATTTTGAATTTCATTTAAAAAAACAACTGCTTGTCATTTAGACTGTGAGGATATACAGAGTTTCTTGTAGCGGTTCTAAAATGGCCATATGGCTGTTTATCTGATGAACATGTTCTTTATTGCTCAGTGCACTACCACAAGATCATCCACAGGGATATCAAACCCTCCAACCTGCTGCTGGGGGACGACGGTCACGTCAAGATAGCAGACTTTGGGGTGAGCAACGAGTTTGAGGGGACGGACGCCTTCCTGTCGAGCACGGCGGGGACGCCGGCCTTCATGGCCCCCGAGATGATGACCGAACACGAGCAGAGATTCAGCGGGAAGGTGAGAAAGAAAACAGACGCATTGTCTGCCACTGAATGCCATTTGTTTGAGATGAATCTCATCCTGTAACACTGTGTTTGATACTGAGAGCTTTTTCAGTCGTGACACAGCCTTGATAATTTCCATTTGTTGACCAGGCATTAGACATATGGGCGATGGGAGTCACACTCTACTGTTTTGTCTTTGGGAAGGTAAGAAAGCCCACAGTATATCCGATAAAAAGCTGGTGCAACATTTGGTTTGAACATTTGATTCACTTCACGTTGTGTTGCCTGTTCCAGTGCCCTTTTTATGACGAATACATTGTCTCTCTGCACACCAAGATCAAGAACAAACCCGTGGAGTTTCCAGAGACGTAAGCAAAGATTCAAAGCATTTTGATAGCAGATTGGCTAACTAGCTTGTTATGTGTTATGTCTACATGTAGCTACAACATGCTATCAGTATGGGTTCAAGACTACTGTAGTATTTCCTCAGAAGGTAAACAACAACAATTGCAATCACATTCTGTAAAGGTGTTACAGTAGATGGGAATATTAAACTTTACGGACAAGATTTTTTTTCTCAATTGGAGAAAAAGTGATTTCAATAAGCAGAGCATTTGTCACAGGAAGAGAGAGAAATTTGTAATTGTAGCGAAACCAACAAACACATCGACATTTTATATCCTCTAATCACTGATTTTGTATTTCTGTTTGTTCTATGATGATAAAGGCACTGCAACATATATCTCTCGTCCAAAACAAGTTGTCCCCAGAAAAAAATGGATGCTATTTCTCTATCGTTCCCCAATTTAATCCGGCATACAGATGGTCTTCACTGCTGACTTTTTGACTTGTCAAAGCACAGGTGGAATGAAAAGCTGGCTCCATTCCTGACATGATTGCTATGCAATGCTGCAAATGATATCAATAGTTACACCTGTGTTTGACAAGAAGAAAAATGGTCCGTTTAACTCTTAATTGCACTTTGGTCCTCTTGGTCACATGTCAGGAGGAAAAGGGATGTTATGACATGTGTAGTGTCCGTGTACCTGGCACCCCTTACTGTTGCAGGAAGCTCACGATCAGCTAACTCTTCCTATCCAATCAGTGGCATCCGATCCTCCTCCAAAAGGCTCTCTCTCCACCTGTCGCAGCCAGCAGTATCTGCACTGCTTTGTTTACACTTTGTAAATATTTTACTTTATAAACTTAAAATCTGGTTTATCCATCATTATCTCCCCATTTACGTTGCTTAACCCTGAGCTGCTGTCAAAAACATGTTTATCTGTGAAATAATGTGTTTTTATTTGTATTTTTCACAGTCCATTAATAAGTAACGCATTAAAGGAGCTCATTGAGAGGATGCTGGATAAAAAATCTGACACAAGAATCACCATTCCTGAGATTAAGGTGACCGTGAAAAAAAAAGACCACATCTGATGTTACATAAGAGACCATGATGTTCACGATCAGTTTGTGTTGCTTTTCCATAATAATGCTGTTGTGTTGTTACAGCTCCATGAGTGGGTGACAGAGAACGGCTCCAACCCTCTTCCTCTGGAGGAAGAGCACTGCACAGCGGTGGAGGTCACTGAGGAGGAGGTGCAGAACAGCATCAAACTCATCCCGAGTCTTTCCACTGTGGTGAGTCGCTCATCGCTCCCTCTCTGGACACTATTAACACTTTATTGACCAATGCTGGCTGCTAGTTTGAATATTTCAGTGTATATAAAGGTGTTCTTTTCGTATATGAACACCATTTACATCTACAAAATGCTTCATATCTCAAGATGTTGACATAACTGACATTGGAGGACACAAAAAGACATAAAGTTGATCATGTTGCCTTTTTAACTGTGTGAAATTGCAATATGGCAGTGTAGGTGGAGGAGAGAGATGATAAGTCGGTAAGTGAGGGTATTATAGTATTAAAGACTGAAGCGTAATTCCTCCAGACAATACAATGAATAGAATTTCTATAAAAACAAAATACACCTTTGTGTTTTAACTTAACTGGTGATATGAACATGTTTCCTGTTTTTTTTTCTTCTGCTACTCTCTCTTATGTCCACTGCAGATTCTGGTGAAGGCCATGCTGAGGAAGCGGTCTTTCAGTAATCCCTTTGAGTGTCTGGGCCGACGACCGGAGAGGTCCATGTCTGCCCCTGGAGGTCTTCTTACGTAAGTGGCCTACTCTGTAAATCCTGCCCCGCTCTGCCAAACTGCCAGCTCTGCGGTTGCTGGGATTAGGCTTCTCACAAAACAAAGCAGCGAGCAGATGCTTGGATAAAAATAGATGAGTCCGTTACACCCTTTATGTGAAGCGTGTCACTACCGTGCAGAAATAAAGGATGTAAGAGAATGTTATTCTGTTACACTGTATATGTTTTGCTTTGCTCCTGAAATTAGCGGCACACTGCATTAGTAAAAGCATTAGTACTCTCCTGATGAGCTAAATGGAAGCCCCTGCGGCAGCAGTAAAGGCTGTGCTGCTTGTTTTCCAATAACAAGCGGTCCCGTCTGGCACAGCTAATTACACCTCCATGCGAACTTTGGGAAGAGATGCGGAGCTGCAACTGCATCCTCCTCCACAGTTACTCAGGCACCACCCCCACCAGGGCTCCAGCACCGCAGTGTCCCACACATGTGAAATGTGTGGAGATCATGTGAGATGTAAATGGTGAACTCTCACACCGCAGCCGGTGTGACGGACACAACCTGGAACGGTATTTGAGCACCTGGATACTAAAAGGGATGCGATAATCAATGATTCATGTTTGAACCGCGTAGTCCGGCGCTACAGTTGGCTTCATGAAGAAGATCAAAGGGTTTTCATTTGATCTTCTTGGAGGGATGATGTATTGTAATATGATCTCATACAACAACAGTGTAAGCACCGCAACATGTTGTTCCTACACTTGTTTTGTATGGATTAAACACACAAGTTTCAAAGTGTTTATCAGTGACCTTTAAACGGGCACGTGGAGTGAAACTAATATTTCCCCTAGTTTCAAGTATTTATGCTAAGCTAAGCTACACAGATCTAGCTTCACATGTGCCGTTCAGACACGAGTGGAATCAATCTTCTCATCTGACTTTTGGCCAAAAAGAGAATACATTTATTTTTTAAACTGCCACAGTCCCGCTACAATAAAATCTGTGTTCATTATTAACTGTGTTACAAAGCAACTAACATCCTGGCCTCTTACATTACATCTCCTTCTTGCAGTGGCTCTTGGGGCTTATTGGGGCCTTCGCCTCAGCTTCATCCTTCCTTGAGGTAAATGTTATTAAAGGTTGAACGCCTCATACTTCAGTCGTTTGTTGAACTTTGTTCAAGATTTGATTGAGACAAGCGCTACCCCCCCCCTCCCCACAAACCCCATCCTGCACTGCACTGCACTGCATTCCTCCTCCTCCTCATCATCATCAACGACTGCAATCTCACTTTCAGCAACGTGATTGAGCATTTGTCGCCCCACAGGAATTTCAGCAAAGAGGGCAGCAGAGAGGAGTTGGAGGACTTGTATGAAGATGAAGCATTGACAGAGTTACCAGAATAAAAAGAGAGTTCAGAAAATGACTTGTTTTCTATCTATTTGTCCTGATCGCACCTCATTCTTTTGCTTTTGCTGTTGCTTCATGCTCGTTGTGCTTAAATTAGTCTCTCCCTTTAGTGCACAACCCTTATAATTGTGGTATACGGGTATTATGTGGGTATTAAATAGTATGTATCGATGCATTAAAGCTTGGGAAGGTAAAGAGTGGCTTTGGTGGGAGGCCTAAAGGGAGAGACTGTCTTGCCGACTTTCTCATTAGATGTTATTTTGGAGCTAGTGCTGCTGCTGTTTTTGATTGGAAAAAAGGTGGCAACACAGGGTTAGAAAATTAAAAAATATATCATTCTCTTGCTAGTTTCTCAACCTTACTGACCCTTTATAGGTGTTTAAAAAAAAGCAGGTTTGGAGCATTTATTTTGCCTCCCTACGGCCCTGAACATAGCGTTAGCTGAGCAGGCGGCTCACAGCTAATAGCGCTAACAATGCAAACGACAGTGTTGACAGAGCTAACAGTGTTTAGCTGAGGTAGAGCCGGATGGATGGGCGCTACACCTTCAGCTGTAACAGCTGTACGAGCTGGTTGGGCACACTCACGTGCACTAACATGCACTTAAAGCATGCGCGGCCGACCCGGCTATATCAAAAAAGCAAGAATAAGGCTCACACAGAGGGAGAGACATCAGGTAGACTATATTCCACTATTATCTTTACAGTGAAAATATTGTTTCCTGCTATGTAATTCTCTGAATCAGGTTAGATTGTATTCTGTTTGATTACTGATGGCGTGGTTGATGTTGTTCACGATGTTGTTCATGAGTGTGGTATATGCTCCACAAAGAAGATATTTTTACATTTTCCTACAGTTTGAGATAATAATTGTGTTGTTGAAATTAATAAAAGTTATTTTAAACAATGACTTTGAATGATTACAGTAAAAGCCGTTGTTGTGCTTGTGTCTACACGTCCACTGTCTTTTTTGAAATGTCTGCAATAGAGCATTTAGAAAGTTGTTATTCATGCACAATCAAGTCATACTTTTAAAGATTCACATCTCTAAAACACTTTCTATTGCCAGCAAACTGGAGCCTGTTTTTTTAAGTGTACTTTTTAAATTCTGTTTCAGTATCAAATGCACATCATTCCTGTGGCCAGTAGAGGGCAGCATTATGTATAAAATGAAGAGACCAACACCAATCCAGGGTGCCTGAGTTTAAGCCCCGGTAAATAGCAAATCACTCAAGTGCCCTTGAGCAAAACACTGGGTGACATCCAGCTCCGATAACACTGATCGGACAAACTTCTACTTTCCAACAATTACAAAATGTTCAAAAATAGTATCCAAAAATAACCATGGGTACATTTGTAACAATTCAAAATGGACACAACGACAACAAGCTATAATATAAAATGGCAATATGATCTAAAAATCCTAAAAATATATATGACATTGCCAATTAGTTATGCCATCCAAATGCAAACTGTATCCCAACACCGCTCTCATCTCTCCTTTGATTGTGCTGCAAAAATAGATGTTTTTTTTTCTGGGGATGAGTTGAAGGATGATGCTGCAAAAAATGCAAAATCCCTCAGTGCCACTGACAGTCCTCCTCACACTATTACTGTCCATGCTGGGACCTGATCAGCACGGATAACAGTTTCATCACACTGAGTTTTTGGAGAGGCAGGTTTTAATAAGAACAACGAGAGGAGGCCTGAAGGTTCCTCTGGAGGTGTGTGAAGTAGGAGGAAGATTGTCTGTAATGCTCTGGAACTGCAATGGCAACAAGCACCGAGCAGAGACAATAAGCACTGCATGTGTTGTTAAGAAAAACTAGCAGAATGATACTATGCTCAAATATAAACCTCATCATTTAATCCTGTGACTGCAGGTGAAGAGAAAAACAATTATAGAAACGTAAAGGACATTTTGGTAGACAGAATATCAAACATCTCAGTTCAATCTACTTACTTACCATCAATCTACTTACGTACCATATTACATCATATGGGACATAATGTGCTCATTTTCATTTGTATACTTGTATTTTGAGTTTCTTCTACATGTTATTTTTCTCAAACTGTCTGCATGAAATTACAAGAGAGTTTATTTATTCAATTTCATATTGTTTCTCTATTACATACTGCAGGTCATGTGGGATGTGAATGTGCTATTGGCTACTATACAACGTGTCTTCAACTGATCAGACTATAGCAGAGTGATCATTTATTGACTAGCAAACAGCAAGCGTTCTTCTCTCTAACACACATTATTACATTTTCTGTGTCGGCTGCTCTAGATATATGTCGAAGAAATTGAAACCCTTTTGCTGAAACGGTTCAAATGGTTCAAGCGGTTCCTGCCAACATTTGTATTCCTGCATATATAGCCCATTGTTTCAATTTTTTCTGCCGCTGCTGTTATGTGAAGACCAAAGAGGAGCGTTTCTGAGCAAAGATTTCTGTGGAAACTGTTGCCATGCAACAGCACAATACTGCGCTCACACAGAGTAGTAACTTCACTGTTTGGCTGCTCTTTTCACTGAGCTCACTGCCCGAGTAGTACCGCAACATGGTATTCTATTCCACTGTATTTTAAAACTCATTGCAATCTGTGTGCTTTGGGCCATCAACTCAGTGATGCTTGGGGAGGAGGGAGGGGGGGAGGGGGGGTGCAGCTTCTGGGTCCACGCTCATGTTTCCACATCCAGAGCCAGCTGCAGTTCAGCCTCAGTCAGATATGTACCTAAACACTAACCTTCAGCTCTCACTGTTAACTCTGCATTGCTGTTGCCTCACCACGTTTCACCCCTCCAGCTCCACGTCGCCACCCACCCTGCTCTCTCTCTCTCTCTCCTTCTCTCTCGCTCACTTGCCTGTTACTCACCACAGCCGACCCCCGCTGGCCCGCTGCCAGCTGAGCTGCACATCCCTTCAAGGCTGCAGAGTTGAGGGAGGTTTTTCTTTTTCTCCTTTTTCGAGTTGGGAATCCCCCTGTGCTCATAATGAGTCACCAGCTCAGACACCAGGCAGACCCACAAACACTAGAAGGTATAATTTGTCAACCAGCTGATGGTAAAACAAAGCATGGCTAGAAAGACGGAAAGGCAAGAAATATTCAAAACATGATTGATGATGAAATGCAAAAAAGGCCAAACACAGCGTCGATGGATTAATCCACAAAAGTTTTGATATTATATTTGAGTTATTGACAGTTGATAATAACATTGTGAGCCTATTTTTGGCCTCTGAAGTTAAGACCTCCAAAACAGCCGTCACGTTACGTACGATGCAGATTCGCACCACAAACAAGTGAAAACGTTTCGTTTTCACCTTCATGACGAAGAGCAAAAAACCTGAGAAAGAAAACTGGAAAAAAAGCTCACTTTCTTAAACAGACGCAGCTAAATTTAGCGCAGCGTTAGGCGGTATCTGTTTCACAGTGTGTGACCGCCCTGCTCGCTGAAGACGCCTCCCCTGGTCAGCGATCCTGTCAGAGGAGGTCACATCGATAGGTCACCTCTGATAGTGAGCCGGCTCTAGAGGATACTACATGTCACAGTATCCTGGTTTCAGAGTATCAGAGTACTCCAGGGGGCACAAGCAGGTCTCTGACAACCGGACAAGGACGTATACAGCATGAGCTGTTTACATGCGCAAAACATAACGACACAAACTATATAGCGTATAATATACGATGTACATGTTGTCTTTCGCAGTGAAAATGAAGTGGTTGCTACTCAGTGAGTAGGTGGTCATGTTGCAGAGGATCTTTATTGTAAAGATGTATTGCGGGAGGAAAACAATCCTCTGAAACTGTATTTTAGAGAAGATCAATTAAATGATGAGGTTTATATTTGAGCATAGACTTTTTTCTACAATAAAGGAGATCATCTTTATGAATCATAGGATGTGTACATCAAATAGGATTTGAAATAATGAATTTTGAGCATACCTGAGTCATTTTGTCTCAGGAAAAAGTAATGTGACTGTGATCCTTTCGCAAAGCGAGGCCTTGAAAGAACATGCAGGATGACATAACTGTCAGGTGGGGGACTTAATTTTAGACTCACCTTTTACAAACTTCTGTTCATCACACAAGCCTCTGTAGTTATGAATAATCACCACCAGTATTATTAGCGGATTTGATCATCTAAAATGACAGCAGTGTTGTATGTTGCAGCCAGATGGAGAGGGTTTATTTCGAGGGAGGGGGGGGGGGTTGAAGCACTCCTAAAAATCCTGTGATGACATTTTTCCACCGCCTATTGTATCCTTGCACGTACTCCCTTAAAATAGTCCCTTGAAACCTTTAGCGGAACATTGTGGCACTTTTTGTTAAATAATACAAAGTCTAAATGTTAGCTTGAATAATTTATTTTGCAGCACTCATGCACAGCAGCTGTCTTTGTGCCTGGAAGAGTCAGCAGCAGCGCTCTTTGTCCTATTATCGCTAACAACATAAATAACAGGGTGCGATGAACTACAAGAAAACAGAAGCTGATTATCTGCGTGATCTGTGTGATTTCAGGCCACGTGGTGTGTTTGCTCAGCTGGAAGTACATCTGATGAATCAGACTCTCTTAACCGGAGATATGAACTCTCACCAACCATACAGAGGCAGATAGTCTCGATAGTGGAGTGGCTGTCACATTGATGTCTCTGGTCTACTCACTGTCTACTCACAGGCTGCAGGGAGGCCTATTTATAGATCTGTCTCTGTTCTCTTCTTCTACCTCGGTCCCCTCTTTCTCAACCATCTCACCCCCCCCCCCCCCCCTCCTCCACTCCTCTCCGCCCCACCCACCCTCCACTCTAAAATGGGTGGATATTTCTGGAGCTGCACACGGCTATTATCTTCTTTGCATCTCAGAGGTACATTTCACATTTAGTCAAATAGCGTGCCAGTATGGTGCTCTGAAATATCTTGCGTTTGGTATCAGTGCTGAGGAAATATTTGTCAATCCAAGGCATCATTTCTAATCACCTCATTGGTCACAAGCTGCAATGTTTTACCTCCAGACCTCTGCGTTTAAATATCTGAGTGAAACTTCAGGCTGTCTGTTGTGTGTGTGTCCAGTTCACAGTGCTGAGGCTTTTGCCCCAGGGCCACAAAACCAGCCATGACAGCCATGTGGTTTGGTTGGCGGTTAATGGCTCAACAACGGCTGCGAGAAGCCCGAACCGCGGGAGGTTAAATAGCTTTTAGTGCCAGGATTTGTCGACGGCAAGAAACGCCGCATTCAGTGTGGAGTTCACAAAGGAAATCAATAGACTGCAACAATAAAGATCAGACCTTGTGATGACCTTTTTGTAAAAAAAACAAAAAAAAACACTGACCTCATGTCTCCTGAATAAACAACAGCAAAGAAGGATTGGGAAAACAAGTAATGTGATGTTAAAAAGGGCCCTTAGTTGACTGAAACTAAGAATAGGACTAAGAATCTACATCCATGCTGGCTCTGTGAGGCTGGAGTTTGCACAGTGGTGCTTTGAGCTAAATGCTGACGTTGCGTGCCGCATGCTCACTGTGACCTAAGCAAACTTCAATGTCGGAAAATTATCTGCACCGGATTCAAGCAAGACAACCCCTGTTGGACTGAAAGCTTTGACTCCTCATCATTTCATTGCCATTTTTACAGCCTAATTAAGTTTTGAGAAGAATAGTTTGACATTTTGGGAAAATACTTATTTTCGCTCTTGTCGAATTAGACGAGAGGATTGGTATCGATCCTGTCTGCATGATATGAATCTGCAGTCAGCGGGCATTTATTTTATTTAGATTAAAGATTTAAAAAGGGGAAACAGCCGCGCTCTGCAAAGGCAATGTTGTGGCTCACTCCATACGGCTTTGCATACCTTTAACATGCTAACAGCTTGATTTTAACTAAAAAAATGCTTTCAACACTACCTAGATACTGGTCAGGGAGTATCCTTCGCTTCGCCGAAAAAGCGAGACGTGTCGGCCTGTTACAGAACTATCTCTATTCCAACTTGAAAGAGATAATGACAATTCGGGGAGTACAAAAATAACCTGTTTCATCTTCGAATGCACCTGGCTTCCTCACTTTATTTTTAGGCATCAAAGATACAGATTATTTTTACATCATCTGGACCTTTTTCAATAGGACATTGCAGAAAGTGGCGTCATCGTCCACTGCCGCTAACAAGAAATTTGATTTTGAACACAATTGCCTTTTCCGGACATAACTAAGTTGTTGTTTCGGCCTCCACTCCGAGGAATCATTTTCTGTGTGATGAACATGATCAGACTGAGCGATTGTTGTGGAAGGGGAAGTTAAAGTGTAGCATGCCTGAACCATCTTCTAATTTGTAAGTATCCTATACAGCTCTCACCTGTAAAACAGGATCTTCGCCAGAGAAGTAACTCCATCAATTAAATAAACTGCTTTGAATATATATGGGTTTTTTTTTAAACTTAAACATTTTCTGATGAGGGTGTGTTTATTACAATCTTCAATTGGTCAATATTTATTTTGAATCATCCTGAATTGAATCTTTTAGCTGCTGGAGATTTCCTCACACGTCCATCAGTAGGCCTGAGTATGTTTTGGGACTTACAATGTGACCAACATCTACCAATAAGGAGGACACCATTGTCCCGGAAAGTGTAGCAGTGCATTATGAAGAGCTGGTTGCAGCTGAATCCTAACGCCTCCTGTGTGCTTTGAGCTCTCATTTTTTACACGCTGCAATAGGTGTCTGTGCAGTGCAGCAAGGAGCCGGGCTAATAGTGGGATACTTATTATAGCCCTAGCAACAGGAAGCGGATTGGTGGCTGCGGAGAGTGAGCCTGTCAGCGATTGGCTGGCGAGGAGGACCTTTCAAAGCTGAGAATTTCATCTCATGAAAGGTTCAGTGCAGCAAGCTGCAGCAATGGGCTGCAGTCTGAAGGTGGGCGATCAGGCAGCTTGCCGCTTCAGCTCATCAATCAGTGTGGCTTTCCAGTTTCCTGAGATAGGCTCGCCATTTAGGTGCAAAAATATGACTTGCATGCAAAAAAAAAAAAACATTGAGAAGCAGATTCTCCTCGCATTGTTCGTCATGAGATGCAGGATTTTATTTTAATCCAGTGCTCCTCTGCTGCGATCATTAAGCCTGCTGTCTTTGATCTATGCCCTAATTTAGGTAATGATTAGCAAGGTGGTCTTAAAAGAAGCTCAATTAAGACATACTGTCGTTGTTAAGTGAGCTGCAGTGTCTCTGCACTGCACCTAATACAGACTCCATCTCACCCACAGACACTCAACACATGGAACGGTGCAGGCATATACACATACCCACCCAAATATGGACACACACACACACACACACACACACACACATACAGTGTTTAGGCTGTAAAACGCAACAGAACTGTAGGAAATCTGTGACATAAAGAATGAAAAGAAACGAGATGGTGTTTGTGGTATGACTGTAAATGGCGACGTTACAGAGAGAATTGAAAATTTAGAATAGTAACGATAAACAAATAACTTTAATGGGCAACAGATGGCAACCAAATATTCCTCAGAGCATACAGTTTGTATTCCTATTACCCCGTCCCACCCTGCTCATATCCAGCACGGCTGCTCTACTTGAAGCTAATTCAGGATCTTCTGCTTTTCACCTCACTTCTTGTATTTGGATGTTTTCATGTCACATCAGGAACAAGGATCAACAGCCAACATAATAAAAAAAAAAACAACTAATTGTTTAAAAAGCAACACAATGCATATATTTTCGGCAATGAACAACTAATTCTCCTGACATTTTTTCTTCTACAAAATATTAAAACAAAAATAACGAGAGAAAAATTCATTTTCCACTCTTTTTCTTTTTGAAATTCACAAAATAGGACACTTTAAATGACAGATTTGACTCCTTTCTAATATGAATAAGCTGTGTGAGCGGTTGTGCAGATTGGCATCAGGATTTCATGCAGTTTGCCTGGCGAGCCTTCAAGACCAGCGACTATGTTAAAAATAAATCAAAGCAGCTGGGACTTACAGTGTGAGCTCATGGAGGCTGACTCATGAGGGTGACATAATTGGCATACGTGAACGAGGTTGTGTGACTGACCTTAAGGCTTTTTGGTTTCTCTCTTAAGCCATCATATCTGTGATAAGTCCCCAAAAAATATAGACCGGAAAACTGCCGTCTGTATGAATATATTAATGTAATAATCTATAGTAGTAGCAGCATTATGAAGATAAATCCATTCAGCAGCTTTCTGCGCCCTCGAGCAGCTCCCAGTTTTTAAAGTTTTGTTCTGAAGACGTTAATTATCGCATTTGTTAATCTATGAAAACCAATTCTACTGATTTGCCTGTATGCTTTCCCAGTGACTCCATTTGTGCGTCGGTGTTGAATTTTCATATCTATGTGCTGTACAAAGAGCAGTACCATCCAACACATGTCAACGTGAGGAAAATATGACATCTTGTACATGCATGCAGGAACTAAAAATACTGGCAGATATATCCTTTTTTATAAAGGTTAACTTGCAAATGAAGCATAATGATACAGGCACACAAAAAAGCACATACTGTACTCATGGCACAAAACAACGTGTTCCAATATGTTTTTTCCCCCCTTAAAAACAACATTTTCTTGTGGTTGATGATATAACAATACACTAGACCACCACGGAAATGGTGCATGTATAATTTAGTCATATTATTTTTTATTATCATAGCTATTATTTCGGTTCTTGTGCAACTGCTACATAATGACTCACATTCAAGATATTGTGTCACTCAGGAACAGCTAAAAGGTATAAAAACAAACCAGAAAATGTATACTGTTAGAAATAAAATATGGTCCATGTTGGTGAATTCATAACAGAAACATTGAGCCTGGAAACGTCACCATTATTAAAACTGGGTAGCATGACAGAAACAAGTACTTCAATACTGTTCAATGAACAAAATATATCATAATCATACTTCAACGTGACAAACACCAGCTGGTAAGATTAAGTGTTTACTGGTAAGTTGTTATCTTCCTTTTTTTTTCTTTCAGCAACAAATTGAATACACATATTGCATGTCACTATAGCAATGCCCATTACAGGTCAATTTTTACGATCACCGTTTTGGTATAGCAAATCAAAAAACCATAACAAAACAAAATAAATTAGAGATTAGTCAAAGCTTGTTTTTCTCAAGCGTATGAATACTTAACACCCACAGTATAAGTTAATAAAGTCAAGCTACTGTATATAAATACATCACCAGCATGCACAATATTGAACAATCGATATTATTGTTGTCATCATCTTACACTGAAGAAACAGTATAGTAGGCAAGTGCATTTAATAAAACAAACACAGAAGTAAACCACAAACTCTGAAGCTGCTTTTATTTATTTTGGTTGTTTTTTTTTTGTACTTTTTTTTTGTTTTATATTGTTAAGTCTCTGCCTTTCGTAATCTTCACCTCCAAAAGAATCAATGGTTCAAGTGACAGTAAAAGACCAATCTGAACTTTAATTAAGGAGGGGAATCAATTTTTACTATCAAATCCTCAGTTTCACTCCTGTCTAATTTATCCTTACAAATGTTGGGGGAATATATCCAATTAAAATGTTGTCTTTTCTCGTTGTTTGTGTAAGTTTAACGTCAGGCGAAGGGCTTTCAAGGCCTTTTCTCATATACAGACTTACTACTTGAACCAATGCAAACTAGTTTTGTGAGGCATTCCCATTCAAGCATTTTCTCTCTCAAGTGACTCAAATGCATCTCTATCACGCAAAAACCTAACTAAGCAGCTTATCTTGACAGAACAAGATCAGTTCCTATGCCAGTGTGAGGCCGCCATTTCAATCCAACAACAACCACTTCAGGCCGATTGACTGGCACATCAGTGGTTTTGGCAAACGTCAAAGAGAAAATCAAGAAGGCGGAGGCCCCTTTCAACTGTATATATATTTCTATATATATTTAAACTAAGATTTAACCTCCCCTCTTACCTCTCTTTTGATTCTTTTCTTTTAACACATGGAAAAATAAAGAACTGCCGCTGCGGTAGTATCGTCGGCAAAAGTGGCTGCCAAAGTCCACCCGCCCTTCATATATAATTTTTTTTCAAAGTGTGGCTTCTCTTTAATTGTTGCCCTCCCCTCCCTCGTCATCCTGCTGGTCACTTGTCCACAGTGTCAAGTTGTCTCGGAGCAGCTGCATGATGAGAGTGGAGTCTTTGTAGGAGTCCTCGTTCAGGGTGTCGAGCTCGGCGATGGCGTCGTCGAAGGCGGTCTTGGCCAGATGACAGGCCTGCTCCGGGGCGTTCTGGATCTCGTAGTAAAACACAGAGTAGTTGAGAGCTAAGCCCAGGCGGATGGGGTGGGTGGGCTGCATGTGCTCCTTGCTGATCTCGTGGGCCTCGTTATAGGACTTCTCCGAGGACTCCACCACGGTGGCCTTCTTCTCGCCCGTGGCCACCTCGGCCAGGTAGCGGTAGTAGTCGCCCTTCATCTTCAGGTAGAACACCTTGCTCTCGTGCTGCGTCTCGTTGCAGTTCTTGATCAGGAAGTTGTCCAGAAGGTTGAGCACATCCTGGCACACGGCCTCCAGCTCCTTCTCAATCTTCTCCCTGTAGGCCCTCACCATCTCAATCTTCTTCTCATTGCCGTCGGCCGAGGTTTTCTGCTCGATGCTGGAGATCACCCTCCAGGAGGAGCGGCGGGCCCCCACCACGTTCTTGTAAGCCACAGACAAGAGGTTCCTCTCCTCGTTGGACAGAGCCTCGTTCAGCTCCGTTACCTGGAAGAGGAAGACAACGGAGCATTTAATCACCGGAGCAGATGTCTTGATTAACAGCACCAGACTGCACGTACAAAGAAAGAAAATCAATCATTATCAGAGCCGGCCATCATTTTGTTGTTCAAACTTCTGAAAAGTGAGGATTGTCTGCTTTTCTTCTTTGAATGTATTTGTAAATCTAATATCCTTTTGTTTGGGAATATTGGTCAGAAGAAAAAAGCAATTTTACGAGGTCACATTCGGGGGTGCCTTTTTGGTTTAACGCGCCAACCACTGCAACTTATGTGGATGTAGCCTGGCCCGGGACCTGTTGTACCTTTAACTCTTAAAAAATGTAATGTGTTTTTCTTAAGTTTGAGTTTTACAAACCAAATGAAAAATCAAGTGATCAAGAAAATGGTTAACAGATTGTTAGTTGCGGTCCTAATTATTATAAGAGACACGTTTTTTTAGGTGAAAGACTCGGGACTGACAATGCAGTTCACAGCACAGAGGGTGCACAATATTTCACTTGTCATGTGCCATTCTCAGTCTGCACGACAATTCATTGAGTGCACCAGTAGCTCCAGCTGCCACGTGGACAGCTATGCTACCTCACACATATTCAAGATAGTCGATGGCAGTGGAGGGTTGGGAAAGGAAAGGAGGGCTGGAGATGGCTAAAATGTTCCCACCAGCACTCCGGGGCAGCTGCAGTGTAAGGGAAAACCATCACTGCACTGGCAGTTCACATGTCCCAGTGACCTTCTCTCTGAATCAGACTGACCTTTTTACCTGTCTCAAACGCCACGCTGTGACATCACTCTGAGATCTACGGTTCATTTCAGATTTTGACGGATCAGTTTGATTGTTGGGTTGTTGTCAAAAGAGACTGTGTAGCTATAAAAAAAAAAAGGCCACCTTACTCAGGGTTATTTGATTGGAAAAGCAACCCCTGCGTTGGCTTCTCTCTAATCAATAATTGCATATAGGGACAGAAATAGAAAGAAATATGTAGCGTAGGCTGCACAGAAGCTTCTCCTAGATGTGCTAACTTTTCACTTATTTTTAACATTTTCTGCAGAGGAGCACAGAATCACACACTATAGAGAAGGGGGGGGAGGTGGGGCTACTGTAAACCTACTGGACGCATGCCAACGACAAACAAGCCAAATTCACTGGCAAATGATGAATCGATTGATTCAATAGTTTTTTTTTTATAACAAAACACTAACATGGCAACACTCGTATTAGAATACACTGATCGGGAAGCTGACTGCTGTGTCATTTGGATTACAGATATATAATGATGTATTTAAAACGTTTGCTGAGAATGCATCAGCATGACACAAATGTCATATATTTGTGTCATTTCAAGGGCTCCACCGATACCAAGATCCTCATTTCGAGCTAAGAAGCCCAAGATGCTTTGTTGAACTCACGCAATTAGTTGATTCATTAATTACTTGTTGACAGAAAATGAATTAACAATCTGCAACTAATGTGATCATTAATTTTTTTTATATTTTCTTTTCCAATAAAGATGACCAACAAATCCCCAGTGTCGACTCCATTTTTGACATTTGTATTATTTTCTTAGTCTTCGATGATCGTAGATTAAGTATGTATTGGTTTTGAAAGGTTGGTCAGACAAATCAATGCATCAAAAAATGTCACTTGGGATGGGCACTTCTTGCTATTTCCTGACATTTTCAAGCACAAACGATAAATGAATTGTGTGAGAGAAAAAAACGTAAGGTAGAATATGTGAAAAGCTGCACAAAAGGCTGTTGGGATGAGA
This sequence comes from Clinocottus analis, assembly GCF_023055335.1. Classification (NCBI taxonomy): domain Eukaryota; kingdom Metazoa; phylum Chordata; class Actinopteri; order Perciformes; family Cottidae; genus Clinocottus; species Clinocottus analis. The sequence continues at coordinate 19,890,931 of NW_027175931.1, read as the reverse complement.
ATAAACCGCATACATTGTTCATGTCGTTTTGTCGTTTTTGACCGTAATGGCAAGGGATTCCCTTTGATTAGAGAGCGATAGTACACACCCCTGCAAAAAGACCAGTTTAGACCGCACTGACATGGCAAATTGTTAAAAGAGAAAGGAATCCCTCCCTACACACACGCACACACACACACACACACACACGCACGCACACACTCCATCCCACCTCCTGCAACCAGAAACCCCTGATGACATAAAACCCACAGGGGCTCACTCCCTCCCTCCTGAGGTACATCAGATGAAATGTTCCTCTTTTAAAGCACGTATGACGATTTGGATCTCATGCAGGCTCCCGACTAAGACTCCCAGGATGCTTTTGGTTCCAGTATAAGCTGGTGTGACACAGCAGTTTTTTTTTCGGGGCAGAGTTTTGAAATGCAGACAAAAGGCTGGGTCTTTAACATCGGCGATTAAGAGCTGAGAAAGATTCTGTGAGGCAGCTCTTTCTCCTCGCACCAAATACACACTTCTTTAGGGTCATCAGCCCAAAATGACTTTGAATGGCAACCTAAGGAATCCAACACCGAAAGAGCACATGCACATGTATGAGGAATAAAGTAAAGGAAAAAAACAAAGCCCCTGCTCCAAATCATATTGACTCACTGCAATATGACAAAGAATATTCTAGAGAGATTCTGCTGCCTCCCACGTTTGTGTAGAGGAAAGAGCAGTTTAACGGCTCTTTTTTAGAGCATGTTTCTAATGCAATCATGCTCAAACAAATCCCTTTCTTGGATAAGAGTGTGCATATTTAGCAGATTTTGATCATGCATATCATTTTGATGAATGTGACAAAGAGAGGAGGAAGAGGAGGAGGATGAAGAGACGGAGGAGGAAGAGGAGGAGGGGGAGGAGGAGGAGGAGGAGGCAGTTGATAGGCTTTTTCCAGCAACCTCACATGGCTCCCAGCAGCAGAAGCTTTTATAAATTAGGCATTATGGAGGGAGGGGAGGTGGGCTGATAAATAAAAGGGGGGGGGGGGGGGTGGGGGGGCAGCTAATGCAATAAAGCAGAGCCATTATATGATTCGAGCCTCTTATTAACTGAGAGATCAAGCTCAGGCCTGTGTGCATTTCATTGTAATATCCCTTCAGTGAACGGCACGGCCAGCAGAAAGGCACCGCCCAAGGAGCCGATGATTTGGACTCGACTCAGGCAAGAAACGGCGCTGACCTGTCGATAAATTGACGGCAAGGCAATACAGATATTAAATATTATTATTATATATATGTTTCTTCTTATTCTTCTCTGAATTGCAGCACAGAAATAGCAAGCCATCAGTGCAACCCCCCAGATTTACAGCCAACACAGTCGAGATCGCGGGACGCGCCTTTACGCAAAGAGAGCAAAACATTTCAAAAGTTAAAACGATTATCTTTCTTTTGGATGAACTTACCGATTTCATAGCAGCTGCCATATCATCATATCTCTCAGCCTGTTCAGCCAGCCTGGCTTTCTGCACCAGCTGCTCGCGATCAACCATTTTTCAAATGATATTTAGTTGCTTAGTCGAGCTGCGTGAGTTTTTGGGGATGAAATGATTGATATTTTAAATCGCAATGCAGTGAAATCCTACGCGGACCGAATGCTGCAGCTGTTCCCTGCTGTCTGTCTGTGCTCCGCGCAGACGGGACACCCTCTCCTCTTCCTCCCTCACCCCTCCTCACACGCTCTCCCCTGGCTGCGTCATCACTCCGAAAGGTGGGTGTCTGTGCCAATGATGTAACACTCCATACTTGGGGAACCAGCGGCGTATATGGATGAACGGGAGCAGCTGGGCCCAAGGCCTTGTGGGAAATGAAGTCCGCTGTGGCTGCATGCTGGAGGTACAGGCCTGTAGCTGACTGCATGTGGTCGGGTGAGGGTGTGACTCAGCATCTCACTGTGGAGGATTCAGGGCAGGTTCTGAAAAAAAAACTAAACATGGTAGCCGCTGCTTGTGTGGAGGAGATGAGCAAGTCCCATAAAGAGGTGGCTCACATTGTTTTACGGTCTAAAGCCCACATACTCACAGTTTGAATCTGGACAGAGTATCCAACTTAATCTGGACAAGAAGACCAATAAAACTGAACCAGCATCATATCAAGCTAACTCAATACAAATTGTAAAATCAGCTTATTAAACTGTGAGCATCCTACAGTAAAACACTGAATAAAACAAGTAAATAATGGACATTGCAGCTTTTTTGCACACGTTTAAGGACTTGGTTGCACAACAGTAGCTCCAATGGTTTTGGCTATGTTTTCTTCTTTATTGCTGGGGCTCGTATGGTATATAACAGAACAGGTTACACTCATAAACATTAGAGAAGGAAGGGTTTGTACGACACCATTTCCTGCCCAGAGACTCTTGTAGTTGCATTACACCTATTACAAAAGTAGAAAATGCTGTTTTTGTTTTGTTCCTCATGTTTGTCTTGCCTTACATTTACATATATAAGCTCGAGCTACATTTCATTGTGCAACCGTGTGCTGCAGAATGACCAGAACGGATCCTTGAACCTTGAAGTGTGTTTTGTAAAGTGCATACTATGCGAAATAAAAAAAAATGTACACATCACTTGCTTAACCACACTGAATGTTCTGAAGAACGGACTTTCAACTTTCTGGTTCAAGTCCCGAACAAGTCAGTGTCTTGTCACCTCATTCGGGACCGTGGCCGCTGGAAAGTCAGAGTACAATGTTGAAAGAGGTTTAACGTTAATGAAAATCAACCTGAAACAGTAAGTGATGTCCAGAAGAGAGCGTCACCTCCGGGCCCCTCAGACCAGCGGCGTCAGACGCCTTGTTGTCCCGGACTGGTCATATGAAGAGAATTGTCTCAAGCAAACGGGCAGAAAAATAAGGTTTCATTAGGAGGCCTGCTGCCCTATGGGCCCAGTACAATGGTGATGGGGGAGAGGCCCTACTGGTGAGTTTAGGATACTGTTTAGGATTTCAGGGACGAATGGCATATCGGAGGAGATTAAAGGATCAGATGGTTGTGAATTCCCTTTTATGGTATTCATTTCTCAAAAATGCCTTGCGATTGGAAGCATTTATATTGCCTCGCAACCTGCTTAGATATATAGATATGACTTCACTATATCATTATATAGATCATTACATGTCATTATTTGCACCTCTCTCTCTCTCTCTCTCTCTCTCTCTCTCTCTCTCTCTCTCTCTCTCTCTCTCTCTCTCTCTCTCCCCCCGCTTGTTTCCAGTTTGTCATCTGTTTAATAATGGTGAAAAATGCCCAAATAACATCTTTTAAAAAGACATTTGTCTTCTTGGTTAGGCTCCAAATGTGAAGATTATTGCAATTTTGAAAGTTGACAATGTTTTTTAACAATCCCCTCACATGTTAAATGTCGCCTCCTGGATAGATTTCGGTCCACGTTCTCAGACTGTACATTTTAATGTATTTTTTTTTATCACCGTGACCTCATGGCTCACAGGGCGTCCCTGAACTGTAATCTGAGATCACAGCACTTCCTGTCCTCATTGACAAACACTATAGGGAGGGACGCAAAGAGAAAACTGCCGGCGAGGTTGAATGTGTGCAGCTCTTTCAAAGGAACCATTCAGACTGGGAAATGGAGGCAGTTTCATATCTCAGCATCAATTTATTTCATTACAGAATTTATTTATTTCACACTGCTTTATGTGCGTAAACCAGCAATGTGAGCTACTTAAAGCAGATGGAGAAACATGTGTTCATAGCGCTCTCTTCTGGCCAAACATGGAAATGAATGTATCTGAGGCTGAGACGTCATGTTCTGCACTAAGCAACCTTGTCTCCTAAACATTATGTGCCACCAGAAATAAAATGCATTCTCAATTATGTTTGACTGAAAGGAGACAGGGTTGCACTAAGAGGCATTTAAAAGTCAGTTTTAGTGTTATTGTGTTTCACGTTTATGAAACGTGGAGGAACAAAACTGTTCCCAGGAAGATTATAAACACATATTGATCCAGCACACCCAGTTAGTGGCAATGGACGAATCAAGACAGTTCAATTAAATTGTATTTATTCCCGTACTGAAAATTGAATGCAGCGTCAACAGACAAACACAATCGATACGAGTAAAAGGGAACAAAAACTAAGAACAATAATCTAATAAAGATCGAAACTAAACACACAAGTTCAAGGAAAAGTTCATCTCACATAAAAAATTAACACATGCACCTGTAGAGGTGTTTGTTCTATAGACCACACATGAAGTTGACAGTGAATATAGAGCATGAATACCAATGCTGTTCATAGTTTTACCCCCCCCCCCCTCCTTAACCTCCCACCACCCTTCCTGAACCTTCCGTTGCTCTGCAGGAAGAGATTATCACCTGCTGACCTCAAGAGAGGAAGTGTTGACTTTCAGTGTAAACTGGGTCAAGTATGAAGAGGAAAATACTGCCTCTTCTCATCTGAGCATGCATGTTTCAACTATCATAAAACAATATTGAAGATCTGAGGCTTCAACTACAGAAGGAGTATTTATTTTTTTATCATAGTGTGTGGCTTCACACACAATATTATTTTTTTACCTCTAGAATCTATGCAAAAAGTGTCATTTTAAAAAATCCACACAGTTATCCTTCAACTTCATTGTTTCTAAGAGGATCAATCGATTGACAGACATGTTTGATAACCTGTATATTATAATTCTGGGAATAAACTTGATTATATTTTAATGTTTGGAAAAACCTCTATTTCCACGACATTTTCTTCTTAGAAATATATTTATTGTATGCTTTTTAGTAACAGACATATGACAATCTCTAAGATGCTAGTTGAATGTTAGAAGCAGCCTAAACTAACAACATACTATTATCTAATCCAACATCCAGAATATTAGAGGTTTCTTTTGCAAACCACTGCACAGTTTCACAGTGCAACACACATTGCTGAATTAATGGATCGCTCCACTTGCTTCAAAGAGGATTACTGTTCCTTCTGCTTAGCTTAGTTACCTCAAATTAGGATAAGGGCAAGTCGTGGTCTCCTGTGTGCGGCAGCCATCTGTCTGCAAAGTGGACAGTCGAGCGCTCATGCGGCTGCAAATGGACACGAGGCTGGAGGTGGATGTTTTGAAATTCCCAGATAACGGGAAGATTGCTACTCCGGAGGAGCTCTCCGAATGGGATCTTGAGACTGCGAGCCAGGTGTCCATACCCACTGTCCGGCTCTTTGTGGCACTTTACCCATACAACCCTGCTGCAATGTCCCCCAACCATGAGACGGCTGGAGAAGAGCTGCCTTTTGTACCAGGCCAGATAATCAAGGTAAAGAACTAAAACATGTGGTGTCTTTTTTTGACCTTTTGCAATTTAATGTAGAAGAAGAGGAGGTGAAATGATGTGTACGATTATGTCATGGTGCTCTTCAAGCGTGCTGCCATGTATAACTCATATGTTTGGGTTGTGAGTATTTCCTCACTTCATGAGTTACAAAGCTTCTTTGAAAGAACGTGATGGTGTTTCCTGTTTGGGCTCGATTGAAACCGGCCGAGTGGAGAAACAAACGGCTTTTGTTCTTTCTTCATTTTCTTTATTCTTTATTTTGTTCTTTATTTCCTGTCACCATTATTATTATTATTATACAGCTCTGCATTTTTGTAGGTGTTTGGAGACACAGACTCTGATGGTTTCTATCACGGTGAGTCTGGAGGTCTCTCCGGATACGTGCCGAGTAACATGGTGGATGAAATCCCAGTGGATGATGAGTACCTGAAGCATCTCCTCATGCAGCAGGGCTTCCTCCCTGTGGACCATACAGGTATTTCTGCAGGACACTGTACTGTAACGCTCTGCCAGAGCACTGAAATACGGGTAGTATGACATAAAACATGGCGTTGGAAGCTGTTTCCACGGAGCTGTGAATGTTAACAATAGGAAGTTAAGACCACAAATAAGAAAAAGTAAAATATTATAAATATATATATATATATATATTTTTCAGTGAACTTGCTCCAAGGTCATTGTTTACTCTTTTTTTTTTTTTTTTTTTTAGCTTTTTGGGTTATTTACTTCAGCGCTGATGCATTGATTGAGACGCGTGCTAATTAATTATCGTATATTTTTCTGAAGGAGTGTTTGTATATTTGCCCTCCAGATATGTCTTTTACGCCGGATCTGAGCGATGCCAGTAACCTTGACGATGTGGTCGTTCAACGAATGCTAGCCTTATTCGAGTACAATCCATGGGAAAGTTCCCCCAACATGGACAGTGAAGTAAACCATACCATGATCATATTTTTAACCACTTTGTACTAATCCAGTCTTATTTTTTCTTTCAAATACAGCAATATGTTTTTTGGTGTCACTCAAAAAACTCCATTTTGTCTCTTAAAGGTTGAACTTGGCTTTCGCTCGGGAGACATTATTTACGTGTTAGGTGACATGGATCAAGATGGATTTTACTATGTGAGTTTCACCTGTACATTTGCAATGCAATGCGTGGTTTTATTCATTAGTTCTTGCACTGACATTTACACACACATTTTACTTTTATCCCAATTTTAGGGGGATCTGCATGGACAAAGAGGTTTGGTTCCATCAAACTACCTGCAGCCGCTACCTTGGAATTAAATGAAAAGAGCACGCTAAGATGTTTGCTACAAATGCCAAGTCTCAGACACAGTGGGAAATCAGCAGCTTTTATTTGAAAAATAGTAAAAAAAGAAAAAAAAAAAGAAAATAATAATCGGGATAAAAGTACAGAAAAACACATTTCATGTATATATTTTAACAATCCAAAACATTATTAACCAAGTAAGCTCTGGAAAGAGCATTTATATAGAATATCCATATATGCCTTATAACCTGTTTATATATTTTCTATAATTAGATCATAGTTTCTTGATGTGAAAAAATTAAGAGAACATTTCTTTGAGTTTTTATTTTATTTATCAACAGAAACTTTGTACAATGCTATTATTGTAAGAACTGTAAAGCAGAAACTGGTAATAAACTATCTTGACACAACGCTCACCTGCTTTCTTTTAATTCTAAGCCACATGTTTGCACTGGTACGTGATTTTACTTTGTTTATTTCAAACAGTTTCTTATCCCTTATACATGTGTAGTAAATGAGCGTAATACAACATTTAATAACATACGCAAAAACTAATTCTCCAGGTTTGGGCCTTTGATTATGATCCTTCACACGGAGTCCGTCGGTTTCTTCTTGTACGTTTATCTGCAGCCAACAGTATACTCATCCATAAAGTAGGAAACACTACACTGTGTATTGAAGTTTAGTAGTGCTTTCTACTTTATGGGTGACAACACTGTACATCAGTAGCTTCTGGTCGCTCCACCGTACTGAACACTGAAAACTTGGACGAGACAAATAACGACACGTTTTCGCACAATAAATTAAACACGAGCATATTTTCTAACATCCTTTTCTATCTGAGAAACATGAAAACCATTTGCACACACAGCATTTGACAGTAGCGTTGCTCGAAATAATGCTGACATGGAACAATAATGAGACATAAAGCAGTTACTCCAGTGCATTAGAATTGTATGGATGCAACAAATAAAAGCAGCAATAATCAGATTTTTGAGTAAAGTCACATGCTGTCAAGGTCTTACCAGCTTTCGGATTCGCCAGAAGAAAGAAAACCCAGAAGTGAACTGGGCCTTTTTATTAACCCTGTCTGAGCCACGTGGTTCACACAGGAAAAGCCCAACAGTCACACACACACACACACACACACACACACACACACACACACACACACACGCCCATACACACACACACACACACACCCATACACACATGCACACTCGCACTCACACACGCAGTGGAGGGAAAAGTCTTTAAGCTTAAGTATGTGAACATGTCCCTTTAGTTGAAGTAAATAATTGTGTGTTGTAAAAAATGTTGCATTATATATATATATATAAATATATATATATATATATATATATATATATATATAAATATATATAATTATTTTTATTTTTTTAGTGATTCTAATACATCTTATTTCAGAGTACTATTCTTTTGCTAAATGTCGTACACCGCGGAAAAAAAAATTCACAATCTAAAAATACAACAGTATTGACTTTAAACCTTACTAAATGTACTCAGTTACTTTCCACATCTGCACACAGACAAACACACACATGCAAATTCAAAACCTACACGCACGCAACCCTGTCAGCTGCACCGCTGCTGCCGACTGTTTGCTCATCCCTTTTAAGGACATGCAGTCATGCGGCGACACCTGCTTCTACAGAAGAAGAAGCCACACACCAAAGTAAACCGAACTGGATCCCGTTATAATTAAAGTGGATGTTTCATTGATCTCAGACCAATAATAGTCTATTGGGGTGTGTACTTTGACAAAAATAACAACATAATGATAAAAGATCAAAGTAAATCAAAGATTACTAGCAGCCTGATTGCGTGAGTTTCTTTTATGTTAAATGTTTGCAAAGGGAGTTTGAGGCCTCAGCGCTGTCCTCAAATAATAGTCCAAAATCATCTGTATAGATTATACAGGAAGAGATTAGCATCGCGTCTCTATTTCTGAGAACTCGTTCACGCCTGCGTGTCTCTGACACGGTGTGGGTGGTGGTGGTGCAAGGCTCTTCTATCCCAGCAGCAAATGTGCAATATGTTTGCAACAACAGAAACTTCGCAAATAGAAGAGACGAGGGGCCTGTGTCCTCCGTTGTCACGACAACCAAAACCTCAGAGTCACACCAAGTGAACTAAGAGGAAGTGGGGGAAGGGCGGCACACACAGACCGAGAGAAGATGTCCGTGTCAGAAAAGAAAAAGAAGAAAAAGACAAGCAGGCGGTTGTGTAGCAGATGCACAAAAAAAAAAAAAAAAACTGGTTACAAATGGAATAATTGACAAAAAGGTGATGCAAGGAATTAAATACTAAAGAAATTCACCCAAATATATCACGCACACGTTCTGAGCTCTGACCTCAAGGTTCTATACTCTGATCTCAGGGTTCTATGATCTGACCTCAAGGTTCTGTGCTCTGATCTCAAGGTTCCATGCTCTGACTTCAGGGTTATATTCTCTGATCTCAAGGTTTTGTGCTCTGATCTCAATGTTCTGTGCTGACCTCAAGCTTATATGATCTGACCTGAAGATTCTGTGATCTGACCTCAGGGTTCTATTCTCCGACCTCAGGGTTCTATTCTCTGACCTCATTGTTTTATTCTCTGATCTCAGGGTTCTATGCTCGGACCTCAAGGTCCTACCACATAAAGGTTGTATTTCCATGTGACAATGAGTTAATATGTGGGTTCTCCTAGAAAACATCAGAAAGGCCAGCATGACTGCGCAACTCACAGATTATCTCAGCACTGCTGCGCCAGAGGCTGTGATGACATTAGACATCTATTCGTGTACAACATGGGATTACATCCAAAGTGATCTCCTCAAGAACGTGAGGCGCTATACTGTAGTCAGTCTGGGTGCCCAAAACAAGCGCATCATCTAATGACATCAGTGGGTATTATCCTTCTAGGCCACTGATTAGGACTGATTGAATTATGTTTTACCTTTGCTGACTGACTGCAGACAGGAAGTCAATCCTGTATAAGGGTAGCTGTAAAGTAATCTTTCCTTTAAAAGGGTAGCTGCAGTTGAAGTTATTTGCTGAGTATTGCAATTAAACATATATCATTAATATGTTCGAACAGTTAAAAGGAATATATCACGTCTATTTGCTTACACACGCCACAAAAAAGGCCAGCATTTCTGTGCAGTCAAACATCTAACTGTCTCATGACATCATAGGCGTGGGTTCATTAACAAATCACACCATGAGAGATGAATCTTCTACAGAACCGCTAAACATAGAAATTCAAATAAGTGAGGATATTCATGCACTTTTTGATATATGCTGTATGTAGCATGCTACGAATACCCAGAGTTGAACGCCTTCATATTCCAGAGAGTCGTTGACTTGTTTGGTGCTGCCACGTAGTGGATGTTAGGGGAGTTGACCAACGTGCCCCTAATAGCTTCGTGAAAGACATCCAACTAATAATGCATTTATGTATTTATTGATTCATTGCATAAGGTTTTACATAACAAGTGTGTGTGCCAGAATCTGGGCCTTTTTAACACAAACAACATCATTTAGACCTTAACTGGTGAGAAAAGACTGCAAGAAGGAAACATGGAAAGCTATCTGCAGGGAGGAAACACTTCAGTGCACAGATTGTGATAACTTTCACAAGAACAGCATCACAACTTTTACTATAAGTGTTTTGTACAACTGTGTCATTAAAAATAAAAAAATAAAAAAACAATTGCTTGATCTGTATTGTGGGCAAACTTCAGTGCAGTTTGTTGCAAAAATACAACAAATGCATACATTATGAGGTGTCAAGATGTTAAATCTACAACTTAAAAATACAATTTATACTTGAAACTGCTGATGACACATGCTTTGACATCACAAAATTAATAACAAAATCAGACATATTACATACAGTTAATTCTATAATATACATTACATTATATATAATTCATTTGACAATCATCAGTGTATATAGACAGCAGTATGTATTTATAAAAGTGTATTCATTCAAACAGAGGGAGACGGAGAGAGTGCACTGGATACCAGCACACACGTGATGAGTAACACACCGCTAAGCTGAGCAAGATGGCCTCTGGAGTAATACACCTGCCGGTCATTCAAGGGCTGCACAGGTCTGTAGGTTTGGACCATCTGCTTTCCAGTAGGAAACTGAAGCCGGGCGAACACAGCAATCTGTCAGAAACACCACATCGGACAGGTGAAAAAGTAAAAAGGCGAATTCTATAAATACAGTGGATGTCATGGTAGAAGAGGGAGGCCAGTCAAATGATTCATGTATTGCTTCTCTTTCTTAGTACACACACACACACACACACACACACACATATTCTCTTATCTAGCCTATTTTATGATATGGTTTATCCCTGATCCTCTTCCCTGATTGAATAGCACAGTCTGTGATGTTTCGTAGGGTTTTCCGAGGGGAAACCGAGCGGAAGCCATCTTGTTCTGATGTTCCCACTTTTCTGACAGAACGATTATACTAAGCATGATATCATAGCTTAATCATAGCCGAACACATTGCTGGGATAAAAATATGTAAAAATGCAGAACATTTTATTCAACTTTATTTGACTTTTTGAATTATTGTGAACATAACTACCTGCTTACTGCTCAGAGGAACTGGGTTTTCAAACAGGCTCCAAATGACAGATTCGGCGCAGTTGGGTGTCGTGAGGGAGCCACTATAGCGAAAGTACTTGGTCATGTTATTCTTAGGAAGTGTGAGCATTTCCAGGGACACGCCCTTCAGTGTGGTTCTGTTGGCTATTTTTTTGATTAGATATTGACAAGACACATGAGACAGAAATGTAAAATTAGACAACAAAGAGGTTCAAGGCAACAACTTGACTGCTAATCTTATTGAGGTGTTAAAAGAGTGGTTTTATGACAGCGTTATCTCCTAACACTTGTACTTTAGCCGAACAGCGGAACAATCAGCAGCACATTTAGGACCCAATACACAATGTGGATTAAAGATAATGATGCACAATTATCTTGTTTTTCTATGTCGGCAGACTTACTCGGTTGCGTGATGTATTTCAGAGCATCAAGAAGTGGATCAAATTTCTTATTTGCAGACATGGATTTCTGAAACGAACAAAATGTTGAAGTTACTTCGCATTTTTGTAAAAAAAAAAGTGGGGGAACACAGTCTCGATGGTTCAGTTCAAACATATCCCGGTGCTCTGTTAAAGATTGATTGCTTTCTGTTACTACAAAGGTTTTTAAAATGTCAAAGTGCATTCTTAATTATCACAACAATAACTTTATGGGGGGTTGAATGCCCGCACCATCGTGTGTTTAAATTCATTTGTGCAAATTAAAAAAAAAAAAATTCAGAGACATAAAGCCATAAAGACATAAAGACTTGAAGCGTGTGTAAAAACAAAGGTTGGTGGTGGAATTGGCTGCGATGCCAGAAACCAGCTAAAATCTTGCCGAGGGCACCAAATGGGTCAGGTTCATTTTAGCTATATCAAACTATTTTGATAAATTTTAAGAGAATCTCCACTTTTTTTGTTTATGATAATCAAATGAAATCACCTGAATGAAAAACCCAAGAACAGCCACGCCTGTGGGGTCTTTTCCAGCCTGGGCGATAGAGTCATATTCTTCTTTTATGTGGACTAGATGCATCTGTAGATGGCGTAACGTGAATCAATATTTAATGTATTTGAATGCAGTACACAAGGTGGCTCGTATAAATACAACACACTTCCAAACCCATATGTCTTACCTCCATTGGAAATTGTTCTCCATCAATCGTGTGTTCGGACCCGGGTCCTCCGTCTTTGCCCCAATGCAGGTGAAGTTGAACTGCTTTATATGCTCCATTTAGATTTCCATTTTCGATACGAATACCAGAGGGCAAATCCAGTTGAACTGGAATGAAATTCAGGCAATAAAGACCCCAGGGGTGATGATTATGGAGCAAACTTAAAAATATTAGAAACATGTATTTCTTATTCATTTATTTATGTATACTTGAGGTATAGGACATTATTATCTCAGTGGTTTACTGTGGGACTGTGTCACAGTAAGTTTAATTTAGTCAAGTTAAAATCATTCATTGTCAAATAAAACTGCAATTATCACAGACGTACCACTGTGGCCGGTGTTGATGAGGTGCCCGTGAAACGCCTCTTGATAGCCAAAGAAGTCAAACGAAGGGAGAAAGTCACGTCGTAGCATTCTCTTTGTAACAATGTTAATTGGAGACTGAGATCTGCCACTGCAGTGCTGTGAAACCAACCCCCATTCCTCTGGACCTGAGAAGGCAGGTGGGAGGAAAAAAAGCAACTCCACTATTTACATTTATATTATTTTATTTAAACTGTAAATGGTTTGTCCTGAGGTTTACCTGTGCAGGTGTGATTGCATGTAACTTCGGATTGGTAGCACCAATCTACAGGGAATATGTTTTTAGTAAGCCATTATATAGAGAATGTAAAACAGAATGAACCAATACAAGCCTCCGTCTGACAAAAATATCCCCTCATAAAGGAAATTATGAGAGATTCTTATTGGGAATTTCTTCTTTGTGATGAATGAGCCCAATTACTTTTACAGTGAGTTGAACAATGTTTTATGTCATCGATTTCTTTAAAAGGAAACACCAAAAATAAAAAATCCCTCAGACTGAATACATTTTCAAAGTTTAATTTATTAATTACATCGTATTTCTTTGAGAACGTACCTGCCCCTGAGACAATCCTCATGGAAGATGCAACCAAAAGTAAAACAGGTGCAAACAGCATTGTGAATCTAGTGTGTCTGTCCGAGTCTGACTGCTTTGAAATGAAGGTTTTGGAAGATGATGCCAGAAGCAGTGTTCAACCAACGCATTGGTAATAAAGGTAACCTCACCTCTCAATCCCGCCCACACACATGCTTTTGATTTATGACTCCTGTCTCTTGTGACATGGAGGAAGCGCTGATATCTACAGACCCTTGTTCACAAGATAATGTACGGACCCTTGTTCACAAGATAATGTACGGACCCTTGTTCACAAGACGTGGGCTGAAAACTCACAGCTTGAAGATGCAGTTTACATTTGGTTGACATACAAAAAATCTCCAACTGATCAGATATGACCTATTTAGGTGCAACCATGATTCTGTTATGTTATCTTGAGTTATTAGTTAATGACAGACAATTAATCTACAATTACTACTCTTGGTATCGTGTTGCTGTGACGCACACTAGCGGTCACTTGTTTTATTTCCTTCAAGGAATGACAATGACATTTCAACTATTGCTGATAAATAGCTTCATATCGGAAGGACATACATTCAGTCCCTGTGTACCTGCTGGCTTCCTCCTCCTTCATGCAGCTACCTATGTTGTCCTGCCTGCCCATTACATCTTTTTTAGTGTCTTATAAGCACAAACAAACAGTATGAATATTTTCACTTACAAGTCGTAAGTTAGTTTAAAGTTGTGTTTCAAGTAGTTTTGTGCCTTTAAACTGTATATGATAGTGTAAACGACGTGGCTGTATGATAAAGAATAAATGAATCAGTATAACACACTCTGGGTTTTCTTCATTACTTTAGTGAAGTCCCAACACTCAACCAGACTATAAGCCAGTGGTTCTCAAACTGTTTCTGTCACGCTCCATTTTAAAGGAAGAAAGATGTTCGGGCCCCACCGCCCCAACAAAAATGTAACAAAATGGTCCAACTTTGTGTGACTTCTTCATCTGTGCTTTTTCAAATAATAGAATAAAGAAAATTGAAATCCCTTTCAAGTAAACCAGATTGCTCCTGACAAAAACTAATAACATGTGCAATCACTTGTTAGAACAATGCAAATAACGTTCTATCCGTGCAAAAAAACAACAATTAATATTGTGGCTTCAAATAACCTGTTGGGATTAGCAGAGAAGATTTGGCAAATTGTTCATGGGCGCAACCCACATAATAGAAACGCTTGTTCCTTATGGGACATCGTTTGAAAGGGAGATGAACAGACTTTCCAACGGTATACAATTTATTTCCAAGAAGCATTGTTACAATAGAGAAATAATCTATCGCACACAAATTCCCATACGTGAAGTGTATCTATGTTTTAATGTGTGTTAGTTTGTGTAGCAGACCACCTACGTTCGTATACTAAAACATTAATGCCGGAGTGGTATCTTTGAGTAAATAACAAGTCTTTTTCAAGATCATGATCAAGATCATGAAAAAAATAGGTTGGAGAGAAGTAGGACACAAACTTGTGTATCAATATATATATATATATATATATATATATATATATATATATATATATATATATATATATGAACCAATACAAGCCTCCGTCTGAAAAAATATCCCCTCATGAAGGAAATTATGAGAGATTCATATTTGGAATTTCTTCTTTGTGATGAATGAGCCCAACTACTTTTACAGTGAGTTGAACAATGAACCAACATTGGTAATAAAGGTAACCTCACCTCTCAATCCCGCCCACACACATGCTTTTGATTTATGACTCCTGTCTCTTGTGACATGGAGTAAGCACTGATATCTACAGACTAATGTTCACAAGATAATGTACGGACCCTTGTTCACAAGATAATGTACGGACCCTTGTTCACAAGACGTGGGCTGAAAACTCACAGCTTGAAGATGCAGTTTACATTTGGTTGTCATACAAAAAATCTCCAACTGATCAGATATAACCTATTTAGGTGCAACCATGATTATGTTATGTTATCTTGAGTTATCAGTTAATGTCAGACAATTAATCTACAATTACTACTCTTGGTATCATGTTGCTGTGACGCACACTAGCGGTCACTTGTTTTATTTCCTTCAAGGAATGACAATGACATTTCAACTATTGCTGATAAATAGCTTCATATCGGAAGGACATACATTCAGTCCCTGTGTACCTGCTGGCTTCCTCCTCCTTCATGCAGCTACCTATGTTGTCCTGCCTGCCCATTACATCTTTTTTAGTGTCTTATAAGCACAAATAAACAGTATGAATATTTTCACTTACAATTCGTAAGTTAGTTTAAAGTTGTGTTTCATGTAGTGTTGTGCCTTTAAACTGTATACGCTAAGCGACGTGGCTGTATGATAAAGAATAAATAAATCAGTATAACACACTCTGGGTTTTCTTGATTACTTTAGTGAAGTCCCAACACTCAACCAGACTATAAGCCTACATATATATGTGTGTGTGTGTGTGTGTGTGTGTGTGTGTGTGTGTGTGTGTGTGTGTGTGTGTGTGTGTGTGTGTTTAGATCATCTTGTATTTTGGTGTGTGGCTCAAGGGTGTTTCCATCACAATGCAACAATTTGAACTGAGTCACAACAAAGCACTACGAGATCCCACAGATAGAGCTTCTTTTGAATGCAGCACGGTGACGCGGCCGGAGGGTGCGGCGAAAGCCGTTTGATCTTTATCTGCGCTGTGTTCAAGAGCACCCGGCTGACAGTTGGAGCGGAGGGTTTCCTCCACCTTGTTCTGCCAAAGTCTGTGTCCTTCTTGTCGCTGAGAGGTTCTCGGTGCCCCCGGCCGTCATGGACCGCTGGAGGGGCCGAGTGGCGCTCGTGACCGGCGCGTCGGTCGGGATTGGAGCGGCCGTGGCGGAGGAGCTGGTCCGCTGCGGTATGAAGGTGGTGGGCTGTGCCAGGGACGTCGAGAAGATACAGGTCTGCTCTTTAAAAGTTAATGGCTGCACTTTTGGAAGGGATTTGTTTAATGTGAGTAAGGGTCCACCTGAAGTACAAACATGCGTGACACTATTCGAGAAAGCCAGCTGTGAGTGTTACGTACAGTTGATGAAACCCACAGGTTGACGTGAAAAAACCGTGATGACGGTAATTGAAAGTGAATGTATGTCGTAGATAAGTGACACTGCACTCAATGCACTTAATGCTTTTCTTGCAATAACTTAACGCCAGCTATTGATTAATAAAAGCATGTTTATAGGCTGCGAAAAATAAATACAAACGCACTCTGCTATCAATCGGGTCGTCCACGTGACTGTATGTTTGTTTAGTAAAATTAATGTTTGTCACGACAACAGTAAGTCCGGAAGGTAATACGTCATCCATTAATCAATATAGACAAGGTGATACTGGCTTTTCCTCTAGTGTTTTATATCTATTTGATTTTAATATAAGAAAAGAAGCAGGTGTTCTTCCACACAGAAAATGCCATAACTTGAATAAGTGTAGAAAAACCAACGGTTGACAGATGGGTGGCCTCTGTGAACAACTGAAGAAAAGAGATTATGAAGTTGATTGTCTTTTTTTTTAATTTAATTTTTCTTTTATTTATTTATTTATTTGTTCTTTGGTTATTAACTTCCTTTTGTGTACTGGATGTATCATTTTATTTCATTTCTACTTGATTGGGCTGTTCGGTTCTCCTCTCCGTCCTCCTTGAGCCCTCCTGGTGGAGTGTGTATGTAGAAGTGTGTACATGTAGGAGGGTGCATACTATGCTGTGCAGGTATGTGTGTGGATGGTTGTGTATGTGTATGGGCTTCTGTTAGTGTGGATGTTCAGGTATGTAAAGGTTAGAGTTTATACTCTCATTTAGACTACTGATACTAAATGCTACAGTTTTCAATATTCGCTATTTGTTTTATCATATTTGTTTATTTGGATGTCAAGGATGACTCGGATGTGTTGAAAACATAAAATTAAAAGTTTAAAAAAAAGTTTGTTTGACGTCTTTTTCGTTCTTTATTTCAGAACCTGGCAGCTGAGTGTCGGCGTGCGGGCCACAGGGGGGTTCTGGTGCCGTTCCAGTGTGACTTGAACAACGAGGAGGAGATTCTGTCCATGTTCGCTGCCATCAAAGAGCAGCACAAAGGGGTGGATGTGTGCATCAACAACGCTGGCTTGGGTCATCCACAGTCTCTGTTAAATGGAGAAACCAGTGGCTGGAAGAACATGCTGGATGTAAGAACGCAAATGTTTTTTTAGGGATTTAATGTAATGCTTATATTTAAATAGATGTGTTTACACTACTATGCTTTTTTTTTTTTGCTGCGTTTCATTCCGCATCCTGTTATTGTGCATGCTGTCTTACTGTCACACTGATATGGCTTAGTGAGACACTTGAATACCTTGGAGCTATCGTTCATTTTATTTGCTACTATGACAAGACAAAAATAATGAAACCTAATAGTAAGATGTTATTTTAGATCCTTATATCTTTAGTTTATCTGATACGTCAACCTTGAGACAAAACAAATGCCAAACAACCAAAACATCAAGTCCATGATCAACTAAAAGAAGGAAAATATCTCCTACACTCGACTAATAGTCAAGTGGAAAGTGGAAAAGATGCTGTTTCAGTGTCCATAAAAATCAATGATTAAGTTACATTTCCATTTATTAAGGGACATTTTGTTACCATCGAGGCACTGATGTCTATTTCTCTCACTGTAATATCTTGATTTTTTTCTTGCAGGTGAACGTTCTTGCATTGTGTATTTGCACCCGTGAAGCGTATCAGTCAATGAAGGAAAGAAATGTTGACGATGGCCACATCATAAACATAAACAGGTACAGTTTGTGAGTGACAGTTCTGTTGATATAATATCACTTCCTTTCACCCAAATATCTGTTTTTTTAAATGATTTAAATATTATCATCACCACCGTTCAAATTTCAACTATTTCGATTTGCAACACGGCACGACTCGGTAGATCTGAGCTCAGGCTGCAGACAGAAATATTTTCATCATTGATAAATCAGCAGATTATTTGCTCCAATAATCATTAGCTCTGTAAAATGTCACCTTAAGGCCTTTACATTTAGGTTTCAACACACAAACCTAAATGTTAGGTTTGCATGTTGAAACCTAACATTTGCCTCTTGCTGACGTTCATTCTGTGCAAGCAAAACGATCATTTGTGTCTTCGCAAATGTCTCCTCGGAAGGCGATGTTCACTGGTCGGTGTACTTGTGTCTGTGACCGTGTCGAAGTCTTCATCGCGTTTCTTTTAGTCAACCAAGTGTCAACAAAAAGGTAGTTTGGAACTATCAAGTAAGACAAAGAAACGTTCATACTATGGACATGTTTTGCTTGAAAAATGAAACTTGTATGATCGATTATCAGTATAGTTTGATTATTTTTCTATTTATACACCTAATGATTAATTGACTGATTCTTTCAGCCCTAGACCTAATAATGTTTTGTTGCACACATTTTCTCGCAGCAATTAGTCAAATGTGTCTTTTAAAAAAAATTGGCAATGCATTTTATTTTTCTTTATTCACTAGTGACTGGGAATATAAACCGTACAACCCAATACACAAAGGTAAAAAATGCCTTTTGGTAAATTTTTCCTCCATCTTCTACAATCTTCTTTTGTTGCAGCATGAGTGGACACCGTGTCGTTAACAGTGCCAATACACATTTCTACGCCTCCACCAAGTACGCTGTGACGGCCCTGACGGAGGGCCTGAGACAGGAGCTGCGTGAGGCCGACACCCACATCAGAGCCACGGTAATAAATAACTAAGAAATACTTTATGCTCCATAAGAAAGTCTTTTGAGATTGTCTCAAAGATGCAAAAACTCTGTTGTAAACAGCTTGTAACATAACTATGTACTTGTAATACCATGTAGCAAGTAAATTGCTATTATTACTTTTTAAAAGACTAAATAAAAGTCACTTATTATACTTTTTGAGTAACTTGCTCAACAATACTCTTTTTGCAGTGCATTTCTCCTGGTATAGTGGAGACGGAATTCTTTTTGCGGTTCTACAACAATAATACTGCCAAAGCTGCTGATTCATACTCTAAATTTAAGGTAAAGGTATCATTTCTACATTCCCTGAGTATTCTTGATATAATTGTCAGCATACTATTTTCCTTTTTACTTCTCTTACAGCCGTTGCAAACAATAGATATTGCAAATGCTGTCACATATGTCCTCAGTGCACCTCCCCATGTGCAGGTATGTCACTTAATTTACATATTTGTATTGCTTTCAATCGTGTATTATCGTCCACATTTTCAACTTGTGCTCTTATACTGTTGATATGTCATCAGTGTACCCATAATGAGATAACGTTCATGTTCCAGATCGGAGACATTCAGATGCGTCCTGTGGAGCAGGTGTTGTAGTGCTGCACCCTGTGAACAGCTGATTCAGTGCATGACACATTCCTCATCTGACTGGTTTAAGACAACTAGTATATCTGATCATGGAAAAACTTTGAAAGTTTGTAGTATAATTTTCTATTATTTTACTTGTAGAATAAAATGTCTGATTTGAAGATGAAATGTGTTGCACTTCAACTTTGTTATCATATAGAAATAGATCATGTGTAGCTTGGGATGCGTCACTACACAAATACATACATGAAATATAAACCTAAAAAAATCACAAATATTAGGAATATAAATAATATTTATCTGTAAAGTCTTTAAAAGACAAAACAAGCAAAATATCAGATAATATCAAATGTCTGGAATATCAGAACGGATTTGGTAAATTATCTGGGAGAAGAAAATGTAAATGATCTTAAAAAGGTAATAATGAAAAACTGGGTAATATATCAGACAACACATTGTGAAATGTCTAAATTTCTATTATTTTATAATATCCAAACATTATTAGAAAAAAATATCCTGAATTTAGTCTTTTATTTTCAAGTCACACGTATAACACAAGTGTACATTTACTCAATCAGAAGTGTGGTGCTTTAATGCAGCAAAAGGATGTTGGTTGAAAAAATGGCACAAAAGAGTGATTTCATAAAGTGCAGTCTAATATTTGAATTATATGTGCATTGATGATGTCTACTAGAATACACAGATACTTTTGGTTTTAAGCTGAACATCTGTTTTTGGCAATAAGAGACTCTAAACAGCTGGAGATGCTGCAGAAGAGTCCCAGGACACGCAGAGTGAGGCCAGACCATGAGAGATGTTTTGAAATGTTTGGGTCCTTTGAGGTAAAGATCAGCCACTGATTTGCTTTGATTTAAACTGTGCTCCATCTCACCTTTTAGTGTGAGCGACGTGTGTTGTCACTGTCTGAAATTGCAGCACTGGCTCCTACGTAGAGGCTCTGGTTGGTTCACCCACCGACCGATGAGTTGGTGAACGAGATAGCTGTTGAATACTTTACATTTAGCTGAGGCTTTTATCTAAAGCGACTTACAATGAGTGCATTCAACCATGAGTGCCAACTCAGAACCACTAGAATCAAGAAAGTAAAATTTCTTCAAGAAGGCCGAACTACAAAGTGCTATAAGTAAGTAGAGCTACTAAAGTGCTACTTTCGGAGCAAAGTTGACGCTTTAAAGTGTCGACATGTTAACGTTGGAGCGACACAAAAACCTGGAACAGGATCTTTTACTGATAAAGGGAACCGAGATGATGAGAAAATATCCTAATAGGTACACATTTACAACGAGCATGTTTGTATGAGCATGAGTTATTTTATGAGCTATTATTATAGAATATATTCTATTAGATTCACAATCTGGGCTTTGAAGAAAAAATTATGGTGAGATACCTGAGGATACTCTTTTTTTCATCAAGATAGTTCATTAAAATACACATTACATGAGGCAGATGGCGGTACCTTTAAGTCACAAGTTACTTAAAAACAATATGCAGACTTTACTAAAATAATGAACATAGACTCCATCCAGTGGAAACATCTTTGAGTACAGGATGACAAAAAGATTAGGGCTGCTTGTAAATGCAGTCCTAATTTAATAAAGGTTTAATAAAGTGAGACAAATATATTGAGTTGCAGTGCAGCATGTAATTTATCCAACAGCATTTTAAAAAAAAGAGCAAGTTAAACCAAACAATACAATCTTCATAAACAGATAGTCAGAGTATGGATTTCCTTTGAGAGACACAACGCCATACACATCCCTTCAGGTTTTGTCCACTAGGGGCCACAAGACACAATATTATGATATGCCTCTTGAACGCTGACCTCATGGTGAGCACCTTTTTTTCCGCAAAAGAGACACATTTGAATGCAGAATAATCTGATGCTGAGATTGAATATGTAAAGTGGGTGAAAAACAGCCTCTTCACACATTTGTTGCCTTATTTGAATGTATTAATTAAAGGAGAACACACACCGGTTATGTGTGTCTTCTGAAGTAAGACGGTAAGAGCAGTCCTACATATTGTGACGGAAGAAACAATACAGCATCATTTTTGCATTATTGTTGTGAGATAATGCATGCCATATTCTTCTGTTGTGTTGTGTGTCTTTTACAGTCACTTCTTTTTTTTGTATTTACATGTATTGTGCTAAATCATGTTTTACATGTCAGTTGTCTTCTTTAAGTTAGCAAGGTCTCTTTTAAAAGCTTTTTGTTTCTTTACCCGTCTTTTCTGATGTTTGGCCTTAAACCTGCCATCTGATCAGAAGGACAACCGGGTTCAAAGTTCATAACTTATTCAACGCACACGGACATATTGAGGAGGAGGCCGAGAAGCCTCCACCTGGAACAATGTTGTTTGAGTTCCTTAAATGTTTCTTTCTTTGTTTCTTCAGTCTGAAGAGAAGATGATGGGATGATTAAATGCAAGAATTTGTTTCCAGAAAATGTGATTGGATTCATTTTTAGACCCATTAGCAGCGTCACTGGTCTGTCTGTCAGTCCTCCACGTTGGTCCACACTGAGATATCTGTCCTGCTGAAAGATACAGCTTTCATCTCTTTCCATGTGTCTGCCTGTAGAGAACTGCCAGGGAGGTTCCTGCTCAAGCTTCCAGTCCGGAGGGAAGCCAAGGTTACAAGGACTGCCAATACTACCACCCACCGTCTTTCTGATGTAAATGAACGTCTATTTACACAGAGCCTACAGTTGTATATGGACACAAACACTTGGCTCGCTGTTTCGTGACCAAGCTGAAGCTCCACGGACCCAAACAGAAAACGTGTGTCAGAGAAATGCGGCTAAAGACTTTGACAACATCACCTGCCCTAAATAAAATAATGATTTGTTGTAGAAGCAGAAAAAAGCAGAGATGCTGTCTTGAATTGTCATGTTTTCTGATTTTTTTGTGGTGTGTTTTGGAATGATAATTGGAAACATTTTTTATTTTTTTATCTGAATGTACAGTACCTGATCCTGTAATGTAGCAGGGATAGTTGTGTCTTGTAGTTTTATTGAAAATCAGCACAGCAACATATTGTCTCATACGTCATGAATCCTTTCAAGACAACGTAAAACCATTCAAGAGGAAATGCTAATTGATTTAATCTGAAAGGGAAAGTGTTGTATTGATGCTCTCTGATCCTGCGTTGTTCTTATATCACACCTTTGATTTAGATATTCATTTGAATGTTTGTCATTGTCTTTTGGCAACTGGCACTGTTCTCTACAACCATAGTCCAATTTTAGAAGCAGGATCATCTGCAAGTGAGAGCGGTCAAATTGAATGACTTGGAGCAGAAGCACAACATCCGTCTTCTTCATCCATCAGTGCCGCACCAGCCAATCTAACCACGACAGGTTAGTTTCTCTCAATCAATACATCTTCCTCCTGTGTTGGGATAATCATCGATTATTGGATTCTTCACCTAATGAGATGCCACAGAGAGATGCTGTCCTCTCATTATTTCCCATACGATGGATTGGAAACCCCTTTGTGTGTGTTTTTCCTGCCTGACCAGAGCGTGCCTACCAACACATCTCGCATGTTTCAAAACCGTTGCCCTGAAATAGCTGGGGTCAAAGCCCCAACACGACCTCTGCCCGGTAAGCTCAGCTGCTATGGCATATAGTAGGTTCAGGAATTTCTTTGCTGTGAAGCTCAATGATTTCATCTTTCAACATGTTTTTTTCTGTCCTGTGCACAGTGTCCACCAACACTGGTTGCATCTCCCAGAATGACATCAAGACCCTTGTACTGTGCATCAAAACCACACCTTCCAGTTGAGCCACAGTCACACTAATTACTTCATAGAAAGTCTGGCCTGCTCTGAAATAACCGCTTTTAATTTATAATTTAAAGTAAGATTTTCCTTCATAATATTAGCACAACTCTATATTTTGCTCCACGACATAGAAGATTATATGCAGCTAGTCTTAAAATCATTTAAACATGCTGCTGCTTGGTTTCTTTTGTGGTACAAAGTCCACATCACACTGTGCTGGCATGTTTTCACTGCCGTTTAGCGCCTCAGATCTCAATGTGTATTGTTATGTCACACAAAAAAAGTTATCCAGCTTCTTAAAACAGCTATAATCAATAGTTTTATAACACATTTGTTCAGGGTTTCATCTCACATGTAGATTTAAGTTGTGTATACGTAAGCTTCAGGGCATAGCTGATAAAAAAATATGCTCTAGTATTTTTGCAGAGCATCAAACACGAGCCCAACGTATATTAATCCCGCAGATGGAATGGAAAATTCCTTCCACTTTTTCCTCCCCTTCCTGTGAAAAATAGTCTTATCACAGATCCAACTGTGTTAGTCGTTCTGCCATTTCAGCTTATGATTGTGTCTGAATACCAAGCTCCTTCAGAAGGCTTGGGTGTCTTCCAAAAAAATCTCAGTTGTAGCATGAAAGTCTGTATTGTTACATCGTTTCCCACTGTTTGCAAGATTCTCACAAGAAATTCTGATGACGTAAAATAAATCTGAATATGTTCCCTCCGCACTGCATTGTACTCGTTCTGTGGCAGATGTGATGGCGATCTAATCAGGACATCTCAGCCTGTTCAAAGCAGAAACGCTTGTCTTATGCAAGCATGTGAGAATCAGCTGACCTTGAAGGATTTCATCCTCTGCACTGGGTGTTACAACTCAGTGCTGAGAAGTGAAAGGAAAGTGGAGAGCGAGAACCTAATCTGTGTGGAGAATGTGACCCTGCCTTAAACCAAACAGGAGAAGGGGCGGGGGGCAACTCTAGGAACAAAATCCCCTTAAAACAAAAGAGCACAGTGCGTGAACTCGCAGGTTTTTCATGTTTTTTGAGTGTGCAGTATGGAAAGAAACGTTCACAAAAAAATGATATCAGTGTAAGCACGTCAGAGTTAAGCCTCCGAGTTTAAGATTTACAATGTTCCAGCTTTGATTAAATAGTTACAGCTGAGATAACAAGAGAGGGGTGCACACAAAATTAGTTTAAAAAGCTAATTTGGAATTTTTTATGTATCTAGCGAGCAAGCTTTCTTCTCATAATGATGTCATATTGTATCAGTAATTACAAGAAACTACAAAGTTTAAATGAATGATTTGCATTGTGGGAAATACCGTTATTCACTCTCTTGCAGAGTAACATTCAAAGATTGGTACCACTCTCATGTCTATGTGTTAAATATGAAGTTACAGCAAGCAGCATTAGCTTAGCTTAGCTCAAAGACTGTACACCAGGGGGGACCTAGCTTTGCATTGCCCTTATTTAAAGAAATCTATTTATCAACACCTCTAAAGCTCCTGTACTTACATTTAAGATTTACTTTTGTTTTTGTGCAAAAGTGTAATTCTAAAAAACATATTGCTGTTTACTTAATATTT
The DNA here is from genome assembly GCF_023055335.1 of Clinocottus analis. Taxonomy (NCBI): domain Eukaryota; kingdom Metazoa; phylum Chordata; class Actinopteri; order Perciformes; family Cottidae; genus Clinocottus; species Clinocottus analis. The sequence goes on along the minus strand of NW_027175931.1, from coordinate 19,865,841 downwards.
AGCGGACAAAAGTTGTAACAATCTACTCGTCTAACTCTCAGCTATAAAATGATTCGGCATATAACCCAAAATGAAAGAAAAAAAAACATGCTACTGTTGTTTATTTTGTTTATTCCATCACTAGATACACACATAAGCACTGGCCGATACATTCACATAGACTAATCATTTGTAAATTGTGTTAAAGACATGCGGAAAACAGTATTACAAAACATGATTATCACATTACAATCAAACATGATTTCTTTCCATTTCTGTGATTTAAATACTGAAGCAGAAAAGATTATACTGCAGATACTTTGATGGAAACGTTTATCCGATCAACAAGAGCTAGCCTAGCCGGCTACGTCTCACCACACGGCTCACTGCTGTCTCACAGACAGCGCTGCTTTCCTCCTCTTCTTCCTGGTGAATTGATCTTTTGCTTTCTCAATAGATAACTGAATGGGACTCATGACGGGAGTTGCTGAGGTGGACCCGTTGGGTTTTTCATCGATCTGTACGTTGTGCTCTTCGTTGGTGTCGACTTTGGGTGGAGTGGGTGTAAAAGTCATTGGCGTTCGTTCAGTTTGTTTCGGGATAGAAGCTCCATCTCTGAGGGAAGCAGCCGTGGCTTTCCTTCTTGGTTTTCTCTGCTGTCTGATTGTCTGCCTGTGTCGTTTTGTATCGACGAAAGGGGCTGCTGTGAATAGCCTCCATTCGCGGTGACTTTCTGTTTCCCCTGCAGAAGTGGCTGCAGGGCTGCTCAGTGCATCGCTCTTCTCTTGAGTCGTAAGAACAGGAATTACATGTTCAGAGCCGTTGTGAAAAAGGGGATTTTCACTTGACTGAGGCCAAACTGTTTTCCTCCTCCTGCTTTTCAATCCTTTTGGCTTTTGCCTTCTCAAAACACTAATGTTCATAGCTGTACCTTGGACGCTCGTCTCTCCTCTGTAAACATCCATGCTGCGCGACACCTTCCCCTCTGTGGTGGGCACCGGCGGTACGGTGGGAGCCCCGGTGAGAGGGATCGCTTTCAGATTGTCCGCGGAGGGATTTTCACGGGCAGCAGCCACAATGAAAGAAGCGGAGCTGAGTTTCCTCCTTTTTTTCCTTCCCTCTCTGTCTCCTCTGTCCTTTGACCTGTTCCTTTTGACTTTGGGGATTATAATGGGGGTACTGGCAGGGCTGACAACGGGCCTTTGTGCTTCGGGCTGTGTTGTTGGGGTTTTGGTGATGGTGGTGGGGGTAGAAACAGCTCTTAAATTGTCTGTTGTGTTCGTTTCGAGCTCTGCAGAAAGAGGAAGATGGATTTTCCTGCTCTTCTTTCTCCTTTGCTTTCTGGGCCTTCTGGTGTGTCCTTCACGTGGACCGACAGTCCTCGTGGTTGTTGCCGTAGACGGGGTGATTTGGGGTTTCTTCTGGGCGGTTGAGGGTGACGTAATGGAAACGGTCTCCTTATCTACGGCTGGTTCATCTTTCATGACTCCATTAAAGGGTTCGTCTTTTCCTTCACTGTCATCGACTCTGTTTGTGTTTCGAGCTGGTTCCTTGTGTTTCTGTGACTCGCCGATGAAGTTACTTAGACCGACGACTTCTTCTGCTTTGCTGCCAGAGGGCGAAACTGCCGCCCCTTCCTCGGCTTTCTGCTTCCTCTTCCTCCCCTTACCTTTTCCCTTTCCTTTTTGCTTTTTGGTGGTTTTCTTCTTCTTCCCTGTGTTCTTCCTCTTCTTCTTCTCCGAGCTTTGCGTCTCGCCTTTATTGGAGTCGGCGGTGGAGCTTTGCGAGGTGGAGACGGTGGCGAGGACCTTGATGAAGTCCTCGGCAGCAGTGACAACGTTTCTTAGAGAAGGCTCCTCGAGGCCTGACATTGTGGACTGTGTTGGACTCTCTGGTTTCTCTGGTTTCTCTGCTTTGCTCTTCTTGGAGTCGCCCTTCTTGGACGGAGCCACCGTCAGCTCATCGATGACATCGATACCGCCAAAGTCGTACGGGACCGCCTCCTTCAGCACAGCAATGGGAAACTTCTCGTAACGTTTACACCTACGAGAGACCGAAGGGAAGGGAGGTTTGTGTGTGAAGTGAGACGAGAAAGTAATACAGCTCAGTTGTTTTTCAACAGTCCGCTGATACTTACATGCCGTACCAGTGCCGCTCTGCACACTGATCTTCATAAGCAAACTCAAAGCAAGGCACACCAATGACGTTGAAGAACGCTTGGCCGACTACCCTGGAAGATGTGTCGTTGACTTCCCTCAGGCAACCTCTCAATCTAAAGAGAGAACAAGAAGTCAGGCTGAGCTCTAGTCGTGTCTTCCTGACGGCAACGCAGTTTGACTGACAGGAGCAGGACGTAGACGTGTTAGCTTAGTTTGACAAGTTGCTACGATTGCTCTCCTGTAGATTATCCTGGATATAATGACATATCTTCCAAGCTGTTCCAGACTGTGTTTATCAAAAAATGTGGCATTTCCAAATAAAACAAGTAGCATGTGTGAAATCAGGTCTATATATTTGTTACTTGGTCCTACTGACATTTTAACTTTATATTTTTATAACACACACCTGCCTTTATTGAAGTTCTATGTCGTTAAAACAATAGCCAATACATTTTACAGTAAGACCTTGAATGGAGACCTCATGACTGCTTTCTTTAAATCAATTATGAACTGGTACGAGAAAACCCGTACAGCTTGAATTCTCTGGCTTTATATAGTTATAGTCTTTGGTATGTCCTGCTGCATTTTTATAGTTATACATTTTAAACTTCAGAGGTGACAAATGTGATCTCATGTTTAAGTTTTAGAAAACAACATTAGCCAGAAGATATCACCATATTTATTAAGTGATGCATTTCCTTCTTAAAGCAGTTCTTTATGTGGATTGTGATTTTTTTAAAACAGCGGCAGATTCTTTCAAAGGATGATGCACAATGCATGATGTGTTTTATTCATTTATTTGCATAACTACTTTGTTACACATGCTGTCGTTCATACTTTTTCATCGTGGATATGTTTTACTCACGTATTATCACAGTCACAATGGCAGATGGAGTGCCACTTGAAATTAGTGTACCCATAATTAGAGGAGAAGGCGTGGATGACGTGAGGGCAGTGGTCATGGATTCGGCAGCAGCTGTCAGTCTCTGCAAAGTCTCCTGCAACAAGGTGGTCACAATTATTACTACACACCCGGATAATGCGTATACTTTGATTGAATATATTGTCATACTACACCCACCCAGCTGGCCATCGTGATCCGCCATGTTGCCAGCTCCACACCACAGGGTCCCAGGATAAGTGAAGCCCCTCTTGGATCTGGTTAAAACCTTGTCCTGCACCGCAGAGTCATCACCTGCACCCCTCCTCGCATCTCCTCTGCGCTCCGACCTCTTTTTAAACTCCCGGCACAACCGCTTGGCTTCATCCATGCGCGCAAAACGCGTCTCCAGCTGCCGCCCGGCTCTGTGCTCTTTCAGTCCCAACCTGCACTCGTGCATGAACGACTTCACCTGTATCTGGTTCGCTATGACGGAGCAGTTGCCGAGCCTCCCGGCAGGGCTGACGACGGATCGCACCATCTCGGCTCCGTCCGACACCTGGTAGAGGAAGCTCTCCCGCACGGTGGACATTTTGGCGCAAAAGGTGCCGTTGAGCATGGAGAACATCTCTTTGCTCTCCTTCTCTGCGTCCAAAGCGCGACTCAAGAGGTCGCCCTTGACAAAGTTTCTGTCAAGATATGACAAAAAGACAAAGAAGACCGACCACATGATGCGGCAAGTGGCAATTTCAGCACCATGCGTAACGGAGACAGCTCCTCGCGGTTTCCCGGCGCTCCCGAGCAGCCCCGCTCACTTTTAAGGCGAAGCACAAGTGGTGTGATTATCAATACGAGAAGTAGCAAAGCTGGGAGGAGTCCGGCGAATTAACCTCTTTAGATTTTCAGCATGGGAAGAGTATCTCACTCAGCCGCAGAGCGCGTAAAATCTGAGAGAATAGAGTATGGTACCCCCCACTCTATTTCAACGTGCAGCAGCAGAGGGTTAATTTGTGGGTGTGTAGAGAGCACGAACCCCATGCACCTTTCACTGCACAGAGAGATGACCGCGAGTTACCTCCCAACCCCCTCAGCTCAAACTCCCAGAAAGTAGAGATTTACTTTGGGAACGCGCATGGAGGAGGTTCTAGCTTACCCCCGCTTTCCATGGTAACTGGCATGGAGTGATTGTGCCAACCCATAGAGATTGGAGATCTTTCAAATGCCACAAAACAGGCACTGAATTGGTGATGACCTAAATCACAATGTAGGGACAAAACGCTTTCATTGTGGAATGTGGAGAAATGTTGGCGCGGTCGCACGCACACCACACTGACTGAGGGGCCACAGCAGCCCGTAAGAGCCTCAGCTGAAGGTTGGAGTCGGGCATGTGTGGTATCTTGGTATTCTGAGTATCTGGCTCCCTATCAGCCGAATTATACCAGAATTAGTACTTTAACATTGCTTCTTTGTGACCCTTTATCTTTGCCTTTAGTATTAAAAAATATTGTTTGTCAAGAACTGTATTATGATACTATTTGGTTCACTACCTTGATCATTTAGCGACTGTTTAAAAAAAAAATGTATCTCATTGGTCAAAACATGTGTCCCTCTTAGTTTTAAATGTTATTTGGGAGGTCTAACAACAACAACAACATCTTCAAATTGATTTTCTTGACTGGCTTAAATTTGACATATCTTTGACACATTCTCACTAAAATCACATGTGAGTTTAGAAAACGGCACACAGAGCAAATTCCTCTGCATCTCTGAATACGTGACTGTTCCCAAAGAAAAGAAAAACCTCTTGTCAGGTTGGGTTTCTAATCAGCCGAGTTTTTTTTCTCACATGGCTGGTCTTAACAGAGAGCTTGAGAGGCGGAGATCCAGCCTACTCAAGGCACGGAAATCGGATTGTTAGAAGGCGGAGAGAGATGATGTCAAATCACCAGAGGCAACATTCGACCAGATCTTGAGGGAGGGGGTGTGGGAAGGGTGCTTGTGAATTAAAGTGCTCACTGCAGGGGAAGAAAGGGGGGGGAACAATGACGCTGATCATTTGGAGCTCATGTGGAGAACAGCGCACAGTGAAACAGAAAGGTGACACTAGATGAAATGGTGTTGTATTTATTCCTGCTGGGCAGTTCCCCATGAATTTGAATGTTTTAAAGCGCCATTTAAAGACATTGATACATGTTCTATAATTAGTTAACTCCACCTGTTGGTACTGAGTAGCCCAACTTAAACATTGATATATTTATTAATGCATCACATACAATTACCTGGTTGCTGCTGTTCTACAATTTAGGATGGATGGTTCTGGTTGTTTTTTTTAATTCAGTTTGGATAGCCCCCATTTGTGGGGGAAAAAACTAAAATGCCCAAAACTGATTTCCTTTTGCTTGTTAACATGAACTATATTTGTGAAGCATAGAAACGTCACATTCAACACATCAATGGTTTGCAGAAACATTCAACGCCAACGTTTGTTTCTGCTGACTGGGTGTGTCATTGGCTTGTTGTCAAAGATAGTATTTATTTTAAAGCAAATGGTCTGAAAGAAATCCTAATAGGAGTTAAAACAAGAAATAAAATCAACACAAACTGAAAGTTCCTCATAATAGGTGGTAATAATGTCTGCCAGTGTTGTATTGCAGCTTGTTTAAGCTGCCCCCAGATGGCCACACAAGGTACATCCATCCACATGAGCTCATACAGCACTCAAGACAGACAGACATGTTCATATTTGAATCTATTCAGCTTTATTGCCTTGTAAATATTGTTAATGTGCAAGCAATGTGCAAAAATGTAACACATTTAAATGAAAGCGTGTGCATCAAGTTTACTTTTTTTAAATGTTATTTCCCAATGCACATGAGGCAAAGACTGTGGGAAAGTCGTGGATGGCAGGAAGGTAAACACTACATCTTTGGCCCAGCTTGAACTCTGCTGCACATACTGGGATGAAATTCTAGATCAGTTTATGTAATAACTGCAATAACCTTTCTTGTCTGAGAACTGGGAAATGTGCAGTCAGAAAATGAGTTTTGTTGCTCCAGCTGTGTTTATTTTGACATTAATCCCCTGGTGATATAACACCTGAAGCATTCACGAGTGGAAAAATTAACATTTTTTAAAGGATCATTGGTCTGTCTAGTTTTTCCAGTCCGGTGTTAATATCAATTACTATCAATTGACTTTGGAGTTGATTTTGTTTTTTTGTTTAGTAATAAAGTATAAAGACTATTGTAGCTTCCTTACTTTCGTATAAACTAAACTGATTCACAGCAAGTGGTGACTCGCTGAGGTAAAGGTTTACAATAACCACTAAAATGAGCAGTGGACATAGTAACTTTACTAAGCACAGAGAGTAAATTGGCCAAATTTAACAACTTATGCTTTGTCCATACATTGTGGGAAAGCAAATTGCTATCACCAAAAGAGTAACACCTTTGTGCGACTCCTTTTCTGGACCCAGTGTAGCATTTCAGCATGATGAAATAATCAAGCGGACTAGTTAGTTATCTTTGCCAATTCCACCATGCTAATGCTACAGCGGCAAGCGCTATAGGTCAAATAAGGGAATTCAACTACTCAATGTTATCAGGTTGCCTCAACAGAGAGAGATTACTGTAATCAAGATACACAAAGTCACGATCAGATTCAAATAAAACTATGTTCTAATAGTTGAAAGGTCTGAGACGAGTCTTCAAATCATTATAACTGCACAGTGAATAAATAACTAGCTTGTTCACAGCCTCCTCCCACCCACCATTCCTCCCACTGGAACTTGAGATGGGCCACTCTCTCATTCACAGTCCACTTCATTCACCCCAGTTTCTCCCTGTCACAGCACAGACGTGAGGTGTTGTTTGTCAAATGGACGTGATGGCCGCTCCTGCAGACGGACGTAAAGGATGGTACCTTTCTTTGATGGCACCCAACACAAAAGGGCCATCGTTTTCCTGGCTGGACCCGTCCAGACTCTACTGCAACTCCCAGGTACGGGTGGGAGTGTGTGGGGGGCGGGGGGGGGTCAGTTACTCATTCAACACTGCATGAAGCTCATTTATGACAAGCCGTGTGTATGCACACTTTGTGTATTTACTGTCTTCGCACTCCATTCAGGCGCTCGCAGACTGTGTCAAAGACCTTCTCGGCCCTTTCAACAGCGACAGTATTGACCTGGTTGCCGGGATTGATGCAATGGGATTTATTCTTGGTATGACGTTCACATTAAGTGGAAAGTAATCTTAGCAGGAGAGGTAGAGAGACAGTGGGTGTCCCACACATTTTATTTTCAGATCCAGTTACTCTGCTGGTAAGGCCAAGCAACTGAAACCCCGGACTAAATTTAGATGCTTTGACTCCTCATTGAACATGGCATTTACTTCATTGTCAGTTTGCACTGCAGGTTGGCCACACATTGTGGATGAATATTACTGAATTTGTTTTTCAGGTGCGTCTGTCGCTGCAACCCTCGGAAAAGGTTTTCTGGCCATCCGAAAAGCAGGACACTTGTGTGTCGCAACCCAAAATCAAAACTACACGGACTACACAGGCAGAGAGAAGACTATGGAAGTCCGACTGGATGTGCTAAAACCAGGTTAATCACCCATTTTATTTGACCCTTTAACCATTTCAGTTATTTCTCTTTAGATGAATGTTTCCCACCCTGCAATTTTCAGACACCTAAGCACCTAAGATTTATTACAGCTACGCCTTAAATGTGATGTGAAATCAACATAAACTTGAACAATGCTTAACCATTTTAACCCCCTTGTTTACTCGACAGTGTTCATTTATTCACTGTGACACAGCGCCATCTAGTGTTAAAGAAACGTCAACATTTTTCATATTCACATTTACATCACATCAGATATTATAAGGGTCAATCCTCTTTTTCCCATTACCCGCCATAAGATGCATGAATGTAATTGTTTTTACATATGCTACTCTATTTTTTGATAAGAACAGTTTGCTACAATTTGGAAACCGGTTGTTATATATTAAGTTATTTATTTAGGGATTATTATTATTGTATTTTTTTGTGTGTGTGTGTGTGTGTATATATATATATATATATATATATATATATATATATATATATATATATATATATATATATATATATATATATATAGTTGTATATTTTTGTATAGTTTTACAGAGTAGTCCTTTGGTAGAGGAATATACCATAATATACATAAGCAGAGAGATCAATATTATTTTATTGAAGTTTGATAATTTACTTTAATAATTTACTACTTTTTTGTGCTTATTTACATTACAAAATCTACACGTGTATTCAACTGATTGTTTGATATATAGTTTCATATTTATTGTATTTCTTTTTTTTTGCGTTATCTAAATTCCGTTGATAATCTTTTTATCAAATGACAATGATTTTCTTATAATACTAGATTTTGTGGTTGACAGCCGGTTCTTTCTGCAGGTATGCGGCTGCTGTTGGTGGACCAATGGATCGAGACTGGAGGCACGATGAAGGCTGCGATCCAGCTCGTGGAGCGGCTCGGAGCCACAGTTGCAGGTCAGTCAACGTGTGACCTTATAATCACTGTAAGAACAATTACAATACTGCACTTTAATACAACATTGCTGTACTTATACTTTACTTGTGTACTTTGTGTCTGTTTCATGCTACTTTGTTCTTTCTTATTCATGAAAATGAGCTGCAGCGTTAAAGTAATGAACACATTAATGTTTCTATAATTATGATTCGGCAATATATGATTCTGACATGAGCCAGTCTGCCTAATACATGTGTTTACAGTCAGTACTTCAAGTGTTTATTTACCTTTGTACTTTCACTGGAGTATACTTTTGAATTGATCATTCCTACTAAGTCAAATATCTGAATACTCCCCTCCACACTGATTATAGTAACATGAATCAAATATCCTCAACATTTTACTGTTAAAAAAGTAACACACTTTCCTGCAGGTGTAGCAGCCGTGGCCATCGAGAACACTGAAGGAGGAAAGTGGATAAAAGAAAATTATAAATTCTCTCACTGCATCCCTGAAGAGCTCCAGAGCCAAATTGACCGGAAGCATCTTGATTCCTTCAAAAACTTTGACTGAAGAAGAGAAGATTATTCCAGTGAAGAAGAAAGGGGGAATCGTGATATGCTCTATGAAAGTTTATCAGCATAGACGGCACAGCTTTTTTTTTTTTTTAATGAAATACAGTAAGATCACGGTTTTCTTTGAAGAAGACAAACTATACTTGTTGACATTTTTTACATCATTTTTTATTACATGTAAAACATACAGTGATACATTTGAGAGAAAAAAACATGCTTAAAATAATCAGACAGACAAACAGTTTTCCACATAAAACATCTAAATGAAGTCATTGAATTGATTGTTAACACAAAGTAAATAGTACCGATGAAGCAGACACTGTAGATGAAAGAAAATCAGCATTAATCGCAACATCGAAAAATCTTAATTGTCAAACAAAATACAGCAGCGAGACTAAATATTTAAGCACACACACACGCGCGCACACACACACACACACCATGTTAAAAACATCCACAGTCACTCTTTGGCATCTCTGCAGTTACAGAACAGTAATTTTGTGTGCAATTGCTGCGTCGCTCTATAACTGCAAGTTAAAGTTAGCAACACCACAAGAATCCACATCCCACAGGGGAAAGTTATTTCTCGGCCAGGAAAAACTGAAGTCAAACTCCAGCGTCCTGCCTCGACCACAGAAATACCTCCGCAGCTTTTTCCCCTCATTCTCAGTCCGTACCTTTGACTTGAAACGTCTGCTGCCATCTTACTGGCAGCAGTTTGGCTGCTTCTTCTTTGAAGAAGCATACACGTTGTTTGAAGTGCTGTTGATTCCTGGAACCAATGAAGAGCAGGATGTTACAACTATTAGAGAAATGTGAAGCTTTTCATAAGATCAGAGTTAGTTTGCATACTCACTGACGACGCCTCCTATTTGCCTTGATCCACTTTTCTCCAACTCTGCCAGAACGTTGGTCTCAAAAGCCAACGATGCGACTCGAAAGAAAAACTCCTTCACGTTTTCCCCTACAGCACCGAGCAGATATTGATAAGTCAGGGACTGTATGAAAATGATTTGGTTTAAGACTTATGTTTGACTCCAGGATTTTTAATATTAGCTTCCGATCTTCACCTCTATGTAGACATTTTTCAACTCTTCCCTGAGTTAAGGATGAAAATGTTAATGGGCCAATTATTGTGTGCAGCCCAGATTAGGAATGGAGTGTTAAACTACGAGCTACTAAATATATTCAATATTTGCATTTTACTTTTTTCTTCAACCCTCAACGTTGCCAAAAATAGAAACTCACGACTCTGGGATAATAAAACGATCCTTTATGTAAATATTAGGCCCACCAGTTTGAACCATTTCAACCTTGTTTCTGAGAATAAATCCTCATAGAGACTATAATTAATTCCTCGTAGAGACTGTTGGCTATATAATAATCCCCCTTTTTTTCATGTAACTGTGTTCAATCCAAACACTCACCTGTCAGCGACGACACAGCCCAATACTCTGCGGTGATCTCTTGTGCTAGCTTGAGGGCATCTTGTTCGATCTGAGAATACTGTGCAGGAGACTGTCGGAGAAACCAGAGAAGACAAAGTTATTTTCAGGATCGATTAATGGTCGAAAACAGTCTAAAATCCAACTACATTCAGTTTTCTGTCACGTTTATTCTACTGCAAAGAAATCCCTCCGGGACAAGAGAAGTACTCTTAAATTAAGGAAGAGGTAGATTACATAATCCAGTAATCGAATTTGTTGCAAAAGCCACAGCACTTTCCCAACAGACAAATGGTGAAGCCAAATCTTCTCTAAACGTCGCGGGAGAGTGAAAGAGGAGAATTCTTGAAATAGAAGACCGCTGCGTAACAACAGTTAGTTATGTCTTAGGAATGTCCATCGCGTCGGCCTCCATCGGAAACGCTTTGGAGGCTTGTGAAGTGAAAGGCGAAGCAAACACGTCACGGAGCTTTGAGTCGGGGCACAAAAGCTTTGACTTGTAGTCCAACAAAAATTCCCATTTGACTCCAGTGAAAAACACACAGAAACGTTCACAGGCATGTCCACTTCAAACGCCGAGCAGACGTACGCTCAGGTCTTTCTTCGTGCCAACAAGGAACAGCTGAACCGCGGTGGGGTCGTTCTCTTTCAGGGCGTCTTCCAGCCACGTTCTGCAGACAGAGCAACACAAGATCAAAACCCCCTGGCGGGGAGGAAAGACTGGCCAGCAATCTGCTGCTCGTGCGTAAGCTCACCTCACATGGCCCAGAGAGGCCACGTCGTTTACATCAAAAGCGATGATCACAACTGGAAGGCGAGACAACGTTGAAAGAATGAACCGTTTTAACACACATGTTCCAGTTATGTGATGTATACACAGCTTCCTTAATCCCGTGACATTGTGTTTGAAGGAAAGAGGAGAGACTTTAACCCTTTATCAGGCACTCGTTGACATACTTTGTGAGGGAAATTACCATATATGGTTCCTTGCATGATAAAAGGGTAATATCTAATAAAGGTTTCTGGCCTAAAGCACAGCAATATCTCACCCTGGGCTCCTCTGTAGTACGTAGAGGCAATGCACTTGAACCTCTCTTGGCCTGCAGTGTCCCAGCTGTAGAATAGGAGGGACGGACGTGTGAGCAATGTCAAATCAGACAGACTCAGTTTACTTGTTTTTTTATTCATGAGTAGAAATTAAATTAAATTTCACTTACAGCTGAAGGCTGAAAGGAACGCCCAGCACTTCAAAGCGCTCCATCTCAAAGTCAACACCGATCGTTGCCTTGTAGTTTTTATCAAAAGCATCTTTGCAAAATCTAGAAAAACGGAAAAAGCTTATGAGCTGCTTACGTTTAAGTATGTTCAAGTACTTTTATACACATTTTTATTCCATCTGTACATACGATAGTCTTCTTACTGTTCATTTTTTATTTTGTTTTACGACCGTTCTGTTTATTTATATTACTTTAATTTGGGTTTATTTGTGAGCAACGCTGCTGTAATCCTGCAACTTCCCCACTCACTAATAAAGAATTATCTTATCTTATATTTAAGAGGAGCGGGTCCTCTGCATGGAGTACCATGTTGTTTCTACAGTAGCCCTCACTGGGAGAGCAGATATTGTTTCAAAATGTTTTCTAGTCAAACAACAAATTTAGTAGATGGCGCTTCCTTAAAGGAGGGACGTGTCCTCTGAGCCATTTCTTCAGTTATTTATTCCCAAAACTGCGTTTGAGCTTACCTATTAATCAGACAGGTTTTCCCCACAGCCACGTCACCCACAACGATGACCTTTGAGATTTTAAATCTGCTAAGAAGAATAAAAGTGAGTAAGTAAATAAGTGCCACCCAAACATCCCATTCAGCATCATCGGGGCCGCTGGTTGCCACGCTCACCCCACGGTACCGGTACGCTGCTCCTGACATGCCGTCCTCACTTTATTGTTGAAGTCCTCCTTCGTGTGGAAGGCTGCCTCCTTCCTGAAACACTACAACAGAGGAAGAGGTATGTGTGAGGCTGTTTTAGAGGGATGGTGGGCGGCTGTAGGCGATCATGATAGCGCATGGCGTCACCTGAGGGAGCCGAGCGACAATACGGTCCTTCCGGACCGGAGGAAGAACACTCATGGATGAGACTCGGACGGACATGAAGCTCTGAGGTTATTGGTCAGTAGAGGGACACGTGTGGTGAGCTGGACAGAGAGAGAAAGACATTTTAACAAGTCAAATATGTTTCTTCGTTTTATTTAAAGCGCTGTAACTGATTTTTAGGCCCAAATGTTCAACTTGGTGCTAACTTTCACTTTTCCAACAAGAGGAGAAACTTACAAGATGTTACATGAAGCTTGTAATGAAACAAAAATAAACCAATGTTCTTTGAAATTGAAGCATTTGCTGCTTTTCTGTCGGTTTGACTGATCGATTAATTGACTCGTGGTTTACAGAAAGAAGGAAAAAAAACATTTGAGTGCATCGCCCTGGGCTCAGCCTCGTTGTTGTCAGGTTTTTTAAAACTCATTTCTGAGACTTTATAGACAGATAAACACTGAGCATCATGTGCAGCATCTGTCTGTCTGTGTGTCTGTTACACTAAGAAGACTAACCATTAGATTGACTTCAATAATCGATGGATTGTCTCAGTCAAATCCACTGGGTCGGCATCTCAAATGTCCATTCCTCTGAGTTTGAATAGTTTAAGTTCCCCAGGCAACCAGAACACAGACTATGACCCGAGCCCCAAACTGCACACACATCCACCTCCTGACTGAAAGTCACAAAGACTTCAGCTCACTGGGAATAAAGAGAGAGCCAGGCAGTCGAACAATAAACTGTAGTGAGAGCAAATATGTGTCATCCATTGTAGAGCAACACGACCACATGCAGAGCCAGACAACTGTAATCAGTGTTGATCCACTTACTGTGCAGATCTGGTTTAATCCTGTTGCTCATCAAAGCTTCTGCTGATTAAGAAGAAGAAGAAGAAGCAGAAGAAGAAGAAGAAGAAGAAGAAGAAGAAGAAGAAGAAGAAGAAGAAGAAGTCCACCTCAAAACTAAAAACTTTAAAACTCGATGTTCTATCTAAACACTAGGTTATGTATGATATCAACTCTGTAAAGTGACATATAAGTTAAACGTACACGGACATGACCAAATTGAATTAAAAAAACAACAAAAACAACGTGTTTGAGCCGCAAAAGAAGCAACGTTACCTCATGGAGACTCTTCTCTCTTCTGTGCTTCGGCTTGGTCTCTCTTCCTTCGCACAGGTCGCTTCCTATTGTAACGTGGACTCGTGCATATGCATTGATCAACGTTAAAGAGTGGATTGGATGGTGATCAGAGCTGGAATCGATCAACGGAAGTCGAGGAGGAGGAGAAGCAGACTGAAGCCGCTGGCTGCTGACTCAGATCCCTGGATTCCTTTTTCCTTTCCTCCCAGATTTTCTCTGCTCGGCCCCCTGCTGGAGGAAATGAGGAACACTCGGAAATTAGAAAAAGGAAAAAAAAAAAACGACGTTTGTTTTCCGCCATTTACACATGTGGACACGAGAGGGCGCTGTAAGGCTGCTTCCACTGAGCCCGGCCTCCTTGTGGACACAGTTCAAATCAAATGATCTTTTAGGAGGCTGCCAAAGATAATGTCGACAAACGTACTAGACAAAATCAAGAGAATTCAATACAGCATCCTGTTGACATCAAAGCACTTTAGACTTTAATTTTGCTTAAAGACAATAGTTCATATTTCATAACAGGGCTCCACTGCCTTCCAGATGTAAAATACATACATTTTGTTAAAATTTAAAATAATACAACATTCAATGAAAATACCACATCACATGTATAATTATATATTTCTGATAATAACATAAGTAAACTTAACTTATTTATAAATAAGATTTTACATTCCTAATCCAATTTACTGTCCTCCTTTCATTATCCTAAATTGGTCCAAACACCTAGGTGTCTAAAGTTGATCCTTTTAGTCCCACATTTCCTATTCATCCTTCCTCAACCGAGTTTCATTGTTGTCAACATGTTTAGACAGGAAGTTTAGTCACAACCTGTTATACTTTCTCTTTACTAACATTGTTAGCTTCCATCCATAACTTCTCAGATGATTTCCCCTCTTGGTTTCATATAAATAAATAATTAATGCCCCAAGAGGTCAAATTTTCCAGGTATCCTATAATGCACACATTCCTGCAAAAAAATATACACGTCTTCTTTTTCTCTCTCATTAATTATTTCACGACCCGTATGAATTCTCATGTGACCCTTTGGCAGGATCGACCTCTAGGTTGGCTTGAATATATATATATATATATATATATATATATATATATATATATATATATATATATATATATATATATATATATATATACATATATATATATATATATACATATATATATATATATATACATATATATATACATATATATATACATATATATACATATATATACATATACATATATATACATATACATATATATATATATATATATATATACATATACATATATATATATATATATATATATATATATATATATATAGTAGCTCCACCTCTGTCTATACAACTGTATATGTGCTTTATTTTATTTTATGACTTTACATACTAATTACAAGCACATGGATGCATTATTATAACTAATATTATTTAAAAAATACATCAGTCACCGTCTTCACAGTGAGTATTTTTGATACATTTTGCTCATCATACTTTTGTACTTTTACACAAGTACGATGTTAAATGCAGGATTTTCCCTTGTGATGGAGTAACTGGACATGCTTGTATTGTTCAAGGATCTAAAGACTGTAGCTTCATCTCTCAGGTGTGAATGTAAGTGACCACATGCATGTGATACAGAGTGAAATAATACATCCAAAATAAACAGCAATACTCCTGTGATTTTAAATACCTTTTTTAATCCATGGCATCACAAAACCATCCTAAATACATGGGCTTGTCAAAACATGTTAATACAGGATACATTTAATCACAGAAATTACTATGTTGGTGTCATGAATCTCTCCACTTGGTCCACTTTTTCACAAAGTTACAAATGTCAGTCTACACAATACGTTTTCTTTGTTCTTTTTGAAAAGGCACTGCTGCACAAGTGTGGACTAATCTAAGCTGGTCCATTTCAGTCGGCTGAAATTGAAAATGAAATGCACTGCTTGTTAGGTTTTAAATGACACTCGTGATTCATGGCATGATTAGGAAAAAGCATTTAAAGGATAACTTCACCTACAAACTGACCAATTTGTGTATCACTTACGGTTTTACCTTGAATTTATGAGGACTTTTATCTCGCAGGGTGAATGACTAACCAAAAAACAAACAAAAAAACAGAGGAATTGAAGTGAATCGGGGCTCTCACACAACTTATGCTATATAATCCAAGTCTTATTTATCCAGTCCACACATCTTTGCTGAAACCTTACTAGACTGCAGATGTGGTGAAATAGTAAGGTTGTATTGAAGATGCATGTGTCTGGGTGTGAGCAAATACAACTGGATTAATTAGACTTAGTCTATACTGCACACATTGTGTGAGTTTCTTCTTTTGCAGTGGCGGCAGACGGAAAAAAATGTTTGCTTCAAGAATTCAAGGTAACGCTATACGTGATTAATCATTATACAATCTGTAATCTTGTCTGTACAGTGTGGCTTTCAAGTCCACTGTTTGTGTTTGCTGTTATTACAATATGAAGTATCAATATGACAAAGGAATGCAAGCATATTTAAAGACATGATGTACAAAATGCTCTGTCTATTTTAAGGAAAGAATATCTTTAAAAAAAAAAGTTTATTTTTGTAAAAGGCAATATGTCACACACACTTTGGCTATCTCTTCTGTCACTCCACTTCTAGTCTACTGGTGAAAAATCAAGATCAGTATTGATCGTTTCGCTGCCTGCTCACAGAGAATCGTTTCTAATGATGCCCACCTCCTGAGGAGCTCAATTATCTAACTGTTAGATGGCGGGAAGATCCAGCTTCAGGCCTACTTGTCTCAGGTTTTCACACGAGAGCCATTAGAGAAACATATAGTTCCCTGTATTCCTGCTTGTTACCCATTATACCTGTACCAGTTCAGTCACAGCCCAGTATCTCTTCCGCCACAGGTGGCATCATGGAGACAGGGAGAGTGAGTCTGTTGCGGCCATGTGAGAAAATCCGGGCTGGTCGGATAGTCGGCTAGCGTAGCTGTACATAAACGCAAACAGCATCGCTCTGCTCAAAAGGCAAAGTAATGATTCATCTCACCTCTGAAGCTCACATATTAACACACATTTAGTTCATCTATCTGTGTACATTATGAGGCTAGCTGTGTTTGCCATTGTCAGTCTTAATTCTAAGCTTCTGCTGGCTGTAGCAACATAATTAGATATTATCGATATTCAATCACGGAAGTAAATAAGCGTATTTTCTAAAAGGTCAAACTATTCCTTCAGGTTGCACAGATGCTGATATTGAATGTTTAAGTAACAGTTTGACATTTTCGGAAAATAAATGCAATTCATGTACTTTGTTGCATATAATCATGTCTGAAAACATACATTGTTCTTGTCTGTAGCTCTAAATGTAAGGCTACAGCCAGCAGCCAGTTAGCTTAGCATAAAGACTGACTGACAACAAAATCTGCAAACACCTCGAAAGCGCAATTAACAGTTTGTAGGCTTTGACTTGTACAATCACAGAAGTTAAAACTAGTTTTACAGGAGGATTTATTTGGACATTTTACATTTCCGACTTTGCAACATTTCTGAACATGACTGGACAAAATATTTTCTCTTTGGCTGCGAGACACAAGGGAACTTTTCGTCTCTAGGAATGGGGTCAGTTTAAAACAGAAAAAAACCGCCCACCCTAATCACAAATAAAACTGAGGTCTGTAAACCTGCCTCCCCTCAATCACAGGGAAACTTTTTAGATTCGTTGTTACTTGTCCCGTTCTGCCTAACAGGTCGCTTACTCGGGAAGAAGTCGGCGCGTAGTAGGCGGGAGAAATAAATCAGGATCATGACATTCATCATCATCATGGAGAGGAGGAAGTATGATCCGTGGTCCAGCCAGGTGTAGTTGTGGACGATGTACCAGGTGAGGTACAACTGGGTGCCCAGACGAAACGTAAAATAGGTGAAGATGTTGATGAGTTTGTTGACGTGGTACACGGCGGAGGAATGAGCGCACGCCAGCTTCAGCATCAGCCTCGTGTGCAGGGTGACACTGTTGACCTCCACGAAGAGAGCGACGACAGCGCCGGCGACATACAGCTCAGTGAAGAGAGAGTACAGGAAACACGAGATCACCTGAGGAGACACACAGAGGAGGTGAGGGGCCTTTACAGCTAACAGCTAATCCTCCCATGTTTGTCCTTGCCTTTATTTTTAGCAACAAAATAAATACAAATTCAAACCCACAAATGGGCAGAATTTTGGGAAAATCTACAAAAAAAAACTTGTCAACAGTCAACACAAGTGATGCCTACATACATTTAACGCCCTATCTTTAATGCAGTGGTTCTCAAACCTTTTTTGTCACGCCCCACGTGGAGGAAGAAAAATGTTCGGGAGCCACCGCCCCAACAACATTGGAACAAAATGGTCAAACTTTTTGACAAAAGATTACCAAGGAAGCCCCAGAGCTTCACAGCAGCACAAAGCTCCTTAATTACTAAGGAAGGTAAAATAATTCCCCCACTGTGGGATTAATGAAGGATTCTTAAAAAGAAAGACGATTTTTTTTTAAGAATCGGCATCCCCCCCCGCGTCCAACTACAGGGTCACACCCCACAGGTTGAGAATCACTGCTTTAATGGAACAAGTTAATTAACAACAAATCAGACATGAGCTTCTCAGACTGGATGTTTTCAGCCTGAAACTTACTTAGAGGGTATGGTTCAGAAACTCCACATGATGCAGATAAGATACGAATGAGACTTATGCTTTCTGGATTTGTAATTAGGAATTTAACTAAATCAATTAGATAATTAATTAATTCAATCAAAACATATTCAGTCAAATTCAATAACAGCATTTAAGAAAAAAAATCTGTAAACCGTTCAGCAAATCTTGTACACACGAGGTATTTCAGAGGATGAGAATATTTCACAACACGACCAAATTTGCAATGTGATTTAATTTTCCTCCAATTTGAGTGAGGGGTGTCTACTCAACGTTGCCACACGCATCAAGAGCAAGGTTTACACACACACACACACACACACACACACACTACATCAGCATAAGTTGAAAAACACAGATCGAGTCAAACAGGCGCGTGGTCTTACCAGCACATGATGCAGTAAGAACTCCCATGATTCTCTTCCATGTCCCGTCAGGATAATATCACCGGCATCGTGCACAAAGTATCCTGAGAAAGAAGAAGAGATATTGGCACAGAGAAGGGTGGGCAGGACGTAGATGAGGTCCAGAATAAAATCAATATTTTATTGTTTGTTTGATCTTGAATTAGCCTTGCATGTAAATGTTCAATGTACAGTTCATCCTCGGTCTGCTTGACACAACAGATAAACGTAGACGACAGTACAACTGTTTACTGTTTAATTTCCTGAAGTACGTCTTACAGCATTGCATGTTTAATATGATACATTATTTCCGACATGTCTTTTGACACATGAGAAAACAGTAACATGGGTTTGCTAAAATTGTGTAAAATGTAGTTCATGTCCATGTAGTAGCATGGACATTAATTAAGAATTTTAGTCAAGCATTTTCCGGTGTATATGTCTTTTTGTGCTTTTTGAAAAGCTTATGCGTCTTCTCAGACTGTCCCCGGCCTGTTTGGCTTGCAAAAACGTATTTTGCGTTAAACATGCATTCAGACTTTTATCATATTAATACAATGCAAGATTCCTTTCATGTTAAGCGTATTCAAGTGATTAATATACCACTGAGAGTAATTTTGTGCCTGGACTGACACACAACCAGCCTCTATGTTAAACATGACCTCTAGTATCGAGTGTGGTTGGCCTCAGTGGAGCTAATGGGCGTTTGTGGTTGTTAGCGCAGATCTCCACAGATTTGTGTCTTCATGGTAACACGGGAGACACCACAGCTCAAACAGACCACGAGTTCCCGGTGGATTATCTTTGGTGTCC
Source organism: Clinocottus analis (assembly GCF_023055335.1). NCBI lineage: Eukaryota > Metazoa > Chordata > Actinopteri > Perciformes > Cottidae > Clinocottus > Clinocottus analis. Next base: position 19,846,132 of record NW_027175931.1, on the reverse strand, counting down.
ACAGTGATTTAGAATCCGGTTTGAGTGGCGGATCTTTTTGTTGTTTCTCTGAAAAGCAGCAAGCGCAATTTGGCACTTGCTGCTTTTCAGATGAATTCAAAGCTCAATTCAAGGATGGAAAAGAGATCAAGGGGCCAAGTTAAAAACGATTGTTTCCGCCGACAGCCATCCACTACGCTGGGTTTTTAAAAAAGGACTCAGAAGTTCATTCAGTGAGCGAGTCAGGATGCCAAAGTGTTCGACTGAGTGACTGAGAAGCTCTTTTTTCCCGGCCGCAGTTCGATTTTTTTAAGGAACACCTTTAGTTGTGGTTTTTAGATTTACATTTAGCATCTTTCTATGTTAGTTATGCATCTTGTTTCATATGGCATTTTCTGGCGTTTGTTCTTTGTAATGTGTTCTTTGTCTGTTGTCTGTATGAGTCTGTTGTTGTCTATGGTGACAAATGAGTTTCCCCACTGGGGATTAATAAAGTTTTCGGCACCTCCACCACATTTCTCTTCTGTGCATTACACTAGATCTGCAACGATATGTCAATTAGTCTGTCATTAGTCTGTCATTTTTCACGCAAAAATGGCCACAAAAAGAGGTTTTAGCTTCTCACGTGTTTTCTTTGTCATACTATCTATCTATCTATCTATCTATCTATCTATCTATCTATCTATCTATCTATCTATATATATATATAGAAATATTGGATTGGACTGTTGAACAAACAACCATCATGTGACACAAGACTGCTGTGGAAAGTTATAACATAAGCACTTTTCAGCAGATCAATCAAGAATGAAAGCAATGCTTTGTTGCACTTCGACATAAATAACAACAACAACAACAAAGAGCTTTTTCTCTTCAGACTCAATATTTCCTCCAGCATTTTCATTTGGATTGCAGTTGTTTTACTCGTTAACCTGAAGTGGTATTCTTTTGCCGCGATGCAGTCACTGACCTGTTGAGACGCACACGAGCAGGTAGGACAGAGGGGTGTGGTAAGAGTGAAGGTTGTGCAACGTCTCAGGCCAAACCAGCACACTGCACAGGGATGAAAGTTAAAGAAAGATGAGTGTGTGTTGCCCTCACTCAGACACACATGGACCAACTCCTGCAGAGAAAAGCCAAGTTTAATACTTGTCAGTAGTAAATTAGCTCCATTGGTGTCTTTATAGCTTCACAACATTTTATAAATTCTCTCTGATTTTGCAGTGTTCTTTGCCACTTCTCGCCTCAATAAGGAAAGGCTTATCCGAGTCCCCTCCTTGTATAAACACACCATGACTTTGTGTGTTAACAAATATAAAAAGCAGCATACCGTTTTACACGTTTCTTTGACACTACTTTGAGTGATGAAACACTTACTTTTCAATTACAGTCTCAATTCTATTCACATATTTTCCAAAATAAATAGCCACGGTCAGAGTGCAAAATGCTTAAAAAACCTGGGCTTTGTCACACACACACACACACACACGCACACACACACACACACACACACACACACACACACACACACACAGTCTCCACCCCAATAAATAGTTTCTCATGGTGCTTTCACAAGAATTGTTGAACCATCAGGTTTTTCCAGTTCATATATCAGTAGGCTGTCTCTTAAGAAACCCTATTGGCTGTGTGTGTGTGTGTGTGTGTGTGTGTGTGTGTGTGTGTGTGTGTGTGTGTGTGTGTGTGTGTGTGTAAATATGCATTACTTTACAAACCTCGAAGTCAGACACACACACACTTAAAAGTACAACCAAATAGCACCAACAGTTGGATGTGGCTCATACTGTACACGGTGGTATTTCCCTCCCCACTCTTGAAAATGCCATTCTCTCCCCCGTCCCTCACCCTGTCTGAACATGCCATTCTTCTCCTGGCTGCCACAGACTGTCACTGCTACACACGCGCACACAAATAACACACCGTGGACTGTGAATAGACAATGGTGTCTCACTGTGTGGATGGATGGGTGGATGGATGTGTGAAGCGACGGAAACTCACCAGGCCAGGGCCCATGATCCAGTCAGCAGGGAGTGCACTATTGAGACAGAGAGGTTCCTCCACTTCCAGGACTTGAAGTCATCCTGCTTTACTACTTTAGGCACAGGCAACCTCTGCAGCAACCGGTGGATCAACTTGAAAATCAGAGCAAACGCCAGCACCGACTTGCCCGGGTGACTCTTCAGCACAGGAACCAGGACGTCCATCCTGTCCTCCTGGGCCCCGGCTCTACCTCTGGACGCGTGCTCTCACTCTATTGCTTCCTGCCTTCGTCTTTTCCCCTCTGTTGGAGTCTTAACACGCTCCTCTAAACGTCTGAACGGCTGAAAGACGGACAGATTTGCGCGGTATGAGACGGGAGTGTTCTCCAGGGTAGGGGAGGCGCTGCTGCAGCAGCAGCGAGCGATGCTCTTCTGGCTTTAATTAACAAAAGTTTAAACAAAGTCCGATTGGTGCTGCGGCGTTTTTCTTCTCACGCGTTTAAGCGGCCCCGAAGTGCGTCGCGGAGATTCTCGCAAACAGCTCAATCCAATGAGACGACGTTGGTCTTCACGCAGCGCCTTCACGTGAAGTGTGTCGCGCGCTCAGCCCGCCCGCCTGTGTGGAGCATACGGGAGGGGGCGTGGTGGGGCAGTGTGGCTGCGCCCTTCAGCCACAAAAAAACATGGAGGAACCGAGACCGTGATCACGTTTCACTCTGATCATTTTCACAGATCAGGGCTGCTGACTCGAGATTCTATTAAGGATTTTCTGCAAAGATCGATATACATGTGATGCATAGTGATGATCTTTATAGCTTCCGCCCTTCCATATCCGCATGCATTTGGGTAGGCACTGTGCGTAATGGGCCCTTCTCTCTCCCTCCTCATGCATCTCATGTAACCTGTAAACAGCAGTTCCAATAAGTTTCTCCAACGCAGGGTTACTTTTGTTACTGGCTACCAATTAATATTATATTTATGTTTGTGGTATTTGGATTAGGGTCATCTGTTTATACTGCCAGTAATAAATTCATCGAGCAGATCCTTTAATTAACAGTACAATGACACACATTTAAAATACTCCAATATACATAAAGGCATTTCAGTCTCTATCTATACAAAATGTCCTGGAGTTTAAAAGGATTGTTATACAACACTCTGAAAGAGGCAGTTCTCCCAAATAGAGACTTTTTCCGGGACGCACGGCATGTATGTTGTTAAGTGTGGAGACAAAGCATAATCTTTAACAAAAAGCCAAACGAGTGTCTCAGGCCAGAGAGAGGGAACAACTGAGACCAGAGGGCCTTTTAACATGTGCACTGGCACACCAGGCCTATGTGTTGCCAGTGCTGCTAATTAATCCAGGTGTTACTCTCCATAGGTACAGTTGTAATATGAATGTAGTTAAGTAAAGAGCGCGATGTTTAGCCACTGAAATGAAAGTACAGAGTTGCATGAAATGAAAATAACTAAAGAAAAACACTTGTATATGGACTTAAATAAACCCACTCTGTTTCCTCCACCCTGAATATGATGGGGAAAGAAAGAATATGGCTCTTGATTAATTAAGCTCCTTTGCTCTTTGTCATTTTTGGTGTTGAAGTTGGGAGGTGGGGGCTTATGGTGTAGCCAATGGGCCAGGCTTTAATTTTCCATCTGCATGCAGCAACTGGTTAGATATTTCACAAACACGGCATACATTCCCATGTTCGTGCTGATGATTTTCACAGTTCAGCTTCCATACTCCCTGTTACTCGGCGTCACACTCACCTCTCAGCCATTCCCACCTCACCAGCCCATCACCGCTCCCCCCCTTCTCTCTTGCCACTCAATCTATCACTCACCTAATCAGCTCCTTCAGTGCACCTGATAGCCACACCTCATCAGCTCAATGCCTCTCACCTGCACCTCTGGTGCACCCACCCCCTTTAGTATTTAAACCAAAGCTTCACACACACTAATTGGCAGATTCTCATCTGCATTATGCCAGACTTTCCTGTTAAACTGTGGGCTCTGGGCCTACCCTGTTTGTATTTCTCTGCTTTGCCTCCGCCCCTGTAAATCACTCATAGCCTTCTGTGCATGGCCACAGGCATAGCCTCCACTTCCCCTGGTTTCTGTCTTTCTTCTCCCTTGGCGACTTGGCGGTCCACTGACTGGATTTGTCCACGTGTGCTGATAGGAGACAGTTTGCCTGTTGTGTCTTCGTCCTGGAATAAAGCTCTGGTCGCCTAGTCTGCGTGTCTGCCGTACTGCTTCTGGGTCCTTACCACCGCCGTTACAACGATGACTGCATTTCCCCCTCAAACTATGTTTCTGGGTTAATGTTGCATACGGTCAAGCTGGCTCTTAATGTTTTTTTGTTTGACATGCAAGAGTATGATTGTAGGTTTAAACAATAACTAGATTATTTATTTATTTATATATATAATCATCTGAGCTGTCCCAAACTAGCACATTTGAAAGTGAAGATTCGTCAGCGTCATTACAGGTCAGCATCACACAGACATAAAGCTTCTTAATCACTTGAGGGTGATGATTCGTTTACGAGACGGCCCAAAACACACAAGCGCTGTCACTTCTGTCACCAAACGGCGAGCCCAGTAGGTAGAAATGAGCGGTTCTACAGGAGGCTCAACACCCACAGATCCATGCACGCCTGTGCAATTCTGGATGTTGAGTCATAACATATCGTCTTTCACCCAGCAGCGCAGCAGCTGGGCGTCAAGGGGTACTGGAAGACCTCTCTTTTAAGAACAGTCAGACCGGCACTGCAGATTCTACATGGCATCGTGGTCGTCTTTACTATCTCCCTACTGTTGACTATCATCCTCATATTCATGCAATGTGCTGTAACTCTGTTATGGTGTTCATTCAGGTCACATGACATCTATTGCTTCTGTCACTCCAGGGAGAGGGATGAGGGAGAGCAACAGAGGAGGCTCTGTTGCTCTCCTGAAGGTTTCTTTCCTTTTTTCCCTGTGAAAGGGTTTTACTATGTTTATTTGGGGAGTTTTTCCTGATCCGATGTGAGGTCCTGGGATAGGGATGTCATGTGTACAGATTGTAAAGCCATCCAAGGCACATTTTTTATTTGTGATTTTGGGCTATACACAATAAATTGAATTGAATTATCTGATCCACACAGTGTTTTTTCTATTAACCAAGCATTTATAGCAAAACCACCTTGGACTAGCTGAACACACACATGCAGTGGAGGCCCTTCAGAAGAAGTATTGGCATAGAGATCTGCCCCTGTGTTCATTGCACTTTGTCCGCCCAAGTTCTACGTATTGGCTCTGAAATTCCCCACTTGAGGTCCACCAGAGACCCTGCAGCTGTGAAGTCCCGCCTTGGGTGGTCCCTCGAAGGCCTAGCACAGGGACTGAAGCCTCCACTGTCAGAGCAGCAGTGTGTGTTTACATTTATTTTGTCACTAACAGCAGATATCTACAGCCATGTTAAAAAAGCTGTGACAAATGGACGTTTTGCCATGGCGCAGTGAAAAGGTCAGCACCCGCTCCAGCCAGGACAAAGAGGCTGTGGCTTTTCTGGACAGCAAGACAAGAGTTGAGATAGAAGATGCCTACCAATTTGCTACCCCTCTTTAATGTGTGCAGAACATACACATAAAGATCCTCCATAGCTTCACTGGTCCACTGCTATGATTTCCTCACAGCACGCTTACAGAGTTGTAATTTCGCCTGTAGGAATCTGATGGACCACAGCATGGTCAGTGTCCCGGTGCAGCGCGAGGGACGGCGTGACAGGTCTTGCTTATTATGGTGTGTTGGGCCGTCACGTCGTTACACCAGCCACCGTTGGTATGAGAACAGATTCCTCCACCTCTCGATTTGTCAGAGAGCTCATTTTATGTTGACAACTGCTTACGAAGTCTGACATCAGACGACGAGGCAAAAGGCTACGTTGTTAAACTGCAGGGGCTTCAGACTGAAACAGTGTGGCGAGCAACAGGCCTCAGTCAGAGCTCCTTAGTACTCAACTGTTAAAGTTGCATTCTGACTCCACAAACCTTTAAACAGGAGACAAAGTGACAAAGTGACAAAGCTATCATGCGCCTCGTGACCCGTATAGAACTGATTGCTCAGACTGTTTCTGCACCTGATAACTGAATAAGAACTGTGGAAGTAAATGGAGATCGATACGGGCCAGTATCCCGTATCGCCAGCCTCCCTAAACTAACAGTTTAGGGACACTCAAGAATTGGCTACAGGCCTTTGTTATTGTGCAGATTTCCAACAGAAATGTGGTCAGGTTGTTACAGAGGCCACACCACTTGAACTATTCCCCCTCTCCTTAGAATGGTTTGTTCCATCTCGTTAGTATCATTCAGGAAGACCACAACAAAGTGTTTCCCTGATTTTCAGTAGTTAAGCCCAAAACACGTGTTACTGTGTATTTGTGACCGTTCCATTGAACTAAACAATGAACAAACCTCCATAGAAACACAAACTACAATTTCTTTCTGTACGCCCTGTCAAGCGAAACTCAGCAATACGGTTTTCTATCTGCAACTACCAGACTATTTGTGATTTTATCAGTCACCTCAGTGGGTGGTGATTTTGCAGAAGTTTTGAGAAAAGCCACGATTAGCCAACCTCTTTCTTTTTAATTTCTATGTTTGAGCTTGAGGAGTTGTTACTTAGTCAGCTATTATTCGACTATATACATTTTGAAATCAAATCTAGTACTTTTTACTTCATGACAATTATTTGATAACTGAAGTCAGAATATAAAACATATAAAAAACATGGCCCAGCTATATCAGCTGCTACATCAGTGATGCTTACACATAATGCATTTGTATCATGATATATTGTACATTATTCTGAAATGGGCCATTCTGCATGAGTACTTTTATGTTAGATGCTTACATATTTTTGATTTACCTTTACTTGTAACAGACTGTTTCTACACTCGAGTTTAAAGTAAATATTTGTGTACTTCTTTCATTTGTTACATGTTACCAATCACTCTCTCTCCTAAACTCTCTTCTCAATATCTACTGTCAAATTAAGGCAAATCATTCCAGATACTACTCAAAGAGAAGCTACTATTGCACACACAGTTGCCCCCGTACACCAAGAAACACAGCATACAAAGTATAGGTTGCAACATATAAAACATCACTAGATAGAAGCAAACGGTCACGTGAAGCACAGACATTTCATTCAGACTGATTTTTATAATCAGTACGCCCAGTTCTCTAGCCAACCACTAGGGGGCGCTCTTTCCCAATAACTTAAGACCCACCTCGCTGGTGATGACGTGGTGATGTTGAGCTGTACTAGGACATTCCTTGTTAATAATATGGCTGCAATTACAAAATAGTCAGGTTACACAGCTACACATGTGAATATGTGTGACTGAGAAAAACATAAAAGAGAGAGACTAATCAATACGTCTAGTGCTCTGAGTGTGAAACTGGAAACAGGAACCTTATATTTGCATGCATTGAGTACAGGCTTTCTCTGTAATAAGACACATTGTGATTAGAGAGAGAATTTTGACTTAATACCATTCATAGTGTTTCCTCATTACCTCCTTGTTGATGTTTTGTTGTATTTTAAGTGAATAAATCTTTTGCTCTCATAAGTGTATCAGAAACCTCACAGAATCAATTTTCCAAAGAAACAGCTCAGGATTTCTAACAGAAGTTGTTATTGCACACAAGCAAACACCAACCGGTCTGCCTATATAATTTGATGTGTTGGAGACCAAGATCATTGTGCCTGGCTCAGTGGAATATTGATCTTGGGGTGAATTTTCTGTCTCCAGAGGGCTGTTGAGAAACGGCAAGTCTGCAAGAGATAAAATCTACAGGGTAATTGATTTCCAGCAACTGCATTGTAAATACAAAGTAGGTTTGTCTTGTTTAAAGGGAGATTCTGTTTTTGTTCTCAAGCAGTATATGGCTTAATTGTAATGTATAAAATTACTGAAAACATAAGGCCTAAAAATAGATGGGTTTACATGTATTATCTTCATATACTGTGTGTAATGTTTAAACTGCTATAGGTGCTATAGTGAGAACTTATCATCCAAAATATGAATTAGAAGATTACTATTTTGGATGGTGTTCATTTCTGTAGCATTAGCTGCTAGCTTAAAAGTAATTTATCGAAATCAACAAATGCAAAGTTCTTTACAAAACAATGTAAAACAAACACACAAAAAGAGGAAGAAACAGTGAAACACTTCAATTATAATGATTTGCTATATAATTCTACATTTGAAAAAAGTAATTAAGTGCCATATACACACAAATATAGACTGTATATTTGTACAGTTATATGTTGGCTACAGAGACACTTGTCTTAGGAAAAGCACATTTACTAATATCACTAACGATTCATTAATTGTATTAATTACACCTGTGCTTTTTCTTCTGTAAAAATGTCATGTCTGCTAAAAGGGCCTATGAGTTGATAAGGAGAGACAGCAAGGTAAAAGCATCGATGTGAGGAAACATCCTGACCCACAACTTCCTGCAAGTCTTAAGAAATCTCCAGAGATGAATAGGTCGTACCTGAGGTTTAGCAGCAGTTTCACTATCCTACACAATGCATTCCTGGTTAGTGACTGTAGCGTCTTGCGACAAATTCAACAGATCACAGCAGCACAAGGCAAAATATGTCACTGAGCTGGTCTGAGGAGTGCCACACATTCTGCAAGGCTCCATAGGCGCTCCTTTGTTGAGATAGTATATCCCTGAGAAAGTGCAAACCATTGTTTGGTAAACCAAGTACTCTCTTATCTTACCTCCACCTAACTTAACGTAATTTAGAAAACTGCAAATTGGAGAGAAAAGGTTAAATTACATGAAGATGACTGTTTGTGGTGATATATCATAATTTCAGATTGATGATAATAGTGGATTACTTCAGCACAAAACAGTGCAGGCTTTGTCACAGCACAAAGCATTTATTATCCCCGTGGCAAAGGGGAAGCAGTGCTCATGCAGCCCTCTTCCTGCTTATCCCAGACAAGGGGAAGGCACTTTATAATCACCGGGCGTCTGGATGTCAGACTACAGTATCTGAAGTTCATGCTCAAGTCGTTCCTTCTCACAATTGTTAGACAACACTGTGCTGAATACATTTCTGACACATCAGTACTAATAAAATGACAATGTACTGAAAAAAAACAACTGTTTGTAACAAAATACTGACACCTTGGATTGCTCTGAACACTTACATGATGTCTGTCACTTACATGTGGTCTGACACTCTTCAATTTCACAGTAATGGACAAGATTTCTCTGCCTGAAAAAGTTAAAACATTTGCATGTTTGGCGTATTTATCAAACTATTACCTTAAACATTCTAAGTCATTTTGGAAAAATAAAATGAAACCGTGTTTTTGGTAACTATTTAAATCTTGTTCTTCAGCAGTGGCCTTAATCAAATCTTGCCTGCACATGATGACCACATCTCTACATTGGCCAGGAAAATTTTCGACAATTTTATTACTTATTTTGGCAGTTCAGAAATGTTTTTCTTGAATGGCTCTCTTCAGTTCATGTTATAGAATGTCAGTTGATTTGAAGCCAGGATTGACCTTTACCAAGTCATTTAAAACCTTAAATTAATCAAAGTCGACAGTAGATTATTCAATGTTTAGTGGAGTACCTTCAACTTCTGAAATGTAGATCCTTTTTTTTCTTTTTGGCACTGCTTACCTGTACCAGTTATCTAGCTTATTGCAACATGCTGCATATTTTCACTCTGGTGAAATATAATTCCTGTAGGTTTAATAAAAGACAGTGAAATACTTAGTTAGCTGGAATAAAAGATGGTGAAATACTTAGTTAAGTTTAATAAAAGGTGCATCTTCATATACATATTTCCCCTGTTAATCCAATATATTATGTATTCTCTCGAATAAACTGTGTTTCTGTGTTTCTTTGTCAGACTAATTTCTTTTCAGTTAGACATTTATTTTGCTTGAGTTTTCCCTTCGCCTATGTTTGTCCCTCGTCGCTTCCTGTAGCAGTTGGAACGGGTTGCCTGGTGACGGCGGAAACGTTTGGGAGCACCGATGGAGAAGTATGAGAAAATCAAAGTTGTCGGAAGAGGAGCTTTCGGGTAAACTTTTGAGTCTAGTTACGCTTTGTAGCTGCTCTGTGCTCCACACATCTATTATGGCGATTGCATGTCCGAGAACTGGCAAAAATGGGATCCTTCAAATCGAAGACATGAAAAGAAAAGTCACCGCTAGCTCCGCTGAACGTTACACGTGAAATATAAAGGGTTGTTTTAGCTGCTATATATATGTGAGCAGCGGGATTAGTTGTAATTCCAATGCACTCTGGGTTGATTAATTGTTCAGTAAACTTGGTAACGTTAGGTTTTATAATTTAGCTAACATTTGGGGTGACTTTTTTTTTTTTTACTTGTTAGTTCGGCTAGCTATAACGTTACATGAACAGTTATTGCAGACGGCTGAATAATTGCATACACATCTATTTGAATTACTTGTGACTTAACTTAACACTAGAAAAACACATACGTTGATTGATGATTGATTAAAGTTGATGGTAAAGTTACATGAAACATCATACTGTTACATGCAACATGAGTCATTTTCTACACAAATAAAATAATACAATACTCATTCCGTCTTTATCTGTTCATAGTAAGTGATAGGAAGAACCATGTTTGTAGTGAAAATAGGTTTTCACAGGTAAAGGACACTTTGACACCAAGGATTCACTGTCATACTTATCAACCTTTCTTACCATAATTCTTCTTTTTCAAATACAAGATGCTGGTGTCGAAAACAAAACTATTACAAAACATATAAACTACCAACAGCTACCCTACTAAAGTGTTTATGGAACAAAATATATCTATGTTTTCTTCAATTTCCTTTCCTGTCAGGATTGTTCACCTGTGCCGTAGGCGCTGCGACGGGGCCTTTGTCATCCTGAAGGAGATCCCAGTGGAGCAGATGTCACGAGATGAACGTCTGTCGGCTCAGAACGAGTGTCAGGTGCTGAAACTGCTCAACCATCCAAATATTATAGAATACTATGAGAACTTCCTGGAAGACAAGGCCCTCATGATAGCTATGGAGTATGCACCAGGTAAGCTTACTGTAATATCTTATTACACAACCCACTTTTGTTCATTGTCTAACGGTTCACTTTTCCCATGGTTTAGTGCTGTAGGGCTCCATATCTTCTCTTGTTCCCATGTCACCATCTGCCCGTTTTGAGGTGATCAGGTAACTTTTTTGTCATAAGGTCTAATGTAAAGAAAGGTAGAGCACGATCAAGTAATCCAAAATTTAGCAGTACCACCCCGAGTCAGTATTCAGTCAGATGAGGCGCCTTCAGCTCTTCTTGTGTTCAGGTTTAAAACCAAACTGTTGCTGTTCAGGACCAGAAAGGTGTGAATAATCCACAGCTAACTTAGACTGACTTATTGATGTGAAAAATAAAGGTCTCTCAATTGTTTCCTTTTTATAATCTTTGAAAAAAAAATGATGTGTCATTGTTTTGTTTTGAGTATATTATTTCTTATTACAGTTCCATGTTGTTATTATCACCCTACAAATGTCGTAGTAGTTTGGTTTAGGTAACTCATCAATTTATTGTGTCATCCTTTACATTGTTGTAGTTGACTGTGATTTATATTTATGTACACAAGATGTTTATTTTATCAATCCCAATTCCCATCTTTGTTGACAATAACATTGGCTTTGGTATCATCATCTCTCGGCTGTTCACTCAAGCCAGCAACTTCATTGATTTCTAAGTTATTGTGGTTTTAAGAAACAGAAGTTATCCTTATTTTTTATTCTATCATTCTGAATGTTTTCCTGATGCAGGTGGAACCTTGGCTGATTACATACAGAAGCGCTGTAACTCTCTGCTGGATGAGGACACTATTCTTCACTTCTTTGTACAGATCTTACTTGCTCTGTATCACGTACACAACAAACTTATCTTGCACAGAGATCTTAAGACACAGAATATTCTTCTTGACAAGCACCAGATGATCGTCAAAATCGGTGACTTTGGCATCTCCAAAATCCTTGTCAGCAAGAGCAAAGCTTACACGGTGTGTTTATTTGCCTATGGTTTGGAACTGTGATTACTTCAGCAACATAACATGTGCTAGCGCAAATCAATTCCTTCTTCTTTTCACTCTGCAGGTGGTCGGTACCCCATGTTACATCTCCCCAGAGCTGTGTGAGGGAAAGCCGTATAACCAGAAGAGTGACATCTGGGCTTTGGGCTGTGTGCTCTATGAGCTTGCGAGTCTTAAGAGAGCCTTTGAGGCTGCTGTAAGAAAAACATTCGCTTAAAAAAAAATATCCCTTGTTTACTTAAATGTAGTGAATAGCACTTGCAATTGTGTTAGCTTTTGTAATATCACCATTCCCAACTTCACAGTTGTGTACTAATGTAAAAAGCATACCCCATTTCCAGGGATTTTGCGTAGATAATTAGAGATCTTTTAAATTTTTCTAATTTCACTGTTTTAACACTTTAATTTTGCTTTCAGAATCTACCTGCGCTCGTTCTCAAGATCATGAGCGGAACATTTGCTCCGATTTCAGACCGGTACAGTCCAGAACTTCGACAGCTCATCCTCAACATGCTCAATCTGGATCCAACCAAACGACCTCAACTCAATGAAATAATGGCTCTTCCTGTATGCATCAGGCCCCTACTCAACCTCTACACAGATATAGGCAATGTCAAAATGCGCAGGTACTGCCTTTATTAATGCATGCCTTATGACGAAACAGACATTTTGATGCACACGATTTGAGATTAAGATTTCTTACATTTGTGCATGAGTTCTTTATTCCTCTTTGTTCCAGGATTGAGAAACCACTGTCGACTCTGCAAACTGGTCACGGCAGACCAGGAGGGAGAGTTCCTTCGAACAGGTCCAGAGGTCAGGCTCATAACACTATTATTTGACAACACAATTAGCTGGTAGATCACTGTCCTTTAACTACACATTTTAATTGTTATTTCTTTGGCCTTAACAGATGGATCAGTTGGTTTAGGACCAGGGAAGGTGCATTCCCTCCCACTGTCCGTGGTGTATACGTGGGGAAGTGGAATCTCGGCGCCACTCCGCCTGCCGATGCTCAACACTGAGGTGCTTCAAGTGTCTCTTGGCCGCACTCAGAAGATGGGAGTGACCAAGTCTGGCCGGCTGCTTACATGGGAGGTTTGTGTTTACCTGTAAAATGTTTTACAATGCTGCTTTAATCATTTCTAAGTCATGCTACAGCTGTACTCTATTCTGCCCTCTTGGATCAAACCTTCTCACGGATAACTTGTAAAATACAGTTTTAGTTGTATTTAGTTGTTTTTTCAGCAGTCAAAAATACCAATGGTAAAAATCTGTTTTTCAGAAAGCTTCTTTGTAGATTCAACTGCCACATTAAAGGGGAAAAATAGAGTGTTTGAGAGGTAAAGCTAGTACATTTAACACCAGAAGTTGCCTCAATGTAAACAACCAATATGCTGAAATCAACATGTTTTGGGATTTGATTTGATTTTCCATAGAGCTAAATGGGGCTGGCTGTGGAATATGGGTACTCAATCATAGAACATCACACATTAAATCAGTTTTACATTTTTAGTTGCTTATATTTTTCAGGTCACAGTTACATTCTCACGGTTTGGCCCCATTAAGACTAATCGTCATTTTGGTCACAGGCTCCATCGGTAGGGTCTGGTGAGGCCAGTCTGCCCGGTGTGGTGGAGCAGACGCAGCCTCAATTCATTTCACGTTTCCTTGAGGGTCAGTCTGGAGTCACCATCAAGTCTGTGTCTTGTGGCGACCTTTTTACCACCTGCATGACAGGTTGGTGGGCTCTTCTGCTTTTTAATAATCATCCGAGACATCACACTCATTTGAGTTTAGCAGGCAGCTTTTTTAAGAGAGATAAATGTCTATTCTCCGTTTTCTGCCCTCATATGCAGCGCATGCCTGTAAAACACACTCAGTCAGCTCTATTTCCAGACTTGATCAGATAGCTTTGGTCCACTTGTAAAATACACCTCTCCATGTTCGCCGAGCACTTTGCAGTTTTTCTTGAACTCAAACTGTGGTGCTGTTAGTCAGTGTGCCTCAGAAGGCTGCTGTCAGTCCGTCAAGTATTCAAAGCAGATAACGCAGGCTTGAAGAGCCGTCCTCTCAGCAAAATTGCCTTACTTTCATCACTTTTCACTGTAGTGACACAGATTAGTTTAGTTTCCTAGATGAGGATTAGAAACATTGTGTTGGTCAATATAAGATTACACCTACAGTCATCAACTAATAGTGTCTTTAATCCAGTCTTTTTATTTATTTTTTTCAGACAGAGGCATTGTCATGACGTTTGGAAGTGGGAGCAACGGGTGTCTAGGACACGGTAACTTCAACGATGTTACACAGGTGCGGGTCCACCATTCAAAGGAAAGAATACTTCTATTAAATGTACACTCAGTTGCGAGTTTATTACAGTAGATACACATGACTTAAACCAATGCAGTCTACAATTAGTTCTGCTTGTGTTTATAATATGTTGTTCAACTTACTTATATTAAATTTGCCTAAATATTAGAAACACATCTTAGTATAATGTAATATAGTTAAACAGCACCACATATTCTTTCATCCAAAATGATTGTAAAGTTGAATCAAAGAACCTCTCTAACTTTCCATTATAACCATCCTGAAGTAGGATTTATTGCATGACTGTTCTTTTACAGGAGTATATTGGTTTGCTGTGTACCAAATAAACTGGATGCATATCTTCATTTCTCATATTTAGTCTTATACAACTAAATATTTATTTACCATTTTGATCTTAAAATGACTGGACAACCGGAATGCTTTGTCACTACACATTTGTAACTTCAACATTACAATGAAGACGTAATTATTTTTTTTTCTACTCAGCCCAAGATAGTTGAGGCACTCCTCGGCTACGAGCTGGTGCAGGTGTCATGTGGTGCTTCCCATGTACTTGCTGTGACCAATGAAAGAGAAGTATTTGCGTGGGGAAGAGGAGACAATGGTAGTAATTAAAGTACTTGTTATCAAATGTATCTTAGTATTCATCTTTTGATGTTTGTTTTGTATGTGATTGATTTATGACAGCTGTAGCTTGATTTCTGGGTCACTGTCCTTGTTTCTGTTCCTCTGTCTGGAAGGTCGCCTCGGGCTAGGTACCCAAGACACCCACAACTCTCCACAGCAGGTGTGCTTACCTGCAGAATTTGAGGCCCAAAGAGTGGTGTGTGGAGTCGACTGCTCCATGATTATCAGCACCCAGTACAGCATTTTGGCTTGTGGAAGCAACAGGTAGTTATGTTTTCCTACCTGTAACCCTGTGAGACTGCATTCTCTTAAAATGACCAACACTTTTCTAACATTGGTAATCTGTTTCTCTCAGAGACGTTTTGGACAAGATGTAGTGTTGTGTATAAGTAGGACAGTAAAAACAACAACATTCATTTCAGGTCTCAGTAGAAGCAGCATTGTTCAGACAGCTAGGAGGACTCAAGGAATATATATATATATATATATATATATATATATATATATATATATATATATATATATATATATATATATATATATATATACACACATGCAGTGTTCTCTATTCCTTTCTCTGTTGTAAGTACTTGGATTTTGTTGTTTTGCTGTGGTCAGGTTCAACAAGCTCGGGCTGGATAATATAACAGCGGCAGAGGAACCAAATCCCTCCAATCAGTTGGAAGAAGTCAGTTCTTATTGTCCTGTCCAATCAGCCCCACTCAACAGTGAGAAGATTGTTCACATTGACATTGGGACAGCCCATTCGGTTGCTGTTACAGGTAAGACATTCCCATTATTAATCTATCAAATAACATTTGAAATGATGCATCTCTGAGTCATTGCCTCCATCATGATATGAAGTAAGAGGTCATTGTTTCATTTAGCCAAACTATTTCGCAGTGCCAGATTTAAGTGAAACTCTGCCGGAAAAGATTAAGGGTTTTTTTTTGTTTGTTTTTTAATTAAACACTTTCACCAACATTTTCCAGAGAGGGGTCAGTGTTTTACCTTTGGCAGCAACCAGCATGGTCAGATGGGCTGTAGTTCCCGTCGTAGCAGTCGTGTTCCCTACCAGGTGCCCGGGCTGCAGGGCATCACCATGGCTGCCTGCGGAGACGCTTTCTCCTTAGCTATCGGATCTGGTGAGTAGAACTAACGATATCTGATATTTTAACTGGCTCAGTTTTAAAAAGGCCTTGCACACCTCCATAGGTTAAAGGCTGGGGTATTTGTGAGGTCCCCAGAATTCCTGAACTAGTAACTGATACAGGGTTCATTTGTCCTGACATACCAGGTGCTACAAAGTTAACCTGGCACGGCACATCTCAGCTTTAAGTCTAGATAGCATTGCTCAGACATCTGTGAGCAACCATGTGACCAAACAACAGAAGTGTAACTTCAATTAAAAAACAGCCGATTACATTTTTACTGGATGGATTTTGTTACCCTTTCAAGTCTCTGGAAGTTTAAAAATATAACTGAAATGAACTAAAGAAGGTTAATGGTTTAATGGAACATTTAGTATGGTTTGAATAAATGGTGAGCAGTACAATACAAGGTATTAGCCAATGGGCTTTACATCAGCAGCCAGGGGTTTTCTTCTTTGAACACGTGGGTGAACAGATAGGTAACAGATGTGTGTGTGCTTGAGTGTGTGTAAGACTCTGTTTTGGTGGTTAAATGGTAGAATGTCCAATTGTGCCAGCGACGGGCTCCCTGGGGAGAAAGCCAGCAGTGGCAGCACTGCCTGTAGGTTTCCTTTGTTGAGACAAGTCTTTGTTCAGCTTTGGCTTCCTTCAAATAAAGTCATTATGCGGCAAGAGAGTGACCGAGCTGTCAGTTAGCGCTTTCTTTGAGAAGCAGTGACAAGCTCCTTCTCCTCCCACTCTCCGCAGACGGGGAGGTGTACACCTGGGGAAAGGGTGCCCGCGGCCGCCTCGGAAGGAAAGAAGAGGATTCTGGGATACCTAAGGCGGTGCAGCTCGACGAGAGTCACCCCTTCACGGTGACGTCGGTGGCTTGTTGTCATGGCAACACTCTGCTGGCAGTGAAACGTAATATTTTGCTCATTAGCTTTTGTTAACAAATGCTGTGAAATGTTGGGATGCTGGTGAAATGTAACTGAGAAAGTGCTAATCCCCAGGTGAAAGACCGGCTGAACTCTAGACTGGCGTTGACAGAATTGCATGTTTATGAAGAATTGACAATGAACTAATTTCTAAGTTTGAAAGCTCACCAGCTGGTGACATGACTACAGCTTTGTTTCGTGCAGTCGTACAGCATTCCCATTCACAGGCGCTCTGTTAACGTTAACAAACTAGTTCTTTCCAGCCACACTTGTATATGTTTATTCACTCAATCATTAAATACAATACAAGAAGTAAAGCCACAATCTAAGAGACAAAAAAGAAAGACTGAAAAGGTAAAGGTAGAAGCATAATGCTTATATATTCCTATCCTAAATGTTATCAATTAAATCAGATTATTCATTACATATTAAAAAATCCTTCTGAAAACCAAAAACTAGTTTACCATTTTTACATTCATGTTAGCGTTGTTCTATAATTGAATCCACTTGACCAGACCTTTAATATCTGCATGCCAAAAGTAATAATTCAGTCTAATTTTGCATTATAGCTGTTGATTGTTGACTCAAATTATTATGGCAGTTCTATGGACATCTTCCTGAGAGGAATAAAAAACATCAATCCGTCTCTCTTTGCCCTGACGGTGACGGTGCAAAGCCATAGATTCTAATGAAAACTGAAAAACAGTGAGGGTGGGATTAACACTCCAAATTGAAAATAGCTACAGATTTTGAGAAGATTAAACTGGATTGCAATTTAATAAGTAACAGAGATGTCTGTAATCCTCGCTACAGGCTACACGGCTGCTGTTTAAATGTTCTGTTGTCCTGCGTCATGTGACAAAGACATGGAGACCAACATGGACTAACACTCATAGAGATCATTAGAAGGGTTTGACGCTGATCGGACGAGTCCAGAACTGATGAAAATACTACTACACCTTATTAGAACTGTGTTGATGTTGTCATGTCCAAATATACTTTCTGTTAAGTATTACAGCATCAAAAAGAAGTAAAACCCACAAACACCTTGATTTGTTTTCAAACTACTGTATCATGAATTGAGGTAAAGTATCATGTATTTAGTAAAAAAAAAACAACTATATAGAAACACTAAACAGTTTGATTCCACTACTACAGTGTTACTTCTTCAATGGTCAGCCACTATTAATGGAAAATGTATTCATTGGTCTCCAATAATCTGCAACTAACACATATTTTCATTACTGATCATTCTGTTGAATATTTTCTCAATCAATTGAATAAGTGTTTTGTCGAACAAATGCCAGGGAATAGTGGAATATTTAAATAAATCAAATGTTCCACAGCCAGCATCTTCAAAGTCTTTGTTTTATCCCACCATTGATCCAAAAGATATCCACTGAACTATCTTATATGATAATAAGACGCCGCAAATTCTCCTTTTTAACATTATTGCTGAGAAACTACTGAAATTACCGTGTATTTCAGCTCTTTTCCACCTTTCACCCTCGCCTCTTTCTCTTGTTTCAGCTCTGCTTGAGGAACCTTCCCCGAGATGATTTTGTCCTGAAAAGGAACCCACACCCACTCAGCGGTTGCCCTGAAGCCCAACTGGGGCAAAAGGTGAAGCTTCCTCTGGATATAACTCTTCCCGGAGGCCCGTCTGCACTGCAGTTGAAAGATTTCCTTTCACGCCGCAGCTGCGCCCTCAAATTCTCACTTGGTCTTCTTCTCTCTGTCTACTTTTTTCCCTCTCTCCAGGAATGAATGTTTGTTTCATTCTGCGGTTTGATATCACACAGCAAGGCACAGAAAAGGTCAAAACCTGTGTGTTTCAGCGGGTGTATCTCTCACCAGGTTAGTTAAAAGAATGTTGCAACACTGTTGCTGGAGATAGATTACAGGAAGTTATTAGGCAGCCCTTATGTGGTGAGCTATTGTTCTCTCTCACGTGCAGTTAGCATGATAAAGACCAATAATGGTCAAACTGGTTTGAGCTCTCTTAAGCCACTGGTGAACGAGGTGACACAATGCAGAGAAACGAAAAGAATGAAAGCCACTTCATCAGTCGAATGAACCCAACACAATAATCTTGATCGCATCGTCAGTGCTCACATTGTGTTTATTGGATTAGTCCTCCAATACATTTGTAACTCCAGCAGCGTTCACACCAGATAACGATGTGTTTTTCAGGGTTCAACCGATCAGCGTCTTTAAGACGTAATGACTGCATCTGAAATAACTTCCTGGTTCACTCGTTCACTACCCCCCTACATAATAGAAGACACTCATTAGTTTCCCCTGCAGGGATGTTGCATTATAGAAGTCTGGGGCACCATTTCTAGAGCATGAATGTCACCTTAGGAAAACTTTGGACAGCAAATGAAGTGCAGTGTCCTATGAATGTGTGATTTCAGACACAGGTCTGTGTCACTGAAATGTGTATTATATTTTAAAGGAGATGGTACATACATCGTGTGAACTATATTCAAGATGACCTGGACTGAACCCAGACCTTTAACTCAATAAGTAAAAGTACATGAGCATTTGCATCAAAATATAGAAGTAAAATTAATCATTTTGCAAAATGGCACATTTCAGACTAATATATATATTATATTACTCTATTAAAATCAGTGATGCATTAATATTTCCATCACTGATGTTGCAGCTTACAATTGTGGGGCAATATCTTGTATGTTTCACATATGCTTACTCAATAATAATGAACCTAATGCATTCGTTGATTATATTTAGGTGTAATAATCAAAATATGCAAATAACTTAAACTGCAGAATAAATGTTGTGAAGTAAAAAGTTACATGTTTGCCTCTGAAATGTAGTGAAGTAAAAGAATAAAGTACCTTAAAATGGTACTTAAAATTCTAATTCTTGATATTTTAAATTACATTTTAAAACATGCAAACTATCACCAGATTCAGTAAGTAGTTTTAATACAGCTGATTATCACGTGGGTATGATTATGGTAATATTATAATAATAGTATTATAATATATATGTGTGTGTGTGTATATATATATATATATATATATATATATATATATATATATATATATATATATATATATATATATATATATATATATATATAAATTCATATTCAACATTACAGTTATGTAGATTAGTATGTATATTCTCCAAGTGTATTCATTAAGATTCTGATAAAGAAATCATGTTTTTGTACAACGATGTTATTTTTTGAGGATATTATTCCTTATTTATTAATTTACTGAGGAAATGGATCCTCAACATTGTTGTCTTTGTATGATGATGTAATGATGATGTAATCCAGTGGCAATATAGCAGGTGAAAAAAACCCTAAATATTTGGATTATGCTTTTTATTTCTGCTGTCGTAAAATCATGTCGCGTTTTGTTGTGTAACAAAGTGTGTCAGGTTATATTATAATAATATAACGTATAAACATTGTAACCTGAAATACACCCAGATGCATGACATTGTTCATGTTGTGTGTCTGCTCTACCACTAGAGGGCATCTGTCACCTCGTATTGTGCTGGTTGCTTCTGTATTAGATCAATTGCACATTTCTTCAATATTTATTTGACTGAGATATGAACAACAAAACACTTTCTCGCCTCTGACTTTCTGATTAACACTATACATTTAAGATGTATCACGCCGGGGCCAATAGGCGTGTACTAACTCCGCGCATAAGCTTGCATCCGACAAAGAAAGAAGCTGATACATATTAAAAACAAACTATGCATTTCCTGAGCAGCCACACAAACGCCTGCTCCGCGAGGAAGAGATGAGAGGGATAAAATGGTGTGAACGGCGTCTCAGCTTCTTGACTCCTCCTGCGCGGAGGAGGAGGCGGGACTCGGTGCACCTCAGCAGACGGAGAGGGCTCGTGCATTGTGCTCAGTGTGTCAGTACTGCGTCCACTGAGCAGGAGGAGGAGGAGGAGGAGACGAGGGCCACACGTTAACCCCCTGAGCCGTAGCCGTGCAGGGAGAGGGGTTTTCAGGGCCAGTCTGTGCTCATCTCTGCAGCGCTTCCTGGACGGTACACGCCGCGATTCGTCGCCGCCAGTCTGCGGGGCTGCAGGACGAAAAACACCGGGGAGGACTCGCCTCTCCTGAAGCCCGGTGGGTCGGTCGGTCGGTCGGTTGGCGGACGGGACGTGATATGAACCCCTCATCGGCTTGAACGGCAGTGCAGCTAAATAGCCCCGTTTCCAGAGGGGGTGGGGGTGGGTGGGGGTGGGAGGGGGGAGATCACAGAGGAGCAAAGAAGACATTTGTACCCATTAACCTGCAGCTGAAGGCCAGGGGAAGAACAACAAAAAAAAAATAACCCACGGAACCTGTAGCGATGCCCGGGTTTGACTACAAGTTCCTGGAAAAGCCAAAGAGACGGTTCCAGTGTCCGCTCTGCAGCAAGGCGATGCGGGAGCCGGTCCAAGTGTCTACCTGTGGGCATCGGTTCTGTGACACCTGTCTGCAAGAATTCCTGAGGTAGGCTACGGTGTGTTTGTTTGTCTGTGAGAGCCACCGAGGAGCAGGCGATACTAGACTACACCGCAGCCTCGGCTAGTTTCGGCTGAGCAACAGTAAATAAAGGATGTGTAGGCGTGTCCTCCTCAGTCCTCACCTTTTTAACATTAATTTTAGTATTTCATGCCGCTGCACAAATATTCTGACAGTGCATGCACGGGGCCTGGTTTTTAGGGTCAGGTGTGTTTCTTTTCCCCCGGAAAGGTAATGATTTAATGCCCTTATGAGCCGCTGTGTCAACATGAAAACATGACCCAGCTCCCGGTGTTCAGTGGTGAATCCAGGGACTGCTGTGTGTTGGACAGGTAGAGGATGCTGTCATTGTTCTGCTCAAAGGGGGTGGCTTTTGTTGTTGCTACATCCTCCACGAGTCCCCCTCCCCAAAAAACGAGGCTTGCAAATGATGCAAAGTATTATTTGTGTGTGATTTTGCAGACTTGATTAATTCAATCTTTATGGCGAAGTGACTTGGTGTTGATATAGTGAAAATATGTCATGTTGTGGTGTCCTGCAGAGGTTCCCTGTGTGTGTGTCTGTGTGTGTGCGTGTGCCTTCAGTCTAGGATTAGACAGATTCCTTCATTGGTGTCAGTCAGGGGGCCACTGAGGACCCTTTCATGCCGAGGTCAGCAATCTCATGTGCCTCCGTCCTCCTCCTCCTCCTCCCTTCATCTCCTCACTTCCTCCTCATCTGTTCAACATTGAAGTCTGTGTTACTTGTAGAAAGAAAGTCTTTGTTGTATCTTTAGGTGATCTGAATTTCCCTTCGGGGATCAATAAAGTAATTATCTATCTATTGAAGAAAGCGTAATCGTACGTTACGAGAAAAGACACTGAAGGTCTGAGAGTTTATAGTGAGCGCTGTTTTGGTTTCCAGTAAGATGTTCACGTAGCACTCTGGATCTGGCTTTCATGTGTTCATTGTTTCTTCGTTAAAAGGCCGGACATAATAAACAAACAAAAAAACAAAACATTTAATTTCAATGTTGTGAATGAATGTGAATATTCGTTAGTCATACACAGAGCAACCGTACTGATGTTTTCATACCTAGAGGATGTAGAAGAGTAGCTCCTTTGCATGAATCATAGCGGGGCTTCAGGGATGCGTTCAGAAAGATAAAAAGAGGAAACAAACAGAGCGCTTTGCTTATTGTTGTTCGAAAAACTCTTGTGAGAAGTTAAGCACTCAAACATACTTAAGTACAGCGTTTTAGTACTGTTAAAGTCTGTGTTGCAGCTCTTAAAAGTGCTGCGGTTTGTTAAGTGTGCTGTGTTTCTAGTAATCTACTGAATCTAACTGGTAGACAATATTTTACCGTAACCAGCGCTGATGTCTTCAGTTTTACTTGATGAGATCTGATGCCCCCCTGAGAGAAACTCTCAAGCAAATACAACGTATTTGTCGCAGACAATATATTAGGATGGAGGAATATCAAATTAATTGTGAAATATCAACTTTCAAGAGAAAGGTGGAGACTTCATGAACTGCTGTGTCATGCTCTGGGAGTCTTAAGGAAGCCACTCCTTGCTCACTAGACGCCAGCAAATTGCATCTGGTTGAAAAGCAGAAACTCGGATGAACAAAGGGAGCCAGGGAGGAACAGTGTTCGCTGATGATCAATAAGTTGGGCCCGACGTTTTGTCTGCCTCATCCTGCCCGCCTCCGTCTTTGTCCTCCAGTTTACGCTCTTTTCATACTCCCACTCACTGACTGGATGCGGCAAAAGTTTCCAGACTTACGACAGTTTTCGTTGAGTAACTGTTTGGTCGTGATGTCGGTGCAGATGTGAATGTGACGCGTACCTCTCTGTCCTGCGTGACGATGTCACCGCTGGTGCAACATCTGTGAGATCTGTACACCGTCAATGTCTGGACAAATCTGCAATAAGATTAAAAAAATGCCACTTTAGATAATAAGGCACCTTTCATTCTGGAGTTATAACTTGTAGCTTAGGTCTGTCCTCGACCAAAGCAGCTTGACTAACTCTCTGTTTCTCCAGAATTAATCACACACGAGCAGCTTTAAATCTTGTTTACTTGAGATGTGCTCATAGGTTTCTTGTAAATAAGTAATTCAGCATGATTCAAACATAAAGAAATGTCCAATTAGTTCATTAATCAACTGAGAGCAGCCAGGCCTATTGTAACGTTGGCTTTATTAACGAATAATACATCATACATCATTGTAAATTGTTATGTATTCACTTTTTCCTTTGCAATGTTTTAAAAACTCCATTTGACTGGTGAGATCATTTAACCACTTGCAACTATAGATTTGACCATTAAAAGCCTTTATTAATGACTACATTGTCAACATTTTTATGAAATACTTCATCAAAACTCTTTATTTAACATGTATAAGGGAAGCATTGATGATTAAAAGTCTTTATTAATAACTTATTGTGGTTTACTTCTGCAAGCTTGTTGATTAAGTCCATTTATAAATGTGTTATTACCAAATGAAAAGATAAACTAGTCAATAAGAGGTCTCACAATTTTGTAACTCAAAAGTGTTTTCTTATCGCTCGACATCTTTAAAGCATTTGTAAAAGATTTTTTAACCATTAGGTACAATGCATAGATTTTTCATAAGTGGTGCCCTTTAAAAAGTGGTACGCCAGTATCTAAAACAGTTTATACATCTAATACTAGTGTTGAGATATCTACAATCGTTCAGACATTGGAGACAATCAAAAATGTTTTTGTATCTTGCTGGAACAGATTACATTATTTCTCTCCACGATGACAACTTGTTTCAAATGTTGCTTTAAATCCGAGTTCCCGGTCCACTTCTCAGGTAGAATGAAGCTGAAATAGATTTCCATCAACAGTAAATTATATTTCTGCTCCTTCGCTCGCTCTGACAAACAGAAACAAAGCTGCTCTGTCACCGCTTTAATTAACAAAGTGTGCCGGTTGAGGCCTCTTCCTCGTCGGGCGCACGCATCTTTTTGAGACGAGTGTTCAAGTGTATTGAGGCTGACAGACATTAGTTATCTAATGCTTCTTCACCCATTGTGCAACTCGCTTGATACTTGTGCTGCGATTACTGAAGGATGAAACATCCAGTCGGGGCTTGCCAGCCGACTCGGCCCACTTTCACACTGACGGTTCTGTCGGGGTGAAAGTGTCTCCGGAGCTCGCTGCTCTGTTGCGAGAATGCTGCTGCATCGCATTTCTTCAGCGTTTATCATCCTCCCTTAACAATCAGTCCTCAATATGACCTCATCGGCTTTCACTTATTTAGCAATCAAAAGCACTATGTTACATGCTGTATTTCACAGTTTAATATACTTTTAAGCAGGTGTTATTGTAAACTCAAACAGTTCTAACTTCTCCTACAAAGACATATTTTATACTATTAGTCATTTTATATTGTCATTCATTTTTTGTTTATACACCAGCTGTCAATAGGTGATTCACCACACGAGGGCTTGCAGTTGTTGACTTGTACATTATTAACAATTGATATCTGCTGACAGCCACATTTATTCAATGTTTATATTCTGCTTTTTAAATGCTAAAGTGTTGCCTAATGAAAGGGTTAATCCTGTATTTTCCGCTCCAAGGTTGTCAAAATACACTTTCCTGAGAGGCGCTCGGGGAAACGCGTGAATTGCTTTTACATGTTGTTTGTCAGTGCGGCGAGGGGGCTGGTGAGCGCCTCGTCTGTGTCCATCGGCATGTTAGCGCGTGACGCCGATGGGCTGTGTTTCCGCTTTCAAGGAATGCTTTCAAATACTTCACAGTCCCGCAGGCCGTCCCGACTCCGAGCGAGAGTCATGGGGCCAGAAGCGGCCCTGCCCTGCAGCGCTCACTGCAATCAAACATGAGTCACATGCTTCAACAATTGAGTGTGACCGGGGCCGCCTTTTGTTTAAGCAACACAGCCTATTTTAATAATAGGCAATCAACACTTATGTAACACAATTCCCTTCCCTTTGTGTGGGGGGGGGGGGGGGGGGGGGCCAAGTCGCCCTCACACATGCCAAGCCTCGTGGCTCATCCGTCCTGGGTCCACTGAGCCACTGTGACAGCGCCGTCTCTGTGGGGACGATGCAGTGCAGTGCCACGGCCTCGCCATGGGTGTAATTGGTTTGTTTGGCTCGGGAGCGTCTCCTTCCACGCAGTCGCGTAGTGCTGCGACTGCTGACATAGCCGCAGTCACGAGGAACTACAAAGTGCGGGCTAATATGAGGAAAAAATGTTCACGACTCGATTATTCACTGTCCAAAAGCCTGCGGGGGAGGGGGAAGGGAGGGAGGGAGGGGATCCTTTATCCTTTTAATAAGCCGCGATTCAATTTTTCTGTGCGACATCATCTGTGCGTAGTGCGGTTATTTCGCTTCTTCTTGATATCGGTCATACTCACTCTCTCACGCTTTTTATAGTCTTTTTTCTTCAATAACAGCAGCAGTATGTCTTATTTGAATGTGTGGGCAATACTTGTTATCAATGCTACTTTATGATCCGTGACCTCTTATGAAAGAGTTATGAGGTCTAACTAGTGGCTTTATTAACGCTTCATAAATTAGCCAATCAGGGCTACTACTAATGCTAGTTTTCACTGTCAACAACTGTGTTTTCAGTCAGCAGTTGCTGGTTAGCTTAGCTTAGCATAAAGACCGGGATGAGGAGGAAACAGCTGTCAGATGTAGTTTGTTTAATTTGTGCAAAAAAAAGTGTAAAAAAACATTACTTTGCCAAAGTCACTGCTCTGACAAATTGATTTACGTCTTTTACATTTCACATTTTATACAGATGAAATGAGTGAGGTTTCTAAATGAGCTTCAGAAGTGCTTTAGGTAGATTATGTTATTTTCAGAGAAAGCAAGGCAGCCCAACCCCCTCTCCAACATCTCTCTTCTTTTATGCTATGCTAAGCTCACTGCAGGCTGTTGCTTCATTTTGACCGTACAGACATGAGAGTGGTATCAATCTTCTCAATTCTTGGCAAGAGAGCAAATAACCTTAAAGTGTAGCGAGCTCAAAAGGCACTTGTCCTGCTGGAGGATAAACATTCTAAATACCACAAAAGTTATTTAGATTAATAAGAGATCTGTAAAGCTTTAGGAAGTGATTTATTAACCATTACACACTAAACAAAGGGTCATTTGTAAGAAAGCAGTACCATAAAAATCAAACGCCAGATCTGAAAGGCGGTTGGCTCCGTCAACATGTGATATTCAAAGTCCCTTTCTCTCCTTTTAAACACATGATGAATCCACTTCTATCTATTGTGCACGCAGCCGTGCAGAGGAACCTATAGAGAGGCACTTTGGGCGTTTTTTAAAGGGCTAAATGGAGCTGTGTGTTGCATCGGTGCCCAATGTTAGGTGTAAGTCTGCCACTTGAGGCAGCTGGGGCTTTGTGTCTCAGTGGGTATCTGTATCTGAATGGGAGCAATGCCATGGATGGCTGATGAATGACTGCGTGTTCATTACCCTGCCCATCCCTCCGGCCCATCACAGAGACATTCACAGTCCCTTGCAGGTGTCCGCAGGCTGCATAGGCATCCTGGGTCCAGATCCGGAGAGTTCAGAGGGACGGGGGGGGGGGGGGGGGGGTCTCTGCTGTCCCATCCGGTCTCTGACGACAACGGTGGTCAGTGAGCTGCACAGAGAGGGATGTTGTGTTTAGCTGAGTCAAAGCCCTCCGGCCTCCGCTCTGCACTTTGGGGTCTGTGAATCTTTCTCAGTGGGTGTGCACTGAGGCCGCGGTCGGCTGATGAACTTGGGGCGACAGAGCTGGAAACGGCCCAGTACATTCGAGCACATCAATGCATAGAGGAGACGCTCACTGGGAGGAGAGGAATAGCAGCGTTTGTCATGGGAAAAGAACAGTCGGTGCTCTGTATCTCTCTGTGTCCCTACACCTCCATGCTGTGCCGTACCTGTAAAGTCAAGAGACGAGCACCGGCTCCTGTGACAACGTGCCGCCCACGCGTCGCTCGTATTGCAGAGACTGAATGTTCCTGAACTTTACACGTCATCTCACTCGTGGACTTTAAAACTAACAATCATGTGAGAAGTCCCTAATGTTTAAAGTTCAACATGGAGGTTTACCGCCCGCCGCTTCAAACATATTACTTCCTGAATTTGAAATGAAGTTCCTGAAGCAAAATATGGACTTTGACTCGCAGAGTTTAGTTCAGATCGGCGTTGTGAAACACGCCTGCAGGTAACAGCCATGCGGCTCTTTTCATTGCTGATTATCTGCCAATGACTATATTTTCTTAATAATTGTGTACATATATATATATATATATATATATATATAAGATATCAGAAAAAACAATGGTTTAAAATGACTTTTATTATTGTTTTATGCACAAACCCAAAGGTATTACAGTTAGAATAAAAGAAAAGACTAGAACCAGTGAACGACTGACGCTTTTGCTTAAAGACTAACCAAAAGTACTCATCTGTGATATAAAAAGTTTCTACATTTTGTCTCAGCGCACTATGAACGCTGATGCACATGAAAGGAGGCTCTGCTGAAAATGAAAACCCTGAGAATGAAATCTAAACAAACAACAGGAAACGAGCCTAAATCACAGTATTTCATGGGTGTGAGGAAATTGATGTTGACTTTGGACGGCCAGTAATTTCCCATGTTTAGTAAAGCCCCCCCCCAAACTGCAGCTTTTGACCCACAGCCTGGTTTAAAATGAGTGAACCCTCACTTTGCGTAAACACCACTAGATTATTTCTGTTTTTCCCACTAACGCCACGGTAAATGACACAAATGGCCCATGTGAAGTTTGTTTACAAGCTGTGATTTGCCTGTAAACTTTCCCAACATGGTTTGTAGTCAAGAAAACTAACAGCGGAATAAGAATAGCTTCTTTGATGGACCCGTGGAAACCGTAACTTCACCTTTTGGAAACCGTGCGTGAAAATCCTCCCGCGCCAATTTTAAGTCTCAGCATGCCTCATTCAGACAATCTTTTGGCATAAAATATAATGTTTCCATTTTTTGAACTGAACAACATTATAGATTCCGACTCTTGACCTTCTGATCTTTCCAGAAAGGTGTCTTATTGACGCTCCAGGAGCCATTTTTGGGGAATCTGGCTCATATCATGCTGGATGTTCATAGTTACAATCAAAATATCTTTAAAAAGTGTTGTTTTTTTTTGCAGATGTACATTTCTTCTCAAGACTTTGCTGAACAAATGCATACAATAAACACAAGTATTGGAATTAATTTGGGGTTCCCACAACGACTCAAACACAGGGAAAAGGAGGTCTGGAGACAAAATTGGTTTCACAGTTTTTAAGGGGTTAATAGCCCTATTCTTGTCAATTCCACACAGATAGATTTGAGCAGGCTTGTTTTAGGATAAGGTAATCTACAGCAAATCTCCTGGGAGGAAGCAGAGAGGCTTTAGAGATGCAGCTGTGACGATGACATCGCTGAGAGAAAGTGCCTTGACCGCTTCACACAGCTGCAGAGTTCCAGAAAATAAGTTATTGTGAGACTCGTATTGTGACAGCTGTTTGAACGTAAAGAAACGAGACCGAGGCGCTCGTGACACTCAGAGGACGGAGGGGCAATTAAACGGCTTCGCTGGATTTACTCATGGAGTTGTTTCAGCCTCTCATTGTGACGGGTCGGCTCTCTGTGCGTCGCTTTCAGGTCACATCATCCGTCTGCTGCGAGGGAGTTTTTTTTACAGTCAGTTCAAGCATAATTCACCGCTTTTTGAAAAAGCCCTGAAAGTGGCGGCTTTTTATTTGAATCACGATGTTGTCGAGAAGGATGCGAAAGTGTCGGAAAGGCAATTTGTGGTTTACAGAAAAGTCTTAAAGCCATGACTCAACATCCACACACCTGAATCACTCGTCGAGAACAACTTCAAATTACTGCAATTAGTTTGACTTTATGTTAGAGAGCAGAACTCATGGTCACCGGGTGGTTTGCTTGTTGTGGAGCGTAGATCGGAAACATTGTTGCTTTTTGTGGAATTTAGCAAAAGACATCGATATATTTAGTCATTATTTTAAACTTCGGGTCTTCAGGAGGATACTTTATTCCTCACATTTTAAATTATGAAGATGATTCACTGAAAGACAATGTAAGGATTAATGCAACTTTAAAGTTATTTTTGAAGCTTTAGCATTAATGTATACTGATTATAATGGCATTATATTCACTAGGTTAGTAGCTAAGATCTAGGAGCATGGCTGCATCGCTAAAACAAGTTTGACAAGGCCATACATAGATTATTATTAAGAGTACATAAACTACTGTCTACTGTGGGAAAAACAACCCTAACGACAGTAAATGAGCAGCAGCCGCATTGTGGATGCAGAAGCCTATGACAGCCAGTTATAGACATGCCTCAACTTGCCCTGCTTTTACACGAGGGCCTTTTTAAATAAATCTCACAGCCCTTTGGGGCCAAACAAAGACCGAAAACATTCCAGCTATGCAGCGAAGCACCTTGCCGTTCACACAGCGAGCATGCTGGAACCAAGCCGCCAGACCCAGCCCCGCCGCCGGTGCTGCTGCTGCTGCTGCCGCTGCTGCTGCCGCTGCTGCTGCCGCTGCTGCTGCTGGACTGCAGCCAGTTGGCCCAGATCTGGGAAGCATGGCCAGTGCTTACACGTGCCCGGGTATGCATGCTATGTGGAACAGCTTAGATAAAGGTATGGCTATCACAACACGCACATGGCCTCTGCCTGTTACCACAAAACTTGCGGGCCTCTCTCTCCAGAAGGATCGGAGTTGAGGTGTTAAACCGCAGAGCGCAATGAAAGCATGAAAGCACATTTTTCAGTTAAAAGCCATTTAGGTTCTCTATGTGGCTTCATCTGCTCTCGGCTCCCCATCGTACCGACTGATACCCCTCCCCCCCCTCTTCCTCGCCAATCTGTTTGTATTGTGCACAGGTCACTGAACCGGCTAGAGAGCTGATTGTGAATATGCACACAGCAGCACACATGTTCAAGCTCCCACAGAAATTATTCCAGCAGGATGCTTTTTGTTTTTCCAGATTTGCGTCAAACATTTGAGCATAACCGCATTTCCCAAAACAGGGTGTTTGAGATTCCGACGCCATTAGTTAATTTAACAGAAACTTAATTAAGTACATTTTTTAAAAATAACTTCACCTAAACGTTTCCTCGTTTCCGCTTCTGAATTGCGAGCTTGCTTTTCATTGTCTCATATGATAGTTGTATATCTGTGGTGTTGGACTGTGACAAAGGTCATTGAAGATGACAGCTTTTTGTTTTTTACTTGACGTTTTCTGACATTTTATCGATTGAATGATTAATGTTACTTGAAGATGAAGTAGTACAATAATACAAATATGTTCGCTCTAACAATTACCACTCCCACTTATGGAGTCAGAAAATGACTTGACCAGTCATTTCCAAAATGACTGGTGCAAGTCATGAGTTCCTTTGTCTCCAATCTGAGTCAAACCGATGATTATAACTAAAGTCATGTTGTTGTTCCATGAAGTGAAGCTCTCACGTACTTCCCCCGTGTAGCACAAAGTGAGGAAGGTGCTTGAACGCAGCACATTTCCATTTAGCATAGACACGCTGATCCTGTAATATGTATCACCCGTAATGCAGCAAGCTGCTGTGGTGATCTGGTAGAGGTCTTATTTGTGTTAGGGGGCTGTCATCGCTGTCAGGCTGCCGAGTGCCCGCTGCAGCGGTTGCGGAGCTGACAGGCCGGCATGTGAGGAATCCGAGTCCGAGGCCTTAAAGGAGAGCAGCTGGGCGCGGAGCAGAGAGCACGGGGGAAGTGGGCGTCTCGGTGCCGGCACCTGTCCTCAGTGAAAGGCTCCTCTGTAGAGCTGAACAGGTGTCAGCAGAGCAGTTAAGCCCTTCACTCGACGCGAACACACTCTGCATTATAGTCATTTATCCACAGGGGGCCTTCATCAATGTTAAGGTCATTGCCCGGTTGCCCCTTCGCCTCTCCGCTTCCTTCCTGCCAAGACTCTTCTGCCTTCCTGTCATCAGCTGGGGCGGTTTTCTGTGGTGGTCCTTTAACCAAACAGCTCAATGACTCTGTCAAGTAAACTGACTCCCTTGTGCTGTGTCCATCAGCTCATTCTCACATATGTCAACACGCAAATGCTCTGAACCAACTTCTTCCTCCCTCTGCACAAGCTAACTATTGATCCCATGAAAGGGCGGCACAGGAAGTCGCTCTGTCGGGTGCGCGCGCGTCCAGATGGATCAATCAGTCGACTTGTTCCGGGGAAGGGAGCGCTTGTTTTCTGGACTTTCTCAGCTCGCCAATCTTGGAAATGGCGCAGGATTGGCCGATTGTTGTGGTGGATTAATAAACGGGCGCCTCAGTAATTATCATTTTTATAATCAATTCATCCGCTGGTGACTTTCATGATGAATCTGTCAATTGTTTGACATTTGACAAAAAAAGAGAAATTTTGTCCCGAGCAATTGTTTTTTTTTTGTCCAACCAAAAGTCCAAAACTAAAAGTATTTTATCTATTATTACAAATTACAAAAGAAAACCAGAAAATACTTTATGCAAAATCTAACTGTAAAGAAACAAACAACTGAGTGCTGCTCCCGCTGCCGTTGAAGCATCGCATGAAATGCGGCTGACAAAAGAAAATGTGATTTTCCTCTTTGCGATTTCTTTTCACAAAGAATGGGTGACATCTGTATTTGTTGCTCATTCCTCTTTTTTTGTTTGTCTTCGTTTGCCCCTCTCTGCTCTCTTATGTGCCGGTTGGAGAAAAAATATTGTCATTTATCTCATTGTTGCTCCCAGCAACAGGGGCAGGTTGAAGAATTCCTGCTAGACGAACAATGCAGCTGAGGCGTTTTGAAACAAAGGAGGCGATTTGACGTCAGCGCCTCGCCTCGCTGAACAAAGACATTGCATCCACAAAGCAGAGAAGTGGACAACTGCAGGCGGCGCAGCACTGGTTCGCAGTCAATCAGTCGGAGGAGGAAGAGGAGGAGGAGGAGGAGCAGGGCATGTACAGGCCGGGAGGAGGGGGGGTTCTGTATCGCTTCAATCGACAGTACACGCAGGCCTCCTCTCCACCGCAAGGCCGAGATTATAACAGCTGATACGAGGGGCAGTGATTTTTTTTGATTTTTTTTTGGTGAATTCGTGCATGTGTCTGTGTGTTTTCACTGTCTGCAAACTGCTCCCACACACACACACACACACACACACACACACACACACACACACACACACACACACACACACACACGCACACACACACACAGAACCACACACAGACTCAGAGACACACATACAGAACTACACGCGCACACAGAGAGACAGAAACACACACACACAAACATACACACATGCACACGAACAGAGACAGAGACACACACACACACATGCACACAAACAGAGACAGAGACACTCACACACACAGAAACACACACAGACCAAGAGACACACACACACAGAGAGAGAGACAAAGACACAGACACACACACATACACACAAACAGAGACACACACACAGAAGCACACACAGACTGAGACACACACATACAGAACTACACACACACAGACAGAAACACACACAGATACACTTACACACATGCACACAAACAGAGACAGATGCAGACACACACAGAACCACACACAGACCGAGACACACACACACAGAGAGAGAGACAAAGACACACACACACACACACACCTCAAAAGACCTCAACTCACCTTCACTCCCAGTTACCATGGACACAAAAGCACAAGACCTAAAATCGTCGCTGCCACTGACGTGCACACCTCACAGGCCTGAATTAGCTCCCTGACAAATCAGGAAAAGGAGCTTTTCTGCTCGCACTTCAATGGGAATGCAAATTAGTCAGAAGTAGAAATTCAAATGATGTAACGCTGATCTCTTTTAGGACATCTGAGAGAGGAAAGCGAGCCGTCGATTTGACTTGTTTTTGAAGGTGAGCAGTGTCGAGAAAGAAAGACGAGGTTGAAACCGGGAAAAAGTTTTTTCTTGCCAGAGAGGAATACAAGTGACTCATGACACATCGGATTCATGGCTGTCTCTCCCGCACTCGGCTGTGATAACGGTGGATCACAGTGAGGCAGCTCACAGACTTTGACAAGGGGAAATCTAAATCATTATCCCATCTCCATTCTGTCTTCAGTTCACTGTGACCTGGTTAAGTTCAAGTGATGCAAAAACCACTGCGCTTATCGGTTTCACAACCTCTCCGACGACCAATGAGTCGTTGTGTCGACACAACTCATTTTCTGTCTCTACTCTTCAGGGTTCTGGAGGATTGGACTCCACCACCTCCAGCTAATTAAGGAACGCGGCACAGAGGACATTGCACATATTTCTTCTTCTGCTTGTGGGATCAGACTAAAATAACTCCCACAGTAAAGCTGATAATAGTTTACCCACACCTGCTATCTCAGGCACACAAAGCAGGTCAGCTCGAGAGGTGTGTTTGAGTGCTTATGAATGACGGGACAGAAAAGGCCGCTGGTTGAGAACTGCAGACCTGCTCTTTCTGTTGTTACAAGCAGTTATATAGCGTTCATGTTTAAAGATCTAACCACTATAAAGAAACAATATACTATGTGTCTATATATATATGTTTGTGTGTGTGTGTGTGTGTGTGTATATATATAGTTGCAAACAAATTTGAATCAGCAAAACAAATGCTTCTTCGTGGATATTTTGTCTATTGCCATATTGTGTCTCTTTAGTGGCTGTATAAGTCGCATCATACGACATGATTTGTATGTTGTCGTCGTGTTTGTCGACGCGCCATCGTTCCACTGCGACACATTAAAAGAGTTCCTTTTTATAAAGTGTACAACCGACGGATGCAAACTCACAGTTGCGACAAAAAAAAACAACTAAAAGGTGTAACGTTAAAAACAGGGTGATAAAACTAACTTTTTTTAAATCATCTAGCAAGCGAGAATCATTTGGTGAAGCGGACTGAGTCAATGAAACCGTCGGCATGGTCGCCGATTCCTAAGTTATGTTTCCTTATCTGGTGCGTGAGGTGTGCAGGTTCATTAAAAGATGAGTTGTCCATAAAATGTTGCTGGTGGAGGGATTATCTGCACGCCCCGACTGCTGCTGTTGGTGGCCGGACGCAGAAACGAGGAGAGAAAATCGGCCTTCCTGGACCTGATCTGTCATTGTGGTCTGTTTTTATGAAATGTGTTTCCAGTTATTGTGTTGTTTTCCCTTTCAGCATGTTTACAACTGACTTGTGCTCCACATATTTTCAATGAAGTGACAATCAGCGTGCGATTAAAGTATAGTTTTAATTGAAGGATGATGAGAGCGGTGGCTCTCTCGGCTCTTTCCCCAGAGGCGTGCAGCAGATCGGCATGCAATGAAAACAACTGCCGTCTTTGTCTGCTGTATGGGTTTTGGCATTGAGAGCAGACTCCATAAACGAGTGAATTGAAGTGCTTACGAATTGCTATAAAACTTGATTCATGGTAAATACATGCAACACAGCCGCTCATCCTTTCCCTCTGCTGGTGCCATGAGCTCATGTGTCTAAAGATGCTGTTGAATTGGGAAACTTTACCTCAAAGTGGCCTCTGATTGATGCTTTTCCACTGGTGGCCAACAGCAGGGTAAGTTCCCTTTAAAGTGAAACTGTCCCTCTTGGCCTCTGGGCCGAGTGAAACAGATCTTGGTGGTTTTGAAACTCGTAAAACAAACCCTACGGAGAGCATCGAGAGGTCGTTACGCAGGAATAATGAGCCGCTCCAACCAGCTAACAAGCTATTGCCGTATTCCTCTTCATTCGTCCACAGAAGTTAAGACCGTCTTGACAAAAAAAAAACATTTGGACAGTTTATTCACACTGAAATCCACACCGCTTCATTTAGGAAACGGCTTGCGATTCATCCTATATCCTATACGGCGTCTTAATTGGTTAAAGGAGCATGAAACCTTTGGATGTTAAATCCTTTTTTAAATTTTAATGGCTTTTTTTTTTTTTAACAGAAATGCGTTGTGGGATTTTGTCAGGATTGATTTTTTTTTCTTCATCTTTATTACAGTGAGGGAAGAAAGCCGAAAGACTCCATTAAAGCTCAATCCGGTCTTGACTGATGGAGGTTTCATATTTCATAATCGCACCTTCACTCTGGATGCTCGTGCAAAACCTCTCCTGGCATTTAAATCCAGGACAGGACATAGGTATCTGCTACCATCCTTACTAATCAGAGAAAGGATCTTTTAAAGTGAAATAGTTTGTGATATTGAATAGTTCATCTCGATATTTACAGGGCATTAACCTCTTCACTACCAACCATCTATATATTTATCTATGATCATATCTGTCCTCTGAATATAAAGTATTACAGCTAGCTGCCGGTTAGCATGAAGACTAGAAACAGGGTTTTGTATGAAGTAAACTAACAAGATTTAGCATGGTGATTTCTGTGACCTTTGGAGAGAGCAGGCTAGCTGTTATCCCATTCATCCCGGTCTTTGTTCTAAACAAATTAAGCTAGGCGGTTGCTTTCAGCAAGAAAGCGAATAAGCAGGGTTCCAAAATTGTCCAGCTGTTGCTTTTAAGTCTGAATAAACACATTTAGAAATTGTCCTCAAACCGAACACCTGCACAAAAGCAAGTTTCTGTTTTCTGAATGACACCTTCAAGGCTTTTACTGAAGCATTTCACATAGGCCTCTGATTGAAAATGCCTCTTCAGCTCACGCCTCGCAGCGCACTGCCGCTTCCACAGTTAATCTGTATTAGTGCCGCGATGTAATGCCGGGCTTCTTGATGACTGTGGCTCCAATAGCTGAATCATTAATGTCGTTTTGAAGGGGGGAAAAAATGAGGCGAATGTGCCTCGCGCTGTTTCTCCAGCGCCATATGCATACAGTTGGCAGGCACGCTCCCTTTTTATCATAGGCCAGGCAATGCCTTGGCAATCTCAAAGCCCCTCCGTCCAGTGCAGGCATTCCACAGGATTAGCTAGGCAGCGTCGCAGCTCCTCGAAGCCAGCCGTCATCGCCGCAGATCACCCTTTTGAGCAGAAATCTATGCTCTGAAGCTGAGCTAAAATTAGACCGACCATCTGCGATTAAAACAGCTCAAATTCACACACGTCTGGAGTAATTTACAGCATGTAACGGCTTCCATTTGGTCTCAATTGGTGAATAACAGTTGATTGCTCTTTCTTTCGCGACTGTGTGACAGTGGGTAGTAAAATGGAGAGTGGGGTTTTTTTTTTTTTCACACGTGCCGCAACCTTGCAAGTGCTTTTAGCTCTTCTTCACAGACCAGTAGGTCCTTCTCACGTGTGCGACATGTTAAAGCTTCAGGACTTTCATTGATCTCCGGGCGCAATCCTCCACCCGCTCTGCCTCCACAAACCGCCCTTCAACTAGATCAAACGTAGCGCATCTCCTTTCAAGCCCTTCTTTCCTTTCATGTCCGCAGTTCAGGCTCTCGTGGATGTGGGTCCACCTCTGTTATGGTGGTCTTTTTGCTTGTTTTTCTTGCTGCGTGGGTGAGGGTGACTGCACTGCATTTCATGCATAAGCTCAGCTCCCGATACAATTGATGGGACAGACTTTTCCCTCAACCCCTCCACTCCCCCTCCCCACACACATATCCACCATTCTGCAGCCGTATCAGCAGCAGTTAATGAAAGTGGATTGATTTTCCTGTACCTCCTGCACACAGCATTTAACACA
Source organism: Clinocottus analis (assembly GCF_023055335.1). Lineage (NCBI taxonomy): Eukaryota > Metazoa > Chordata > Actinopteri > Perciformes > Cottidae > Clinocottus > Clinocottus analis. Next base: position 19,808,791 of record NW_027175931.1, on the reverse strand, counting down.
GGGGATGAAATCAACCAGAAAAGCAAATAATCTCAAATAAAAACGCAAATGCAATAGAACGTTGACGCTCTCTTACATTTGCGTTTTGATTTATTCGATTGCCTGCCAATCTGTGTAGGTATGAAACGGCAAAACTGCGACTGAAATACATGTATCACGTCGAGCAGTTCTTTTGACCGGGTGCTCAAAGCGAGTAAGCGTTCCACATTTCAATACATTTGCTTATTTTCTTTTCTGCCGAGCGACAGTAAGCCAGTCAGTTAGCTTAATTGAGCTCACAGATTTGAATCAGGGCGAAATAGTTAGCCGTGCGCTATTTAAAGCTCCTGCTCCTCCAGCACCTTCAAAATGATCTAATTAACAAATTATATCTTGTGTTTTTAATCTGTAGCTGGTTTTGCCTGCGTCCAGTCTGTTACTGAAGCCACGCGTACACAAGTCCAATAACTCGGTCTGCAAAACAGCAAACAATCACGCAAAATGTCAAACTATGTCTCCTGGTTCATAATATCATCGGTGCGAGGTTACTGAAAGTCCGACATGTCTTAGGTTGCTATAAATTCATAAAGTCAACAGAAACAAGCTAAGAAGAGCTGGATTATTATTTCATGTTGTAACCGTCCCCTCTGATAAAGACTCCATGTCAACGCCCGATCACACTGATGGAAGGAGACAGTGCGAGCGGATTATAAATACTTCTAAGCGCTGTCTCCCCTCCTCACACACTTAAGGATGGATTAATGCATCTCGCAGGCTTGCGCTCAGCCTGCAGATGGCTGCTCCTCCTCCCTCGGACCCTCCATCCATCCATTCCTCATCCATCCCTCCTTCCTTCCTCTGCTTTGTCTTTGTAGCCAGCTTGTCCTCTGGCAGGTGGCTCCTTCCTTTTTACGCTTTGCTACCATGGCATGGTGTTTTCTAAGCTGCACCTCTGGCAGTTCGATGAGTCATCGTATTCGTTCAACACACATTCCCAATGATTTTTTTTGCCTCCCCAGCATCTCAAAGCTACTTTTTGTAATCGCACAAGCAAAATATTTCTGTCCAGGAAATGTAGGCCTGAACATACTTGTAGTAAACCAAGGCCTCGTGTGTGTGTGTGTGTATAAAGGTAACCTTGTAATCAATGGGTATTTCTTTCTGTTGTAGCAGGGTTAAGATAAGATATAAGATGGAATGTTATTTATCCTGAAAGGACATTGTTGTGTAGTAGTTGCAGTAAGAATGCAAATATGCAAAATATAAACAATATTATGAAATAGGTCTAGCAACTAAATGTAAACGGGTAACACGTAAGTGTCATAAATATAAAAATTGTGTCATTTTCAACAGTCTCTTGACATTTTGTCCAACAATGTTGTTGTGTTGGTTGAAATGTAAATAAGCTCCATCAGAGTCCGTACAGTACATTAAGTAAGCTTTAAGATTTTCATTTTATCTGCTGCCGGTGCCACTGCAAAGTTGACATTTGAGGAAAAACAAACTGAGAATGTGTTAACCTTTGGACGCTCTATCGCTGTGTGAACTTGCTCACAGATGGCTTGTCCTCACAAAATGTCAGCGGGTGAGGTGAACTGCAAGGAGAGATGAATACCATTACATAAGCGATGGCGGTATGAGCACGCGTGGCCTCAGGTGTCCGAGCCGTCTGGATCCACGGTTTGTAAAATTATCTCTGCATACGGATATTATGTAAAAGAGAGGGAACAAAAGCATAAGCATGATTTCTTTTGTTCACGTTTAGTAGTTAGTGTAAGTCTAGCTCGTAATAAAACACCTTTTTCGTGTTGTTTTTTTTCTATCTCGGTCCACATTTGGTCCCAGTGAGTGTTTCATGGGGTGCCGGAGATGAAGCCAGAAAAAGACACACACACACACACACACACACACACACACACACACACACACACACACGTAGTAGTGCTTTTCTTCCACTTGCATCATTTTTTTTCCTACTTTGGCACGGCAACACACACAAAAAAAAAAAAACAGTGCAAGTCTGGATGAGGAAGCATAAAGTAGAGATTTCTAACTGCACTTTAAAGATGAGCACTGCTTGATTTATTTGAATGGGTGAAGCAATCACCATTGGAAGGGGTTTGATTTTCCGCCTGTCTTTTTAGAGTTGTCGAACACAGAGTCAGATGTAATTTATTTCTGTCTGGTTGATGACCATGTCCTGCAAACTGTCAGCCATTGTTACTTCGTATGAAACAGCTGCCGGTGGCTGTTAGTGACCAGCAGAGGAAATCAGATGTGATTTTACAGGTGTCATATTCTGGATAGGCTTCTACTGAACTCAACAAACTTGAAATTCATCAAAAGTCTGACCGTAAAAAAGGCTTTTAAGGGAATAAAAATGTTGTGTTTACACAAGACGCGTCATTTAAGAACGTGTCCCTGGTTTTTCTGTGCTTTTTGAAGAATTAATAAGATGAATAAGCCTTGTTCTTCACTCAAATTTACTGACTTTTGGATTAGACGTTTATATAATACTTACTCGCACTGGACTAATATTCATCCGAATCTGCGTTTGGTGAAATATGGTCAGTAATTAAAGACAAAATTTGGGCTTTACAAAGTCCGGACAAAGCCGATTTGAACAAGATTAAGCACACAGATGACCTCTATAAATATGAATACAATTTCAGGAGAACAGCAAGTTATGCCAGTCCCATAAAACAGAAAAGAGGATTTACAGTAAGTATTCATTGTTGAACTGGCCGAAAGGCTTCGCTGGGTGCTGAAAGAGAAGTGTCTTATCATGCTAGCTGCTTGTATCTCTCTTGCCATGTTTTGTCTGACTTACAGACAAAAACAGATGCAGCTTTAATTAGATATCAGTCTAACGTTTATTTTCATTTACTGTTTATCTGCTGATTATCTTCAACCGTTTTTAATGTCGCAAAAAAAAAACATTTTCCACAAGCCCAAGTGATGTCATCAGTCGTCTTGTTTTGTCTGACCAAAACTTCCTAAATCTAAACCACCTAAATATATCAAAATGTACGGACTTAAAACCACACTATTTAGCATTTCAGCAGCTTTAGCTTCCATAAACATTTTACCGATTTTAATGTGAGATATTTGGACAAGATGTCCAACAGGCTGAGCTTCATGTCCCAGGCAGCGTGGCCTTCCTATTGGAGGTGGCGGTCGAGAACGTCGGAGGGTTTATGCACAATATAATCTCTAGCAAACCACAGGTATAGGCAGCTTATCCTGTAACTATTAAATCCCACACAAGAAGCTGTCACAGCACCACACTCTGTGGATGTCCCGTACAGAACGCCTCAGAAGGAGCAGTCGATCCACCTATGGGCGAGTGTCTCATCACACTCGGTGAAAGTATCGGCGCTGCTTCTCCCATTTCAGACAAAAAAAAGAGGTAAAATCAGCCGTGGGCGAAGGGAGCTCTGCCATCGCATTGTATCAGGTTGCACCAGTGGAGACGCCAGTCGGCCTCAGCCCCCGTCACTCGACCTCGTTTAGGGGCCACTTTAGTCAGCACAGACTGCTCAAGTTAATCCAGCTCGAGGATGAGAGGAAGGGCTTCTGCAGGCCGAACTGCTTCTGCAGCTTTAAAGTCCAGGTAGTGAGAACAAGCTGTTCCAAGGATGGACTGCCAGTGGGTTTAAGAAGTAGCACAGCCCCAAATGAATACAGAAAGATGACGGTATGCTAAATATTTTTTGTTCCTCCTCTATATATACACTATTGTTCCAAATTGCCTGAGCAACAGAATCTCACAGACCGATCCCCAATTTTCATTTTGAAGAAATTACAACAAATTGTGGGTTGTGGTGAGACGGCTCCAGAGACAGCTGGGAAAACGTCAAAATAATCTATTAAATCTGTGGAAAAACATTTTGCTTTCCCATTTCTGAAGTTTCTGTCGTTAAAGTAACAGTAGCCGTCTAAAGTCACACATTGTGTTATATCAGTACAAAACTGCTGACTCTGACTGTATGCCAGTTTAATTAGTCTACTTTCAGTATACTAAGAGTATTAGGACAGAGCGCAGAGAATATATAGTGTGAAGATCAGTACGGCGTTTGCCCACCTTAGCATAAAGACTGGAAACGGGGAAAATGAGCTAACCTGGCTTCAGCCAAAGCCTATCAGCACCTCTAAACAGCACTAACCCTGCCGGTGTTGATAAATGTTTGTCAGGTGGTGTATTTTTTGGGGGGTAGAATATCAGTCTCTCTGTATTGTCTCTATATTATCAAAACTCATTATTGTTGAAATTCTGAAGTCTTAAACGCGCAATCTAAAAACCAGCTGGATTTGGGGGATGATAGGAACTCTATCTGAGGTAAACCTAGATTCCTGCTCTCTCTTCAACTTCCTGGGAGGAGAATCGGGGAGTCTAGTTTCCGCTGTGAGACAGAGAACCCTGACAAAAAGGCTCTAGTGGAATTCAAGGTTTTGTTTGTGTATAATATTGTTAATCCCGGGTATAACTTGAAACAACAAAAAAAGTGTTTAGCAGGAGGATGAACGTAAAAGCTGGTGGTGAGCTCCTGCCGGAGATCCGCGGGCAGTTCAGTCGAGGCTCCTCGGCGCTCTCTGAGAAAACCCTTCATGTGACGGAGGTCTGTCGAGAGTGTTAACGTGCCACAGACGTGCCCCCTCCAAAGGCCTCATGCTTTTGATTTAGTTTGTTTAGCCCGTCTCGACAGTCCTGCCCTCCACAATGGCAAACACAGCGAGGTCTGTTTAGGAGTCTCTGTGTTAGTTAATATAGAACAGGTTTCAAGGTTACTATCACCGACGACGCTCTCGCTGTGTGGCCTGCAGACTGGTCGCTGTTGCTTGAAGAGTAAAAACCTCCGCTCTGCACCGGTGAGATTAAACCGGAGGGATTTGTCCCTCCCGCCGTCTGCCTGTCAGGAGCCGCGCGCACAGTGACGAAGCAAGTAGTGACGGCTGTCCTCGTGGCATCGGCCCGGCTGAATGCATGGCTGTTTAATCTGCGCCAGAAAATAAGATTTGAGCACTGGGGGCGGGGTCAATAAGAGAGGAGAAGGATTTAAGGTCCAAAGCGTTGATAGGTTTGACTAGTGGGTGCATTTCACCTGCAGAGGTGGGTCAACGCTAACACGAGGTGATAATGCGTGTGCCGTTGTCTGACAGTGAATTTGAGGTCACTTAAACGAGCCGAGGCTCCGCAGCCGAGCAGCTGCGGAGCCGCGGCTGCTCTTGCAGTGCGTGCGGACAGAAAGGGGGCGATGAAATTTTAATGAGATGATTGTATTATACTGTCTGCTGTCCGGTCTTAAGCTGCTCCCCTGTGACATCCCACCATGACGCTGAAACACTTGTTTATCAGCCTCTCAGCCTGGATTTTCCCTGACGGGGGTGTGAACTGTGGCCAGGGACAAACACTTGTGGGAAAACTTGATTTTAAACATTCTGGCTGTTTGGGAGGTGCGAGTTCCCACTTACGAGGATGTGCACAGAGGAGTTTTCCCTTTGGGATTCATAGAACAGCTACATTTATCCTTTCATGACTGCATTGGGGCTGTAAACAATTATGCCTGTATACTGATAAAGCTCTCTGCTATTTCTACAAATATTCTAGGGCCACATTTCTTGTTTTTGTCTGACCAATGGCCCCAACCCCCAAATATTTAAAAGAGCCAATTATTACCTTTTGAGAAGCTGGGATCAACAAACATTTGGCTAATAAATAACCTATAGAGTGAATTAATCATCAACATTTGTTTTTTGCTAATGTTTTAATCAACTAATAGTTTTTTAAGCGATTGAATCGAAGTTGGCCGCACGGAAAATGTGTGATAAAATCATTAGTCAGTCAATTGATTGACTGATGTACAGCAAAAACTTATTGTAAGCTCTTCTGATTGGCAACACAACGTTTCATCACGTGGCTGACGAGTGTACGACTAAGTGTCTACAACATGCTAGCAGCTCTGTGACGGGTCCTTTATGCTAAATGCTAACATGCTGATGTCAAGCAGCTTCTGCACACCATGTTCACCATCTTGGGTAAGGCTAACATGGGCTGACTGGTATGACTAAAAAATGCTCAGCATTCATTGGACTCATGCAGCTTCTTCGAGTATTTATTTTAATCATCGTGAAGCCCTATTTGAGATATTCATTTTTCTGGTCACGCCGCTTTCCAGTCCCTTCTAGAAAGCCCTCCGTATATTCAGAGAAGATGGATGTAATTGAACTGGCGCTGCGTTACACATCGGCCCAACCTTTCTCTGCTAATGTGCTGTCACAAAGCGGCAGAGGGTTTGACTCTCAGGCGACCGGGGGAGCCGAGCAGTATTATCGACAGCGGGGCCCGAACACATGAATGTGTGGCTGCGGGAGCTTCTCTGTGACCATGAGAGAAATTATCCTGGCAGTCTGTGACTTGGCTCTTTTCGCCTGTCTTCCTCTCTGCGTGTCAGATACGGGGCCCGGGTTGGACGGGGGCCTCTGGCTGCCCCCCCCCCCCCCCCCCCCCCCCGTCCGGAGCTGAGAGCCTGTCGCTTCCCATCTCCTCTCGCCCGTGTGGCTGTCGCGCTCTCTGCTCTCCGCAGCTCCGGACAATTCCTCGGTGATGGCGACGATGAGTTCTGTAAATCATTTCACACGTGAGATGCTGACTGGGCTCTCCTAGCCTGTAATCGATTGACCCTCTTCTTTCACTGTCCTATGTGGCTTGTTAATTGGACTCCAGCTCTCATGCTGACACAGTGACCCTAATGGAGGAGAATTACTGCTGTCTCGTCATGCATTAACCTCCCTCCTCCACCCTCCATTTTCATCAACCCTCCCTCCCTCTCAGGCCTAGCCTCAGCCCCCCCCCCCCCCCACACACACCCCTCCTCCTCCCCCACCACCCCTAGTCATAACAGCTGGGTAGACGGGACAAAGTGCACTCCCGTCCTGTCATATGTCGCTGTGCCTCTGGGAGCTGTGGTCAGGTGACACTGCAGCCAACCATATTAAAGCACCAAGAGACAAACACTGACTGTTTGCACACTGTTGTCCCTTAATTATTTTAATATAATTTAGGCATGGCCGGCGTTGCGAGGGGCCTCCTTGCACAGGAGGTCAGATCACGCTTCAGGGCCAGCGACTTTTGAACAAAATCACATTTCTGTGCATCTCTGTTATCTGCAGTTTGAAATCAACATTGAAATATTGTTTTCCTTATCAACTCGATGTTAAACATACAATAATTTGGTTATCAAAATGCCTTCTGCGGGTTCCCACAATCGCAAAGTGGCATCTTTAAATGTCTTCTTGTGTACGATCAGCAGTCTAAAACCCAAAGGAGGTTAGTTTACGACCACATAAGCAGTAAATCGGAGACGCTGGCACTAAAGAATGTTGAAATGTCTTAACCGTTTATCAAAATAGGATACTGGGAGCATCTCTGCTCCAGAAAGAGCAGCAGCGCTCCAGACAGTCGTGGTGCCGCTGACATCTCAAGAGATACGCCACCGATTGTCTTTTCTGTGTTACTTTCAGTAACCTTTGTGTGTCTGGATGGTTGCAAGCTTAGATTTTGTGTAGCAGCTCCCCTCTAGTGGCTGCTGCCTCCATTATTTACAAGTGTGAATATTTCATGACGACATCAGGGGTAGGGATGTCCTAATGAGCCGTGGCATCATCTGGCCCTAAAACAGGCCAGTGAGGGCTCCGCTGTGGTGCGACAAAAAGTGAGTGGGGGCCTGAAATGAAGTCTTCCTTTGGGGGTGAACTTCTGGCGGAGAAAAATTAGGAAACAAACCAAAAAACTCTTCTCACACCAGCAAATCAGCAAATCGACAGTTTTTTCTGTGGAAGGGCCTCAAGCATGAACGCGAGGCTCACACTGCTTTATTCTCAGGGAAACAGAAACCTCTTGAAACTGGCTCTTTGTTATCTAGAGTGTGGAGCAAGGGCAACAATTAAAACTCGAAGCTGTGAGATAATCTATAAAAGTAGCTGGGTAGGCATCATTTCTATATGTATTATAAATAAAACAATCAGGCTCCAAATTGAAGTTTTGTCCTCCGTTGTAATAAAAATCTGTCAGTTGTTTCCTCTGAGGACGAGAGGATGAAAGAGCCAATGTTATTGAAGCCAGAAGCTCAGAGATCTGACTTTACTGTGCAGTGTGTGGATGGGGGTGTGTGTTTTTACATCGTACAGCGTGGTGAGTCAGAGAGCTTCTCATATTAAGAGTGTATGAAGAGACAGAATCAACCTAAAAGCAACGACTGTCAAAGGAGTTACTTTTAGCTCCAGTGGTTCTCATTCGGGGTCAGAGTTATCTCACTGAACGCTGAAAGGGATTTTAAAAATGGTTGATCATCCTTGTTGAGATGCTTGCAAACACTTTGGTCTGCCGTCCTTTTTTTATTCGGCGTGATTCCAACAATAACAAAGCTCTTCTGTTTTTTTGTTGCAGTGAGGGTGTCTTCAAGTGTCCGGAGGACCAGCTACCGTTAGACTATGCGAAGGTATGATGATCACTCTCACAACACACCTCAAATAAGGTATTAATAACACTGTTAACATAAGACTAAAATAGTATACAAGTACCATGTGACACAGTGGTGCTTTAAGCTGTAAGCATAAAGGTTTGTGCCAAATTGAATGACAACCCGTCCAGTAGTGGTCAAGCTATTTCATTCCAAACCCCAAACCACACGGCCTCATGGTGGCACTATGAAAGGTCCAAAGATTATCAGAGGATTAACCCTCTGGGATCATAAATATCTGTATAACATTTTATAGTAATCCATCCTATAGTTGCAGAGATATTTCAGTTGGCACCAATAATTTGGACTGACTGACAGACCGACATTTCTAATCCTATAGCCATTTTATGTGTGTATTCATTTATTTGACCGGGACAATACGTGAAGGCATTGTTATTTTTAAATAAAGTGGAACCGATGCAAATGTATGTCGGGCTTCAAAATAAAAACAAATACTACAACATTATACATTACAACCATCTTATATATGTTGCATATGTGTGCATGTATGTATGGTGTGTGTGTGTGTGTGCGTCTATGTATGTTGTGTATGTGTGTGTGTGTGTGTGTGTGTGCGTGTGTGCTTGCAGCATGGCTAAACAAAAAGGGAATATTCTTTAACCCCGAGTCAGCGATTGCATTTCATTCCATTACACATTAAAGTGGGAAAGAAGTACGTTCAGTTGATCCAACCATTTTATTTTTCCCGTTAATTAAATCTCTCCCAGAAGAGAAGAAAAGAAAAGCGTAAAAGTGTCTAAATTTCAACTGAACACGTTGTTTTGTTTTTGCATGGCGGTTAATCAAAATGTGCCTGAGGGGGAACAAAGACCGAGTCAGAGGACGGCTCTCACACGTGACACCCTCATTGTAAAGTGGGAGAGTGAAACTAAAGGATACGGGCTTAATTCTGAACTATGCATGAGGGACTTCAAACCCAACGAACAGTTTATGATCATCTCGGTGTCTGAGCTGTTTTTGGCATCGATTGAAAGAAGTCCTCTGTGTGTAATTCTCCCACTGCAGTTAGTTAGCGTTAGCCGGAATTAGCCGTCGAGCCATTAACCCGGAGCTGCAGCAGTGCATGTCTGCATGCTGTGCTGAGAGCGATGAAGGCGCCTGTAATAGCAGGGACGCCCCACGGGAAGGATGTGCTCATGGGGCACCTGTCAGACGTTGTTATTTACCAAGGCTCCCAGTCGCCTGCAAATTGCCCCGTCTTGGTGGTCTGCTGTCAGGGTAGCGCTCGCTGTCCTTTTAAAAAAAAACAAAAAAAAAAACATGCACAAACACAACCTCGTTCCAACCGAACAAAAGCGTTGCCGTCATTAAAGGATTGTGCTGCAGCTGCGGTAGCAGTAGTAGTAATAGTAGTTGTAGTTTCCCACTAACACTTGCTAAACCAGACAGAATAAGCCCCCTAGTTGGAGCTCCAAAGAGCTTAACCCCCCCTGATCTGCCTGGGACTAAGTTATTAAAAGGTCATTTTGCCATCTCCCTGCAGATTCCAAGACTGGAACAATGAGAGAGTGTCTCAGTTTGCTTTAGAGGATTTTTTTCCCCCTTCTTTGCCTATGCTGAAAGAATGTGATTATGGCAGCAAAAATGTCTGCTTCCACTGTAAAAGTGCTGCTAGTGAAGCATCTGTTTTAATGTTAGATCTATGTGTCTATGTGTACATCATATTTAACAGGTTTATCTGATTGGTTAGTTTGGCAGAGGCATGTGTTCCCTAAGACAGCAGCTAAACAATGAGTGAGTTAAGTGTTTCATTCTACATTATTTTCCAAATTCGGTTTTAATTTTCAAGGCGACGGCTCGCAGGTTTTGGTTGCAGGGGCACGGCAGCGCAGTCGGGCTGTTACTGAGCTGCTGTTTGTTTCGAGGGCTGTTGGGCCATTTTGAGGAAGTGGCTTGTCTTGTTTGACCGGTCCTCCGCTCGTGTGACAGCATGGGGGGATGGAGAGCCAGAGCAGAGCCGCAAATCCCCCCGGACAGCGTGCTGGAGGGGAGATTTGGGGTGTTTGGGCAGAAAACTGACTCACCCTGATCGCTCAGTGACTGCGGAAAAATAAATATTTTCCTATGCTGCCCTGTCTCTCTCAAAGGTCCCATAACCCCTCCAACTCGCTCATTATCACTGCAGCGACCAGGTCGACTCGCTGCTGCAGTTTGCTAACTCAATCTCAACAGTTTAACTCTGTGTGTGTGTGTGTGTGTGTGTGTGTGTGTGTGTGTGTGTGTGTGTGTGTCTTTCTGTAGCTCAACATTCAGTCTTGCATGATATGGTGTAGAAACCAACACGCTACCGTCACTCTAATATATTTTTAAAGGATAGTTCACCATTGTTGTAAAACGCGCTTATTACTGTTTATAGATTTTATGATCTTTTGTTAACCTGTTAATACTGTTGGCATTGAGTATATTACAATTTTGCGTCACCTTGTTATTTTCAATTTCCACTACTTTGTACTGCAACGGCCGCACAATCATTTTGCTCGAGATGAATAAAGTTTAGTCTTATATGTCCTTTTGAGAGATATATCAATCCCAACTGTGTGCATTAACCTGCAGTTTGGGAGGATTTCTTCATCCCAGTTTAGCATAAAGACTCAAAGCACAGTTAGGGTGACATTCTTGCGTAATGTATCTTGTTTGTTTAAAGGTGCCAGATACAAAATTTGGAGCATTTCGATTGCCTACCAACGACTCTCAAAATATTAGAGTAAAAGTTTGGTGGCTTTTACATGATCTATTCACCGCACGTGATACACTCTATTACAGTCTTCCAACATGAGCCGGTCAGCTGATGCCACTGCCACCCTGACCTCGTCTTGCTTGTCTTCTCCAGATCTACCCGGACCCGGAGCTGGAGCAACAGATCCTGGCACTGCCCATCCGTTGCATCCACAGTGAGGAGGGCTGCCGTTGGACCGGCCAGATGAAGCAGCTGCAGGTGAGAAGCTTTTGATATCTCTCTCCTCCGGTCGCCTTATCAAACACTGTACGAACAGCGTGTCCTCATTGTGTCTCTCCCTCAGGGCCACTTCTCCACCTGCGCCTTCAATGTGATACCCTGCCCCAACCGCTGCTCCGTCAAGCTGACGCGCCGCGACCTGCCCGACCACCTGCAGCACGACTGCCCCAAGCGCAAGGTCAAGTGCGAGTTCTGCGGCAGCGAGTTCACCGGCGAAGCCTACGAGGTAAAGCACGCAAAGACCTGTTTGTACGTTTTTTTTTTTTTGTTGTTTTTTTCATTCCTGCTACAACCCAGCGGGAGCTAGATGTAAACAACCCGGAGTGACGCCACATCATTTCCATACCTGTGTGAAAGACGTCTTTGTGCAGAGCAGCAGGAGAGGAGAGGCTTGTACACGTGTGTTGGTCTCTTTTAAAATAACACGTGTGCTGGCAGAAAGAAAGAACCTTTGAGTGGGTCTCTTGTGCCGAATGTGTTTTTCTCGCCGAGCGGGCTGAAGTACCTCAGAGGCTCCTCAGTAACACCTCGGTCGTTTCCACCGCCCCTCCTCCTGGCTCTCGCATCGGAATTACTCGTGTTTACAACCGTGTCCTGTTCAAAACCTTTTATTAATGACTCGTCACACTTTTCTGTTTGCTTTTAATTGAACAAGATTCAAGGATATGTATTTCCGCATTTCACGACTGTAACTTTTTTTGGTATGTTTTTAAAATGAATGTTCTTAATTGTTTTTAAATTTTGTTTTCTTCTGCGGGATGTGTTGATGCTTTTAATGGTTTTCTGAGAAGCACTTTGAATAGACTTGTTTTTGAAATGTGCTGTACAAATACACTTGCCTGGCCTTGCAGGAAAAAATGCTTTAACGATTCATCTACAATCAAAATAGTCTCTGATTATAGAATTCTGAAAAGATGACGTTCCCTATGATATGCCGGCTTACTTTTATCTGGATTGATCAATACAATAAAGATTAAAATAAAGTAATAAAATACAATACAATAAAGATTGGAGCCATTACAGTAACTTTGATTTTTGAGTAAAAAGTCAAAAATGTTGTTCATTATTATTATTTTTATACATAATTAGTTTTATCGGCTAACCCCGCAACAATGTGCAATAGCCTCATTGCATTCAGTCATATTGTATAAATTGTAAAGCAGTTTTGAGCTTTTGAAAACTGCGGTGTATGAACTGAATTGTTATCCCGTGTTTCCTCTCAACCCCAGAACCATCAGGGTGTGTGTCCTCAGGAGAGCGTTTACTGTGAGAACAAGTGTGGGGCGAGGATGATGCGTCGTCTGCTGTCCCAACACGGCCTGGCCGAGTGTCCCAAACGCACGCAGCCCTGCAAGTACTGCGGCAAGGAGTTTGTCTTCGACACAATCCAGGTCAGTTTCACACTGAGATTCCCACCTGTATCTCAAATGTCGTTTTTCGTTCAATGACTTTAGCTTATATTTGGCACGATTGAGTCAAAATGGGACTCGTCTCAGTATCGTCCTACCTGTCGTCCGGGTCGTGCATGTAGCTGGAAGAGGGTTTCCAACCCTGAGGACGGCCCAGAGGAGGCGCTCTGCGGGTCATGGTGTCTCTGTCTTGAAGCACCTGCCAGTGTGCAGCCAGTGTCGACATCATTTCAGTTGAGTCTTAGAGCCTTTTGTCACCTGATGTTTTTTTTAGATTTGATAGAGGTATGACATAATAATTCGACCATGTCGATGGATATTAAACAATCAGCTTCCATTTAGTTAGTCTGTAAGCAGCAAAGAGGGATTATTTTCATCTAAAGCTGCACCAATTAATTGGTTTGTAAAATAAAAGTTTCAGTAATTAAAAAAATAAATAGATTAGTACTTATCCTCCCCGAATTGAGTGGTGCGCGGCCGTGTCACACAGACATTGACGTTCCAAAATAGTGTGTGTGTATATATATATATATATATATATATATATATATATATATATATATATATATATATATATATATATATATATCTATATCTTCAGCTTTAGGGCCATAATATCACTTTACACTTGTGTGTTAGGACATTGGTGCCTCATTATAGACTGTTCTGCTATTTTAGATGAAAAACACACAGGTATGTATTATATGCAAGTGACTTTAAAAAGTGAATTTAAGAAAGTATATAAAATGGAGAAAATTACCTGAGACCCCTGAGGGTTATTAGATATTCAGCTTTTCTCTGTGTTTATATAATTGTACATTCAATAACTTTGGATTGGACGACATTTAATTTCATTATTTAATTCATCAACAAACAAAAAAAGATACAAGAGTTATTTAGTTTGCTGCCAGTTAAAAAAGAAAAGAAAAGCAGCAACAACAAAAAAGCAATAACCATTAGAAATAGGCAATGAATTATCAAGTTGCTGGTTAATAATCTGTGCATCAGTTTATTATTTCAGTGTGTGTTCTTATACACTGATTTGTATGCATTATTGGCAGAATGGTCCAAAAATCCTTGCAGTTTCTTTCGAGGACATTTTCACTGCAGCCGTTAATCTGCAACCCCACTGTGCAGCCGTGTTGGTATCGCTCGTGCTGTAGGTCAGCACACATTAACACTCTCCTTGACTCCTCTACAGAACCATCAGTACCACTGCCCTCGGTTTCCCGTCCAGTGCCCGAACCAGTGCGGCACACCAAACATCGCCCGAGAGGATCTGGCGAACCACGTGAAGGACAACTGCGGCAGCGCGCTCGTTCTCTGCCCCTTCAAAGACGCCGGCTGCAAACACAGAGTAGGACTGACCTGCAGAGTAAAACAATAACACCATTATTGTTAATCAACCGACGAGCTTGTTTGTCTTTGTTGTTTACAAGCGTGTATTTTATTGTATATTTCCTTTTAAATCGTGGCTCACTGTTTCCAAAGTAATGCTTTTTCTCTTTTCGAACATACAGCACTGTGCCTGTAGGGTCTATTTTAATGAGAGCGTCACTATATTCTGACAGTGCATTTCCGTCTATTTTTGAAACTGACATCATTTTTGAGAAAATGTGGAAACGCTTCGAGGAAGAGGGCGAGATGAGCATCATACTCGCTCTGTATACTCTGTGGAGAACTTGACATACAACATCTATAGATGGAAAGCAAAAACATGTCTCCACAGCAGTAGGGTGACTATTAAATATAATAATCACAGTATCCATTGTCCATTTGTCCATCTGTGACTATTTGTGGATGTACACAAGTACATTGTTCAGAAACTGCTCAAATGAATGAACACCGAACAGCGTCCACAGTTTTGCTGTAGAATATAAAAAATCTAAGTTGAACGATCATTTTTTACCAATCTTCACCAGGTTATTTGTCCAGTGGAGGATGAAACTAATGTTGCACAGGGTTTGCTTTTATCTCATCATCCTGTATTGAAAGCTGGCACTCTACACGACTCAACAGTTAAGGTGATGCAGTTAGGGACTGTCTCAAACGTTTGAGAGATTTTGTTATTCATCTGAACCTCCAACCGTCAAATGTGAACTTCCAGTTTGAAAAAAAACTTCAACACGGACACTTTCTTAATTGTATTTTCCTGTTTTGAACACCTCCTCAGTTACTCACTATGCAGCAGCTTTTTTTAATAATGAACCTCTTTGATTTCTTTCTGGCAGTGCCCCAAACTGGGTATCGGTCGTCACCTGGAAGACACCACCAAGTCTCACCTGACTATGATGTGCAACCTGGTGGGGCGCCAGAGGCAGGAGATCCTGGAGCTGCGGAGGGAGATGGAGGAGTTGTCCGTCAGTCACGACGGCGTGCTCATTTGGAAGCTCAGCGACTACACGCGCAAACTCCAGGAGGCCAAACTCCGAAGCAATCACGAGTTCTTCAGCCCGCCTTTCTACACCCACCGCTACGGCTACAAGCTGCAGGTGTCGGCCTTCCTGAACGGCAACGGCAGCGGCGAGGGCTCCCACCTCTCCGTCTACATCCGCGTGTTACCCGGAGAGTACGACAGCTTGCTGGAGTGGCCCTTCTCCTTCAAGGTGACTTTCTCCATCCTGGACCAGAGCGACCCGTCGCTTTCCAAACCCCAGCACATCACGGAGACCTTCAACCCCGACCCCAACTGGAAGAACTTCCAGAAGCCCAGCAGCAGCCGCAACTCGCTGGACGAGAGCACCCTGGGCTTCGGCTACCCCAAGTTCATCTCTCACGAGGAGATCAAGAAGAGGAACTACATCCGAGACAACTGCATCTTCGTCAAGGCTTCTATAGAGATCCCCCAGAAGATTATGGCTTAAGATTTGACGTTTCTTCTTTGTTTTTTTTTACGATGGAGATAGGTTCAAGACTGGAACTGAGACTTAACCTTGAGACTTCTACACACTTACCCTTTAGATACTTTCTGGCCAAGCAGCCTCTCCACCACAGAGCGAGTCTGTTTGGCTGTGTGGGCCGACTCGAAAGGACCTTGATACATCACGGAGGAGAACGTGTTTGGTCTGCAGAACCATCACTCCCTGGTGTTTCTTTTTATTCTTTTTTTTTTACATTCTGTTTTTATCTGTTTGCTACCCTTTTATCACATTCTACAACAAAAAGCCTTGGAAATCAAACAGTGCCTAGAGAGATTATCTTAAGTTATATTTTTGTTGTTATTTCCGCAGTACAAATGTTGATGATTATGGAAAAGATATGGAAAAAAAAAAGGTGAAGGGGTTCACTAAGCCTCTGCACTTGAAGAAGAAAGAAAGTTAGACTGGTTAGAGACGTCCTGTTCGGGTGATCTAAAGAAGAGGGAGCTCAGCAGACTCAAGCTTAAGCCCAACTGCCTTTTGTTTACATGCTCATACAGTATCCTCCCACTGATCCGTAAACAAACACAAAGCCCTTGGTAAGAAACTGCTCCAGGTTTGTGTGCACAAAAACATCAAATTAATGTTTTCAAGTGAGAAACTTGCAGCTTCAAGCTTGGTAGTTTTCGTGTTTTTTTAAATGAATAGTTTTACATGTTGGTTCTGTTGAATAGGATCAATACCACTCTCATATCTGTACCACCTGCAGCCAAGTAGCTCAGCTTTAGCGTAAAGACTAGAAACAGGTGGAAATAGCCAGCCAAGCTCTGTCCAAAGGAAACAACATCCACTGACCAGCAGCTGTAAAGCTCGCTCATTAGCCACTTCACGTCTCATTTGTTGAATCAATACAAACATTGTTGGTCGGAGCCAGACTAGCTGTTTCCTCCTAACCATTAGCCTTAACGCTAAGCTAACTGGCTGCAAACATGATATTTGTATCAATCATCTAAAACAGCAAAAACAACACATGAACTAATAATGCTGAGAAAGTCCTCCAAGCTTTGGACTTTTAAAAAATAAAATAAAAACCGTCAAGATCAACCAAGCTATTTTTTTTTCTTCTTGTTTTAAGTGGACAAGTTTTTTACCTGACAACATTGAAGCTACAAATCTGTCTCCTCTAGTTACCCTGCTCCCATCACAGTAACTGTCTGTGACTTGTGTTCGTCAGTAGTGCGACCCGGTCGTAAATAGCTTCTGGAGCATGCTCGTGTACCAAACACACACACGTCGCAGTGACCCTACGAGGCTCCGTGTCTATTGAGGAGTTCACCAATAACGGGGGAAAAAAGCACCTTTCGTCGGTCTTAAGATGAGCAGAGCAGACAAAGAGGCCAGTTGTTGGACACATTTAATAGTGAATAAAAAGCCATGTGGCCTTTTTATACAGTATGTCTTTGCATGAGGGTTTTAGGGGTGAGCAGGGCAACATAAATACATGCATGCTTCATGTGCTACCACCTGAACCACATTTTTTGTACTGTAACCTGTATTCTTGAAGTCCTCTCCCGTTGATGGCTTTTTTTTTTGTCTCCTTTTTTTGGACCGTTTGAAAGTTGAGAAATTGTCAAAAAAAAAAGTCTGTTTTTTTTTTGTTTTTTTTATATACATAAAATGTGAACGCTGTCGGTAATAACCCATGAAGACATTTGGCTGTGAAGTGTATTGTTTTACATGGCCTCGGCATGGGTGGTCGGTACTGTTTGAAAAGATGGTTAATGACATGGTCTCTGCAAATAAGTGGGTGTGTCGGGACGGACTACACCTTTTGTTGTTGCCGTGGTCAGCGGTGTCCATCTTCAGCTCGGCACGCAGTGTTGTGACGGGGAGCGGCCGGAGGAACGAGCGACGCACCCGTCTCCATCACAGGGGCGGAGGACTTTGATGATACAGTACTCTCATGACGTATGTGAATACTAATGTAAAAATGCAGAAGCACATTCTGTCTTTTTATTATTATACATGAAAAAAAACCTCCTGATTTCTTGTCATAATGCCAGCTGATATTTTACAGTGATTTAAAGAGGTGAGAAGATAACAACTTTTTGTAAGATTCTGTATTTTTAAAAATACTTAGCTGTTTTATACAAACACTTTTCGTTGGAGAGTCGGGGTTGACTTTGGGAATTTTTCGACCCTTTCGTCTCTTTGGACATTTGGATAATTTGTTTGTACTTGTGGTTTGAGCCTCACATATTCTGTCTGTATTATTTCCTCTTAAAAGTATTTATTTTAAGGAGCCGTCGTGTGAGTTTGAACAGATGGCACAAAAACGTTTTAATATGTTGATCGATAAGTGCTTGTCAATTTCTTAATTGAAATAAAATATCATATATTATAGTTGTTTTATCTCTTTGTGTTTCATACAGTGCAAAACTGGTAAAATCACCAAAAAAAAGCAGCACACTGTTGACCACCTGTGCTCATCCATACAACTTCATAACGACGTTCTTTCATATTTCATATTGTCACATAATACATAACATCCCATCTCGCACAGGAACTTAGTATTAAACCGGCTGGTTTCACTGGTTATGATGACAGCGTGCTGCTGAAGTGTGTTCAAGGGGAATTCTGTTGATTTAGTGTTGTTCTTGTATAATGTTCAGGGTCAGATAAAAAAAAATGAAAGTAGGTTCAAATCAAAGCGGCACACGTTAAGACACCTTGACTTTCAGATGATGCTGTTTTCAAGTCTTCCGTTAGATCTTCACTGCTTGATGAAAGAAAGTCTTTCAAATTCCTACACAACCTTTCTGTAACCCTGTAGTCCCCAGGCTAAAATGAATACTTGGGTGATGTCACTTCAGACATTTTTTTAGATTAAAAAAAAGCTCCTTGAGAAGGCACTATGTATTTTCATAGGCAGTAGTAAGTAGTCATAATTTACATAAACACAGCATCTAAAGAAAACCAAATGAAGATAAACTCAATTTAAACAAATTCATGTTCAAATCCAAAAAGGACATGAAGATTCAAGTCAGACCTAATGTGAATAAACATATTGATGCACTAATCCGACTTTTTCCGTCCCGATACAGATACCGATACCAAGGCTTTGGGTATGGGCCGACACTAAGTACCGATCCAATACCAGTGATTATATATTAATCTGTATTCCTCACCGTGTGGAAGTGACCTGGAGAAACATACTGATTTGCATGCTGCAAAATGCAACTTGATGTATTGGTATTGGGGCATACTATCTTCCTCAGCATAAACTGGGTTTGGACTGGACTTGCTTCATATTGTTTTCCTGAATTAGCATATTGACAACCAAGAATGTACTTAGCGTATTTAAAACATGGACATAAAATACCATTTGAATTATTGATGACATTTATTATCAACATGAATTCTTAATGATTCTAAAACGCTCATCTGAAGATTAACGTCTGGCTCAATGACTCGGAGTAGCCAAGTTGTTCCTTCAAAGTGTTTCTTTGCCTTTTTTTTTTTTTTAAAGTCAGTCTCCTCTGACTCCTCTTGTCCTCCCTCCTCCACTCATTACTCAATATACATGTCAGCGTCAGCTTTTTGTCCAAAAAGAGACACTCCTTTTATTCTGTACTGTACATACTATCTGATTAATGTGCCAATTGTTTTTATTTCCATTCTATCACTCAGAGATCGAGTTGCAACCACTTTCTGTCCTGCTTCTTTAGTAATCTTTGCGCCAACGCTGCTTGGGATGGAAGGAGCAGAAGAAAGGGGGCTGAGGAAGTGAGGCATACCCCAGACCTGCTTTGAAGCGGTGCCAATATTTTTGCATAAGCTTGCAGTTTGGATGATGTTCGGTGCAGCAGGATTTAGGAAAGAGAAAAATGAGCTTTTAACGTTGAAGTCACGGAGAGGTCCCTCAGGAGGACAGTCCTGTTTTCCACTTAGTGCACAATGGCTGGCCAAAGTCGTCCTCAAACGTAAAATATAAACTCTCTCAGTCTACTACTTCTTCTGCATGAAAACAACATCTGTTTTAGAAATACAGCAGGACTTGTCTTTGCTTCTGTGTAAACGTTTCCTTTTTGAGGATATTGCCAAGATCCTTGAAAAAAACCTGAGCTTGTTTTCCATTCAGGATCGCTGTTTTGAAGTTTCCCTTCTGTGAGAGAGATCATTCGTTTCAGGGAGGGGTCCTCTGGCCCGGACAGTCCCCTCTGTCTCTCCTCAGACCGATACACAAAGGTCATAGCTGAAGTTGAAGAATATAAGACTCAAAAGCCAGCCTTAAACTTTCCTGGCGCAGGGTGTGCAACCAACAGCCCTGTGCTGCTTCAGGGCAATGCAGGATGAAAATAGCTAATTACATGTTAGCAAGCTCCATGTTTACCATGCGGAGCAGGGTCACGTGCAGCTCAGTGTTCAGCGCTGCCCTTTGGCTCTGCTCTCTTTCAAATGACTTGGTAAATGATCTGCAGGTACGGTGTCGTTCTTAAACACGCGGCGGCTCACACACTAGTGTCGTTCCGGCTTAGCGAGCTCCTCGGTCAACGTGCGCTGCAAGTCAGATGGCAGCCGGGCGGTGGAGAAGGAGGAGATGGTGGTAAAGGCGGAGAAAGGCCCAACCCATGAGGCTTTTTTCTCGCCCATGAAAAATAACACATCAAAGAGGAGCTGTGGTTTATTGAGTTAAACAGATCTGCCTCTCGGTGCAAGAACTGAAGCAGGGGCGTACTGTAAGTGAGTGAGTTGGTGAATCCACGTCCAACAGCAGTGGAAAAAAACACTCAGGTGTGGAAAACATCTCTATTCCTGAGTAGAATAACATTACATTTTACACTTGCAAATCATCTGACAACAAGCTTTGGTTGAGCATTAAACTTCGGTATGAACCTTGGAAACATTAGTTTGACCTACAGAAATCAACTTGGGTAACATTCTTGGTAAGGATTGAGATTACAGCCCCCAAAGTACATTGTAAATATACTTTTTACATTCAGGGGATTATTGAAGTATTTACTGGCTGTGCATGACTTAGGAGCTTTTAGGAGGGGGCTATAAATAAATACAACTCAAGAACATGTTTTAATACCTTACTACATGTCAAATATTTACGCATTTAAGATATATGTTTTAGATACACAATACAATAATTATCATTACAATTTCTAAACTGTTCCTTAAAAAAAGAAAAAGATCAAGTAAAAAGTACCGTGTGATTGTAGTTATTATTATTATAGAATTAAAAAACCCTCGTTGCCCAACTTCTTGTTTTAATTCTACGCACTTCCAAAGCATTTTGGTGCAGGTATCAGCCCTCATTCATTGTGTTATTGATCTCACACACGCACGAGTTACACTGCTGGGCCTTCACGTATATTCAGTCTCAAATCATCCCAAATCTAATCTTCTTCTACTGACAGGCAGCTCCAGCCCTCCAAAGCAAACGGCGTTAGCTGTGAGTCATTGGTATGAATCAACTTACCTGCAACAAACTGTAGCAGCTGTGAAGAATGTAAAATCATGTTTCAATATTGTGACGTCAGCTGAGTAAAAAACAAATAAGAAAGACAACCACAAATGAGTCATCAAATAAACGAGAGGCCTCCTTAATACACTCTACTGCAGGAGTAGATGATGTTTTCTATGCGAGACTTCATGTTTAGATTGATTTTTAAAAAAGTTTGGAGACGACAGATATTCCAGACAAAGGCTTGATTTCTCATAATTCTCCCATCTGTGTTCGAGAGCATCTCTGTGTTGCATCGCAGACTGGATGACAAAGAGTTGTAGCGCACAACTTTACATGATAAGGTTGTCTGATCACGCTGGCCCCACTGACCGGTTGGCTTCTCATGACGCAACAACTGGACTGCACGGGATCGTAAAATACAGCAGGAGGATTTATTATTTGGAAAGGAAAAGACTGCCTCTCCTGCATATTGATTCATGCATTCCCTCTGATGTACATCCATCCAGCGAGCTTTTGAAAACCAGTCAAGGAAGACCAGAGGCAATAAACTGGGGCCAAAGGTCATTCAGACCCACCGTGGCTACCTGCCAGAAGCATGATGCTGCGATGCTCGGATCAATCCCCGGCGTGGATTACTGAAATAACACACCAGCCCCGGGGGGAGAGAACCTGGAGGCGTCCACAGGCCATACGCTCGCCCATCCACACCGATGAAATCTCTGATTGATCATGATGAATGTGCTACAAACACTGTGTGGTTGATTCGACGAAACAGGATGAGCAACAGCAGAAGAGTAAATCCAGCGTGAGAAGCTGAAACCATAAAATATTCAATCCTATTTTTGCATTATTGAGACAGAGTTGCTGTTACTTTTTGGGCTACTTGAGTTACATTATGATGCGTGTAAAGTCTACTTTTTAGGCGAGGGTAGATGATTACGTTATCATCATGTGAAAATGCTAATTTAAAACACATAATGAGTATTAATATTGACCTAGTTTAGGTTGAATTAGAAGCAGAGGGGGGGTGTCCTTTTCACTTTGGATGTGACTGAAATTGAAGATCTGCCCAGGTAGCAGGGGAATTTGGGGAATAAAGTAGAGGATAGCAAGCCACAGGGACACCCAGGACAGTCAGAGTGACATTCTTTAACAGAGGTTTTGATGTGGAGGACCAGGAAGCCTCCAGAGGTTCACACGCTGCTGGAATGATTTGTCATTGTGAATGTCGACTCGTGTAAGCAACGGTCACTAGAGGCCTCCTCAGGTTCACCGGCTCGAACTGCAAATATCCTGCGTGTACCGCACGCATGGCCATCCGAGTTCAATAATGAATAAATAACAGAATAAATGTTTAATATAAATTTATGTTGATGTTAAATACCAAACGCCGTGAGTGAGTTTTATTCTGGGATCGACATAGCTTTGAAATAAATAAATTCACATGCGACACGGATGTCATCTTATGTAATGCATGCAACATTAAAGCATTAGTTTCCTCTCTGTAATAAATTAAACAGTGCAGTCAGAGACAAATCAGGGACTTACATTTTTGTTTTTTGTACTAAATACATGTTTTGAATCAACAGTTAACCATCTCTGTAGAAATGAATGCTATTCTCGCCTATTTTGACAACGCTATTTTGCGAATGTTTATGATAAATTGTTTAAAATCTTAATTTCGTACAGTCACAGTGCTGTGCTCTGTCTGCAAGGTTTAAGGCCCATGTAATAGCACAGGCGTGTTTGTGTACGCAGTCCAAACGATTCGAATTTTTTCGCATCACATAGACAAATCAGGAAGCAACAGATTTCCAGAAACCACAACTCAAAAACACACTTTTCTCGGCTGACAGTAACATTTCTTTCAATATGTATCAATATGACTTCCAGATCATCTGTACAGGTTCTAACATGCACTTGGCATGCACAACTGTTGAAAAAAAAGGTGTACAACAAAGAAAAGGAAACCCAAGAAGAGCATCAAGCAGTTAATATCATCATAATCATTATTCATAGTGAATAGTGGAGGAAGTATCAAGATCATTTACTGTATTAAAAGTAATAATACCACACTATTGGTATACTCTTATCATCATGGATGAATTTTGATGATTAATTTCTTCATTAATCAATTGATTGTAATCATTCAGAAGTGAGAGGATTCAGGATTACCCACAATATGTTTAATGTTGAATGTCTAACCAATAATGAAGAGCTCAACATGAAGTTAATTCAAACTATGGCATAAAATTAAAATTCAATACATTTGTGAACATGGAATTATGAAATTTTTTGCTTACAAAATGACTATAATGATTATCAACTGCAAATGAATTTACTGTTAATCGACTAAATGATTGGTCTCAAAAGTACAGTACGTAATTTGCTGGCCTACGTAAGTACTTACATAAATGTATTTAGTTTCATCACACCACTGTTAATAACCACAGTATATATTGCTATTCAACGGCCACAATGGGCATAAAAGTAGATATATTATTTTACCATGGATGGTTTGAAAGGGAGATGCCGGCAGTTTACTTCAAGGTGTCGGCCGGGTGAAGGAGCTTTTTTAACTTCACAAAAAGTCTGAATATTTATGAACCTCTCGTCCTACAAAGCAAACCAGACCCGGCCATGGATGACCAGACCACGGCTGGCTAACTCATGCGCGAGTGTCAAAGGTTACCGACTGCCCACACTAGTATTGTGGACTTCCGCAGATTTCCGCAGATATTTCTTGCTCAAAATAACGTTATCGTGGGAATAAATAGGGTGTATGAGAGTGTTAAACCTCAGGTGTGCAGAAACCAGTTTGCAAATGTGCAGCACCAGTCAGGTCACAAGGGACGTGTTGTTGTTCCTGTGTAGCGTAAATTAATTGATAAATTAAATGATGAAGTGATATGATATCGATGCATTGGCAGACATACTTGCCATTTCAGCACGTGAGCATGTATTGGAGGCCTTTCTGATACTGTTATTGGTATCGTGACAACTCTACGCTTTCTTTGAGGATTGATACTTTTTCAATAACACATGTTTTAATAATGTAATCTTCATTATTTACATTTGATAGTCACGAAAGTATCGAAGTAAAAGAAGAAAAAAAATACAATTACATTTTCAAGCCAAGGCTTCACAGATGAAGTAACATTTTCAAACAAACTCAACTAAAATGCTTATCAAACAGAATAAAATAAGAGCTTAATCTTGGATTTCACCTCCTCTTGAATCCTCTCACTACTAAACACATAGTTGTGTTTTGCTTGTGGAAACAAATCTCTTTGGCCTGAAGTATTGTAGATTATCTTAACTCCAGTCTTTAGCCCCTAAGTAATGGCTTTCTGTTACCCCAACCATGCAACCCATCATCTGGCAGCATGGTAAATGCCACATGGCAGATTCATGAGCAGCGCAAAAGACAAAAATATATATATTTTTTAGCCTATTTTTATCGCCTATTTCTGGAGTTCAAATGACATTTTTGTAAGACAACTAGCGGGTATCGGCTAGTAAAAAGTGATGCATAAGATTTTTTTTGAACACAGGATAAAACTCTTGTCTTCCATGTCCATTCATTGTAACCTCTTACCCCACAGATGAGGCATTAGTTTGAAGAGGAAAATAAACACATCATGTGCTATTGAGTCTGCCTAAATTTTACTTTTTTTCCAGTAATAACAATAACAACACAGAAACGTGAACAAAAAAAACATTGATTTTGAATTTGGGATTTGTTCATCTGACTAAAAGTCTTTGAAACATTACAGAAAAGAGTACATTATTGAAAAATATTCAAGTTTTATATCACAATAGCTCAGTCTGCTGGAAAGCTATGTGTGGGTAAAATACTGTGAATGTTAAACCAATAAAACTTGCATTTAAAAATGGTCAAAGTATACATGATTTGTTGTTAAGTCTCTTTAACCTGCAGATACTCTGGTTATAATTGTTTTATTTGTATAATTTGGGAAAATATACATGTTTTTTCTTTTTTTTTAAAGGATTTATGAATCAATACTTTTTTTCAGTCCTAGGCATGGTAAATACGCAGCGGGTTGCATACTACCAAGAGAATAATTCAGTGTTATACTCATGGAGTAAAGCCCGGCAGTAGCGATGTCACACTCCTGTCAAGCCCAGTTTAATCCTATTACAACCACTTTCATCATCACCAAGATATCTAGATTAAATTTCCTATGTCAACAGCGATTATACAGGGAGGGCAATGGGATTGCTGAAGCATCCAGATGGGCAGAGGCAACTGGAAGTGATCAGTAATAGTATAAGTATAGATTATATCGTTCGCCACTGGCTTTGGGATGCCGCACAAGACTTTGCCTTTTCTGCTACGCGTCTCTCAATTATCCAGTTGAAGAAGTGAAATCAAATCCATGTGAGTCTTTAGTTGCATCTCAGGACTGAAAAAGAAAAAAGAAAAAAAAACAATCATTGTTTCATGTTAAGGAAAAAAAGGAAATCAGAAATCCAGAGAAAATCTTGACCAGATGGTCAGGCCAAGATTATCCTCTGAACATGGCTTCCCTGTCTCTCTGAGCCCCCGATGGCGACACTGTCGTTTCAAAGGAGTCGTGGACTAAACACATTCAGCCCCGTGTCAAGCAGGTCCCTCCACCGGGGGTCGACATGTTTAGTATCTTTCTGTGTTTGCTGTAACGCGGTCAGGGAAGGGTTACTCAAATAAGTGTGGTTTGTCTTTAAGCCCAGCTGTATTGAAACACACAGCACCACCCACACTTGTCTCTAGCTTTATTCCCACATCTGCGCCGTGGCTCAAATATCACCACCTCCCCCCACAAGCTGCTGCCATAGGCGGAGGACACCGCCTTGCACAAGCTCGCAGGTTGTCTCATGTCTCGCTCATTTGGAGACACCACCCTCAACCCCTGTGATAACCTCACCTCCCGGAGTGGAACATTAGCTCTGCTTTATTTGGAAAATGCTTTTCCAGAAAGCAGGATGCCCAGATGTAAAGCAAGCACACACGCACGCACGCACACACACACACACACACACACACACACACACACACACACACACACACACACAAAGCCCCTCTCCTCTGCTCCTCCTGAGCTGCAGAAACAGTCAGTTTCATCTCTCCGGTGGGTGTTTTTTTTTTTGTTTTTTTTTGGACCACCTGACGGAGACGGAGAGGACGGTGTGAGGAGCACTTGATGCATCTATTGGAGAAGTGTCAGCGAGCAGAGGTAGAGGGGAGCGGTTGCCACGGTGAACATGCGCCATTCCACCAAGCCGGCCTCTGATTGGCCGACGCCACAGCTGAGGGACGGAAATTCTGCCAATTGGAAACAATTGATGTTTTGTTGCCGGGCCAAGCTGTCCTTGGCCCGGCAACAAAACCTGACATTTATCGGCAACAAGGTTGCTCATCAGGTTTAAAAAGGTGACACTTAAAGAAGGGCTCACACGTGTGGTCGTCTGTGCTGCTTGATGGGTTTATTTTGTTCCTGATTAAAGTGACTAACGATCCAATATAATTGGTGAAAGAACTATTTGGATTTTTTTTTATTCAAATAAAGTAGCAATACTTTACTTACAGTAGAATTAACAGTGAACCGTAAATAAGAAAACTTTTGCTTTCATGGTCATGAATCAGTCAAAATGCCATAATATATATATACATATATATATGTACATAATATAACTCTTAAGAGGCTATTATGCTGTATAACGATTACTTAATAAAGTGCCTTAAACATCAGAGGATGGCTGTTGTTCTGTTTTTATATTCTTAGACAATATCAGACAGGAAGGAAGTGATGAAAACTATCAAAGACCATAGAACATTTGAAAATGTCAAGTGTTGTTGCTATCCCAGTTGAACCAGCAGCCACTGTCTCTAGGAGCAAAATAAAACTGTACCTGAGTATTGATTACTGAGGGCTGCAAGCCAAACACAAAATCTAAGTCTGCAGTTCATGTGGCATACAGCAAGAAAAACAACCTTGAGATAAGCAGCCATTGTTTTTATGAATGAAGTATGAATACTATTATAACATTTGCCACATTGCAGGATTATGTGAATGCTGATCACATCTATTCTTAATATTAGATTACCTTCAAATGATGAATATGTCAAACTATATGTACATTTCAGGCTTGTAATGTTATAGTTAGGAATTATTTACATACTTTATTAAATCTGAGTAGTTCATACAAACAGATCCTCCCTGCTTTTATTAAAATACCATCTCTCTATGATTTCAAGCTGTTTGAAGCTGTGCGACATGAACTTTCTGAACTTGGTGCAAAAGATGAAAAGCAGTGGGCTCAGCATGCTCCACAGAGGTTTCTGCCTCTTCTAAGTATTATTTTTTTTTTATTACCTACTTTAAATAAGTTGGGTA
Source organism: Clinocottus analis (assembly GCF_023055335.1). Lineage (NCBI taxonomy): Eukaryota > Metazoa > Chordata > Actinopteri > Perciformes > Cottidae > Clinocottus > Clinocottus analis. The sequence goes on along the minus strand of NW_027175931.1, from coordinate 19,781,175 downwards.
TAAGACTTTTATTTCCTTCTTGCAATGAAAAACTAAAGAAGTTGATGATGAAAGCCTCCTAAATCTAACATCAAATTAAACTTCTGATCTCGTTTACGTGATCATGTTACACATGAACATTACAGCCGCCTCAAAATCATCAAAGAATTTGTGAGTCTTTTTGTGTAACTTTCCTTTATTGCTGGGGTATTTCATGCTGACGAGAAAAGGTTTCTCCATGTGTTACTTAAAAGGAATCTGGTGTTATTTTGACACGTGTCAGTGTAAAGTCAGGTGTGCAGTAATGCAAGGTGGCAGCATGTCCCGATGTCATTCATTAGTCATGCATCTCCAACAGCCAGACACTGATTCGTCAGCAGCATGTGAGTAATTGATTCAGGCGGGCGTGCTTAAACAATTGGCTCTAATTGCATTACTCTTTTGGACCATGACAACTATTGTGAAGCTGAAATTTGCCCCTCCAGCTCCGCTAATTGCATATGTAAATCAGCTATATTTGCCCCCTAACAAGAGGGGAGAGTTAATGCGATAAAAGGAAGTTGTCCAATATGGTTGATTTACAGCCGGACTGGCAGGCGTCCACTGGTGGAGGTGGAAGCAGACAACACAGATCTGTTCACCTTGCACTGTGTCCATCAGACGAAATGATGGCATTGGCTGTGTTTTGGTATGAAAAATGTAAGGGAGTGAAGAGTGGCCAAAAAAGAGTGAGGGTAAATATGTTTTATTTTTCATGGCTAGTCTGACAGAGGAGCCTATTGTTGTTCTTATTAAGGGCAACGTGTGACCCATCAGATGCATGCAGGTTGTTGAATCTGCATTAAAACAGTCAGTTCACATCACCAATTAGTTCTCATTACCATATCACAGGCTACTTTTCTTTTTTATTTAGTTCTCAATTTCTTGTTGTAGTGACAAAAAAGGTAATCAGAAAAATCGTTTTGTATTGTCATTGTTGCTGACCAAAGAATTGAAAAAAGTGACAATTGTGTTGGTCGTTATTATTCCATTAAGATATGAAGCGATATCTGGGGCAATTAGACAGCACGATAACTCATTATTTCATATGAGTGGTTGCTAAATATGTACAGAAATATCCCCTCTATTGCGTCTCGGGAGTGTGGGGGGGTAACAGCATGGAAGTAGGTCGCATTGATCGGCCACTGTATTGAGAACTGACGGCAGCAGAGAAGGGAAACGTTTCACAGTTTGACAGCAGTGAGCTCATTCCCTCACAGAGGTGGTGGCTAATCGAGCGTGTTGAACTGAAAAACCTGAACCCCCATCAGTCAGCTGATTGTTTCAGTCAAGAGGAAGTTCCAAAGAAAATTAGGGCCCTTGCTTTTTTAAACAACCGACATGAACATAGATTTCAGTGCCAAAAATAATGTTGGTACGTTCCCTTGAAGGCTCAGACTCCTCAGGATGAGTTGTGTGTCACGCGTGGCGGCGCAAGGAGTGCTGAGGACGACAGGGTCACGTTTCAGTTTCCAGTCGGCGGTCCCTCCTGCCTCTCAACCCTGCTGCGGACTCTTCCTCCTACTCCTCCTCCGCCTCCTCCTCGGGGTGTGTTGAGCAGCCGTTCACATCTGGAGCTGCAAACATGGCGCCAGCCCAGCGCTGAGCCAACACCACAGAAACACACACTCGTTACTGTTTGTCCCAAGATGTTGTTGTGTGGTGGCACCAGAGAGAGTTTGCTCACACTTAACTCCTTATGTAGCCATACAGAAGATCTGATGCTGTTTAAGTCAAGCAGGAAAAAGAGTCAGTCTACTTTTAAAAAAATCCCTCCCGGTGAAGTGTCCTTAAAAGCGTCTTAAATTAATCCTGAGAAATTAACCTAAGCAGACGCCATTCCCTTCCCATTGAGGCAGAGCAGACCCTCATGCATGTTAATTGTTCACAGCTTTTATAATCCAGTCTTCCTCATGTGGGACCTCATCCAGTCTGCCTGTTTCTGATTAAGAATCAGCCACGTGGGACGAGAGATGCGGAGAGAGGGATCGGTGGGACTTTTTTTGGGGGGGGGATTGCATGATCCAAAGCTATTGTCTGAAACTTTCCTGTCATGCTCAAAGTTGTGATTATTGCTCATTTTCTCAGCTGAATGAAAGTAATTCATGCCAAATACAGCTGGTTAATTACATAAGTAGAAAAGGCAGGCAACAGAGAGATAAGGATTTTTTTTAAATTTTTGAACAGCCTGAAAACTTAAAACTGTAGTCTTTTACTTTCTTGGGATGCCATGTTCAGGGACAATGTCTACATTTTCTAGTATGTTGCTTAATGCATGTTTTACCTGAGTTATGTTCACTTCACTATTTCAGAGGTAGAGAAAAAAAGTGCCCTATAGCAAAAATAAGTACTGTAAAATCAACTACTTATACCATGCTTAAGTACTCATTTGTACTCATGGTTGAATGCACTTATTAGTAAGTCGCCTTCATACAGTACACGAGTGTTCTTATAACCTAACTTTATAATTTCTCTATATATATATATTTCTTTCTATTCTTTTCTGAAAGCACACAACAATCAAGCTTAAAGATCCTGAAAACTTGGTCTCCTCATTCATGCCTCACTGAGAAAGAGTCAGCTGCGTTAACATCTTTAGTTAGACTTTAACACTCAAAAACTCTGTTTTCTCAGGACTGGGTAGATGTGGTTTGTTTGAAGTAACTAAATTCAAATGTCGCAACACTCTGAGTGGTGCACGTGACATCTCCCCTTTACCCATTCAGACACTCCCACTTCAAACCAGTGAGAAAAGCAGAGAAAAAGAACAAAGATGTATATGTAAAAAAAAAAAACAGTTTATGTGAATCACCATAAGTGTTCTAACTTTGGGAGAAAATGTTTGTTTGTTTAAAATCAAAACACTCATATTAGGAAACTGGTGAAGATATGGTTTAAACGTGGGATTTATTGGCCCCGTGTGGTCTCTGGCTTTATGGCCCCTGGCTGTGTCCCACATGCTGGAGCAGACCAGGCTGCAGGTCTTGGGCTGACGGAAGATAAAGAATATGATCATTAGGCAGTAGTGTTTCTCTATTGATGGGTCACCAGGGAGCCCTCCATCACTGACAAGGCCATCCGCTCTGTCGTGCCTCCGCTCTCGGTCAGTGTGTCGGATTACAAACACATGGAGCAGATTAAGGATATGTGGCACTTTACCGGGGCGACGTCCACCACACCCTGACTAAGCAGTGGTTGGTTTGTTCGGAGGTCCTGCCTTGTTTTCTCTATAAACACAATGTACATTTAAGACTTGTTGTTGCAGGATGGTCCCCATTCACTGCAGCTGAGGTCACTGTTGTAAAGCCGTCTGAGGAATGTTGCTGGAATTTGGCCCTTATTGTTGAGAAGAAGAGTCATCTCATGAAAAATAAACCATAGCTTACATGTCGAGCGACTACTTTTGAAAAGTAGATCAGTCTTATCCAAGCACACTGCAAATACATTCGATTTAGGACGTTTTAATTTTTTTCTCGCCAAATGGGGCATCTTTACAAGCTGAAAATACGTCATGTTATCACATTTTAAAGCTAATGGCAACCATCTTAGCAAACAGTTGCCTATTTTATACATCCGGCAGACACGTAGTAACATTAACATTTATTTGGAGTCATAAATCTGGCTAACTGACAAACGTATGTCTAATATTGACTGACCTTTTAGTGCTGTATTTGGTCTCTACCAACTCCTGACGGCTGTATCTGTCTCTTTAGCTTTTAAATGATCTGCTTTGTTCAGCATCTACTTGCTAACTGTGTCTGTTTGTACCATGGTGCCATGAAAATCTACCAGTTTGTGAAACCATCAGCCTGGTGTCTTCCTGAATTTTCAAGGCAAATAGTACTGTTCAATTTCCCCCCCAAAAAAACAAGCACAGTTCATATGTGAGTTGTTAAACACAATTGTACCTTTGAAGGGAAATACATCAGAGGGATTCAAGTGCAAGGTCATCTGCAGCGCAGTGGTCCAAGCCTGTGTGTATCTTGCTCAAGGACACTTCAGAAATCCTGTGAGACTTCATTGAGCTTGTGTGTACATTGCACACATTGTCCAGTTTGGCCGGCACTCAACATTCCTGCTTTTTTAATACATTGTATAGTGACTCCAGCATCCTTTGTGTCGTTGTCGAAGCTGCTCAGCACGGTTTACACATAAAAGAAGAGTATAACGTTATGCCATGTCCAACAGTCGAGCAGCTCAGGGACTTTTTGCCACATCATGAGCCACAGTGATAAACCGATGGAGCCATTCATAAGCAAAAGGTGTTCTCGCGCAAATAAGTGCAAATATTTATAAAACAAGGGATTTTGCAAAGCTGCCGATGAAGCTCTGAGAGCTTGAGAGTGTGTCAGGAGACAACAGTGTCTTATTTCTAGTAACCTAACACATGAAACTCTTTGGCTGCTTGAGTTCAAAAAGCACAAACTGCTTTCAACTACTCAGGGTCAGTTTACCCAAATTACAATTCTATTGCCTATTGTAATTTTGCCAATAATATGTTTTGTAGTAAGCTAAGACAACTGACTGCTTCAGCGTGAGCGTGATATCCTTTCATCTAACGAGACTGAGATATTCTAACGAGAATATATATGATATATATTCTCAAAACTATTCCTTCAATACTATAACACATAAAAGTGGTGTGACGAGTATAATACTAAGTTAATCTGGTTGAATTGATTTTTAAAAGTTAAATATTTCAAACCTGACCTTTTGAATTCCGCAATTTCGCAATTATACTAAATGTTGTTTTCTCGCCTTCACGACTCTTTAAATCTTTGCTGTAGGGCTTTGTAAGAGAGTGTCAGACTATCTAAGCAAAATGGAATTTACCAGAAATACACAACCCGACCCGGGCTGGTGTTATTTGATTTAAAGAGAAAAGTGTGGGACTGAATGCACATGACTCATGGGTTGAAAGAGCTGTTTACGGCCTGCGAACAACCCAGCATATACAGCTTTAATAATCAGCAGCAAAAACAGAAATGAGTTGATCAGCACTGATCCGGTCTATCACCCTCCACGTCTCCACACTGCATATATAATAACAGCATAGACTCGGATAAGACGACTAAAAATAGATCACAAAGTGTTATCTCAGTCGCTGAGACGGTACAGTATGTACCACTGTCGCTGTCACGAAGGAAACATCAGCCCCGAAGTCTCCCGTTTCCATCGTGTTCCTTTAGATGTAGCTGTTAATATTAACGCCGCCTTATCAAGTTGTATACGTCTGTAACAGTGTCACACTGTGAAGGAGGGCACAGATGATACTTGGGGCAGGCGTGGGACGTTTGACACATGCTCGTGAGTGACTCAGAGACGGTTATCTTTAGTCTGGAAAGTACACATAAAGATGAAGTCATTTACATCTCAGAGTCTTTTCGTCCAGGATCGGCTCAACCGAATGCGTCCGGCCTTATGGGTAGTTTAGAATTTACTGGCAGAAATGTTGAGACACTTGCCAGGTTTCTTCCTCCACCATGGAAGTGAACAGACTCTCGTTTGTGGAGCTTGCAGGCCTCTGACATACAAATTCAACAGGGACTTATGATATCGTGATTACTTTGGATAATCCACTGAAAAGAGAGGTTGCGTGATAATTATTTAATGCCATTTCTTCAATTTGATGAGCTAAAACTGTCTGGAGGCAGATACATCAAAACCTCAGCATATAAAACCAAAGTATTGATTACTAAATCCACCTCTATTTTTTAAGCTCATACTGTTTTCATGATCAGATTTTAGCTTTGCAATTACATACAGATATAATTTGTCTTTTAATTGCTCTGAACTGCAGAATGAAACTGTTTCACATTTCATTTCATCTGAAAGAGACCAAACGTAAAGACCTCCTCTTACAGATATATTACATGTCTTAAAGCCAGAGGGGAAAAGGACACGCTCTCCAACTCAAATAATGAATCTACTGAACCAGTCTTGAAACTAGTTTGTGGTTGAAATGGGGTGACGCTGGATACGTTCAGCAACTGACTGATCAAACAAGTATTACGTCAGAAGCTGGAGAGAAATTAGGGCGATAACGTTGTAATGGCCTCCAGTGGGTATACATCTTAGTCAGCTGAGCCTGTCAAGACAACAGAGGGTGAAGGAGTTGAGGTCTGAAGGTCGTGAACTGTCGTTATGAGCTTCGTCATGACAGATGAAATAAAGATAGATAGGTAGAAGATGTGTCTCTCTCTCTCTCTCTCTCTCTCTCTCTCTCTCTCTCTCTCTCTTTCTCTCTCTCTCTCTCTCTCTCTTTCAGAATCATCAAAAGAGAACTTGTGTTGCCTCTTTGCGGGAAAAAAATAGCCATAAGAGACATAATGGAAACATTTTAAAATGAGGACTTGCACTGCAATCAAGCGCCACACTAGAAACCAGTGACAGAGGACGAAGAGTCGAAACCAAAGTTGTAGGTTTGATTTCAGCTTGCAGATGGAAACAGTTCTCTGTTAACACTCCTCTCCTCTGACCAACAGGGAGGGCCCTGACCTTTGACACCAGCTGGATGGCTATTCTTGTCGGGAGGGGTTTCTCCCTGCTGCCGGTGTGCCGCTGGTTTAACAGCATAATGAAAAAAGCCTTTCATCAGAAAAAACAGCCATATGTCTTCTAAGCCCCCGCCCAACCAGGGAACAACTCACGTGTTCATCTGCTTCAGTCAGGACATTATTGATTATTTCTCAGGAGATTTACATTGTGTGTCAAATGTGAATAAGATTTACTGCGGGGAGCAGTTCAGTAGGCTGACCTCTGCTGACAAATACATTTCACTGAAAGACTCGAGTGGGCCTTGTGTGCCTGTAATCTACGGGTATAATATTGAACAGCGGGGTTGGGATTGAAGAGATAAAGCTGTAATCCCGACCTGCAATTTTGAAATCCACTTGATAATCCTGGTTAAAATGTGGAGCTGCAGTTTTGTGTCAGCGTATGAAAACTCTGCTATCTGTTATATGTTTGATCAGTGCAACATTTGTCCCAATGCAGAACGTCACGTCACGCGTCCCTGATCAGATTCATGGTATTTGTCAAAGCTGGGAACACGCGTCTACATTTTAGATGTAGACGCGATACATCTAAAATCTAAGATAATGGATTAAGAAAACTATCAAAGTGATGTTTGCACTAACTTCATCTAACTCCACTACCTCACTGCTTGTTGCAGCAGAAATGTTGATATTGGGAACATTTTCAAGAGCTCTGATCCTAAAATCCCAATGGCCCACAATTAGACCACTTATTCTGTAGCACATTGGTATATATAATACAAAACAAATGCCTGTTATAGCAGTGCTTTAATGCTACTATGTAAATAACGGTTCTTCACGCAGTTTTATATTATAAAACTTGTCATATAATTGCTAAAATGTAGGCACATGATCACATGTATTCCCAGTTGCACATCCGGTGTTGTTCTCTGCAGGTTGTTGTACACGGATGACCCTTTTCCCATTGTCACATTGTTTTCGCATTTGATACAATCAAGTAGAGTCACTTTCAGAATTAAAATGTCCCAGATACTATTAACAGATAAGTAATCCAGTGATACCCAGACTGACCATGTCCCCTCCTGAAAGTGTGTATTGGAAATCTCTCTGTGAGGTTTATGAGGACCTGAAGCTGCTCGATACCCTCTCTGTGTGAAGCACCACTTCACAAGCACTCAAGCAAAGTGGCAGGCTTTCGCTGAATAACATCATTGGTTGTGGATGACAACAGAGAGAAAATATTAAAGACAAGCTTTTACCCCAAAAACTTGTTTTGCTTTTCTGCACTTATGTCACTGACCTGTCATTATAGTAGGGGAGTTTCTTCTTCTTCTTCCTCTAATACATTTAACTTCAGTGGTAAAGCATTAGCGGGAGCCGTGGCCTCTTCCTGAATTAAACATTGTGCCATCAAAGCCCAGAGGGAGTGTTACCTTGATACCCGCAGCAGTAGATGAAAAGCTAGGTCTGCCTGTACAAGACTCTCAAAACCTAACGTTACACATCATACTTTAGTTGCATCATATCACCGACTCTACTATTTATAACACACTGTAGTGCGTCCTGAGGCTGATTTAAAACATTAAGCATTATGAGCAGCCTCAGCGCTTCTTCCTCCTGATTAACACACAAGATCAGCACTTTTTAAACCACGCGCTAACTTTTGGCACACTTTCTTTCTCTCTTTGTTCCTGCAGTTTGAGTTGCCAGACCGACTTTGCTGTGGTGGAGGTGTCGCCCGGTGAGTTCCCGATGGCACAAAAGCCCGGGGGTCCCATTCCCAGTGATAGCAAATGGTCGCTGAGGGGTTGAAGAGAAGAAGTAAACAGGAGACGACCCTGCAGCTCAAACAGGGAGCCCTCTGTCAACGCGGTGGTCGTATGTCAGTGTCATTAGATACTGGAGTTGCATTCAGAAGGCGGGGGGAAAACAATAAGCACAAAAGAGCCGTCCAATGTACGGTAAAGCAGAAAATAGTACGCTACGGCATGGTTTTGCTCATCATTTAGAAATGTTATTTTGTCATTTTACATCAAAACATAGCATGAAGCAAGAACAAATGATGATTAAATTGCTTATTTTCTTTCTATAATAACGTTAGCATACCGAAAACAATACATAAATTGCTGCATTATAATGCACTTACCCCATGGACCTTTAAACTCAATAACGTTTTACAAAGAGCACTGTCTTTTGCTGGATTACTTTTATTGGTAATCCTTAAAGCATCTCTATAGGAGAATTATCTGTAAAATGACAAACTATTTATTTAGTTTGACCAAAAACGTAAAAGTGAGTTGGTAACCTTTTTTTTTTTTTTGAGTAGAAATGCTTTTAGTTCCACATTTTTATTTTTTTTGGTAATTGATAGACAAGAAACGTTATTGTTGGCATGTGCCTGTGTGTGTCCACCACAGAGCTCACATTTGTGTCACCGTGTGAAGAGCAGATAAGGAGATCGTTCAAAGAGTCGGTGCTATTGTGACTGTTGTGAGGCAAGTTTCTTTGGCTCATGCAGGAAGCGTGTAAACTGAGCTGGACTGCAAACAGGAAGTGAGTGATGGATTTCAGGTTTTGTTCCAGCAGAGACAGGACGCGTTCAAGACTTCCTCAATCGCTTCAGCACATGGTCGAGTTGTTAGAAAGCTGTTGAGTTGTTGCGATGTCGGAAAAATAATGCGGTTGAGTCCTGTGGTCACCGGGTAATTTCACAAAGTTCTTTTTAATCTTTTATATTAAACTTTAAGTGTGTCTTTTTTTTAAAGAGCTGTATTAGCAAAGAAAAAAAGGCCTCTTGTTTTTGTCCTTGTCGTGGCCGTCTTTGGAATAAAGAAATTGTGATCCTACAATATGAAGACGTGGCAGAAGAGGAGGACATACTGCAGTACTTCCACTGTTTGCAGTTCCTGGTGGTCCCAGAGTCGTGACCCCCGGTGCTGCAGCAGACAGGTGCTGCCACATTATCCTCATCCTGCTCCATCTGCTGCAGCCGGCCTCAAGTTAATTAAGAGGGGTTATGATTTTGGAATATTGGTTCACAATCAGTTTTTATGTCTCAAATATACCACACCTTGAAAAAAAAAATAATATTTAATATTTAGAAAGGACCTCATGGCAAAGAAAACATATTTTTTTAAACAGGAGACGTTTATCTTAACCAACATATTTTAAAGGAAACCATGAACTTCTTATATCCATGACACCTTCATTCATTTTCAGAAATGCCCTTTTCCACCTTCTCAGTATTGCAGTTGTATGCAATACAAACTATTCAACTACATTAAACTGACATCTTAAACAATACTTAACTTTGCAGCACCTTTTTGTAATCATCTGGGATGAAATGTAATGCTTGTTTAATTATCATCCAGTTGTAAATAGCCACTAACCTCCACTTCCTCATCCACCCTGGCTTAGTTTTTTTTGATTAAACAAACAAAACCTTCATCATTAAATTGCGCACCAAATGATGCAATCCCTGTGCCAGATAGCTTCCTCTCAATTTCAGTTGATTGTTTGAGATTCATTCAGGATACAATTCAATGTGTCTTCTGTGAGACTGCAAAGAGAGCAGAAATCCGAATAGTGGGCCGATGCTGTCTTTTTTACTGCCGGGGTTATTCAAATGCACCTTCGTGAGCTCTGTTTCAGAGGATCAACAACTGAGCCAAACCTTCTGATGAGACAAACAGAAACCTGGAGTTGGCTGGAGACCCTCAATAACAGCCCCACTTTTATCCTGTTTAATGTCAAATGCATGCATTGTATTTGTACACATTTCTTCATTCCTTGACGTTCATTGTATTCATGCCTTTGCGGTGCAATTTGTCAGGAAGAGAGAGACACACAAAATCCAGTCTGTTTCTCCAGCCTACAGGCCAACACCAGTGTTTGAGCTTTCTGTCAGTGTCGCTCATGCACTCCGTGAGCAGTGCCCCTCCATGGTACGGCTTCTTTACCCTCAGCTACAGAGTTCAAAGGTCAGATTCATCCCTCTTTTTTACTTACTCTGTCTCTGGTGTTACATTCCCCTGAAACTGATACAGCTGACACAAAAGTTCGACTTACTTTTCTGCTACAGCTGCAGAGGTTCAGAGGCAGCAGCCCGACTCACAACTGACACGCTGACGCAAAAGACACTTTGGACTTTTTGAATCCCAACACTTTAACACGGCAAACTGCTGCTGAAATGCTCTGAGAGCTTTGAGACTTCTAGTGATAGATCTGCTGACTTGCCGTTGTTTTGTTTTCTTCAATGTAGATTCAAAGCAATTCAATTGTTTGGCTGATTATACGAAAAAGGCATGGGTCGGTATCACCTATGGCAACACGAGTCTTGTCCACTATCCTATTCCAGTGACTGGCATAATAATGACTTTGAGCATATCCGCGGTGGTGTGACGGTAGATGCACAGCCGTGCTGTCTCTGACACAGTGCATGCCTGTACAGTCTCCCTGTAATCAGCATCCTGGCTGCTGGAGATAAGGCACAGTGCCACAGTGTGAGGCTGCGGCGAGCTTTCTGAAGGAGACTTCAGGGCAAAGCATCTACACCAGCAACCCCACTGCGGACGCTTCTGCCGGCCATTTTACCACTCCACCATCATTATCCAACACATTTCACCACTCTAACATCTTTGCTGTATGTAGTAATTACTGTAAATCCTTTCAAAAGACCAAAATAACTTTTTAGTTTGTCATCTAGGTCAGTGATTAGCAACCAGGGGCCCGCCATGGGGTACTGCTGCAGGCGCCAGGGGGTATGTGTAGAGGTTGTGGAGGAGCTCAGCCAATTTGAAAAGCTAGAAATAATGATTTGATTAAAATATATACATACACACATCAAGTCAGCTGCAATGAAAGTGCCTACAAATTAATTAGCAAGCGATCCAGCAGCCAACGGCAACAAATACAAAATAATATAAGCTAATAATGAGCTAAAAGTAAAGGAAACACATTTTAAATGATTAGCTTGTCGGTCCTGCTTCCAGGTGGTGGTACAGAAGCAAAACTGACCTCAATTTAAATTGACAGTTCAACTGTTACAACAATAATCTACTTTGATGTATTTAATTTCGAATGAAGACATTAAACATGTGGAGTCGCTGAGAGGTTACTTGAGTTCATCTGATATGGATAAGGGGGTATCATGTGGACAAAGACGGTTGGGAATCTGATATAGGTTGCTCCTTTTCTTTTAATAGTTCCTGTTTGTGTCAGTACACAGTCAGTAAATCCTGGATATATCAGGATTTGTCTTCCCTGGTTTCCCTCACCAGAACAGGCCATACAGTATACAATCCATCAGAGGAGACATGAAGGCTTAATCTTATTTTGTCAGTTTCTGTGCACCCGAGTTTTATGTCTCCATGTCAGTGCATATTATGTTCCGCAGAGCTTCCGGTCAATCACCTGACAACCACAGGAAGAAAAGAATAATCCCTTTTGAAATATATAACCTTATAAACCTTCATTTTCAGCTATAATGTACATCAAAGTGTGCATTTTTAATAACTGCAAACAAAAAATCTATGCACAGCAAAAAGTGAAGAAAATGTAAAGATCACTGTTTTACCACAAATGACACTACAGTACCAATATGTAACAATTAGGAAAAGAGCAATCACCTTTCTTAAAGCGTCTTGTATCACCTCTAAACAGTGATCTTTCCTCATGGCTTGGACTGTAATTTACTTTTTAATAGCTTCCATTCTTCCCTCGTTGCTGGACTGTCAGATAAAACCCCTAGATTAATTTCAACAACAGTCCTGTACTATATATCAGCTCCCAAACCCCTTAGTCAGTGAAAATACACTCCATGTGGACGTTGTCCATCAGCCAATAGAGTGGCAGGAAAAAAACATTTTTAACACATGCGAAGAGTGCTCCTTTATGGCTGCGTGTGCTCCATCTTTACAAACCCATGGACACAATCACACTGAAACATGTGGTTTTGATCGGCTCGCTTGCAAGACCGAGGCCAGTTAAAGCACCAATACACAACAATCACTCACTCTGCTGCAGCAACGAGAAACACATGCCAGTTTAAACCCTGAAGCCCTGATCCCAGTCCTTTTTTCAGTCATATCTTGTCCCGCGGGATCCTAGTTCCCAAGCTCGCAAACAATGGCTCTGCATTCATTCAACTTTTTCAAGGAGTTGTGGAACTGTAGATGCTCTCCCAAACATTGCGTTGTTATATTGCATTATATATCGGCTGATGTGTTAAATAGTTGGGGTGTAAATACATTTTCGTCTTCCATTGTTTCAGGATGTTTCTCAAACATCAGCAAACCTTTGATCAATTAAGATGTTAAGACAATACTGAACGTTAAATCAGCTTCACTGAGTTTGCCTGTGTTAGTATATTCACAGAGTAACATTATTATTCATTTATAGTCAAGTTTATGTTTCCACCTGATGAATGTAAAGATAAATCCATTGTTTTTTCCCTGCAATAAAACGTAAAAACAATGTTTTTGAATCAACTATGAAAATGAAATGAAAACAAAACATATTTCTGCCACTTTCATTCTCCTGTGAGAACTCTTCATTCTCTCTTAGCTCTTTTTTGGTCTCCATCAACTCTTCAGCTGCTAAATGCTCGATATGTTCACTGGCTTGTCGGTAACTCTGTTTGTATTTCTCGATTGCTGCTGAGCGAGTCGTGTACAATGAGGTTTTTAGATATATATATTTTTAGCTAAAACCACTTCTGGATGTGGCCAAAAACAATAAAAACAAAGTGTAAATTAAAAGAGCGAAGTTGCAGCCGAGCAGCTCGACAATGAGCTGAAATGTGCCATAAAGCTCTGTAAAGCCGAGAGGAGCCGCAGATAGGTTCATCTCTACAAGTGACTCCTTTCACACTCGTTCCCGAAACATTTCATGCCATGTTAACATCTTATTATATAAAACAAATTGATTATTGGCCCTTTACACATGCTTATTTAAAATCCTATTGGATTTTCCAAACTTTTCAAAGATACCAAAATATAATGGATTGTATTTTAAGGAAATGTGTATAAAATGATGCACAAGACATCTGGAATATTTCCATTTTGTAAAATAATTTAGCCATAAAAAACATTGGGCTCTTGGCTTTGAATATACACTCTGTAACATCATATAGTTTCAATGGAGATCTGCAACAAGCGGAGGAAATACCCATGAGGCTGCCAGACAGTGTGGAATAACATTATTTTCCAACTTTAGAGCCACAAGTGAAAAACAGGACGTTAAGGCCAAATTCCAGGCATTCTGTATTTCCAGATCTGTTTTTTTTCTCTTATAAAACAACTTGAAGATCACTGAGAATTGAAACATTTTTACTCTTCTTTTACCTGAGACTAGCAGAAAAAGAACACCATTATTTGAATTTCTAAAAAGCAAAGAAATCATGATAATTTTATTTTCCAAAACATCCCTTTTAGAGTAAAGTCACTTCCTGGGTCTTGGCTGACTTATCACACCTTCTCACAAACTGTGACGTACTTGTAAAAAATAGCCCGTTTGCCCGTCTCTTGGCTGTGATGTCTGTGAGTTGGCAACAGCATGGCATCCGTGTCCCTCTGCCATTTGGCATCGTTACACTGGGTCCATTGATTACAATCAGACCATCAATAGCACATTCCATACTCTTGTGAACTGTTAAAATAGACAAAAGAAACATCAACCCCCCCATCCAACAGCTGGCTTATCCCCCTCATGTGATCTGGTAAGAGTTCAAGCCGACAGGCCGTAGCCTACAACTGGTGGTTGTGTGGCAAGACTGGTGACGTCTAACCACCATGCTTGTGTCTATATCTCTCTCTGTCTCTCTCATGCTGTTGTCACTGCATTCCTGCTGTGACCCTGGTGGACATTCATTGCTCACTTCAGCACACAGTCACTTCGAACAGAGCAGGTGAAAAACAGGAATACTCTCACTCTACCGACAGGCTGCATACCGCTGTGCAAGGAGACTGTAGTGACGACGTCACACATTTTTAGCCACCCTGTAGAAAGAAGACGTGATACATTAACTTGACGCTCTCTTTAGTATTGAATGAGGTCATCCGGTCACACTCTGAGGATATTTTTCTTCCCACAGAGGCTCTAGGCCATTTATGCTCCAGCTACAACAGATCAGCCTTTATGAAAAAACGTTGTACATTGTTCTGTGTGAACCCTCCCTGTTATCTCTGTCCATTCTGTGAAACCCCACCATAGATAATGCATAATGCACATCACCATTCTTCCCCGAGATCCAGCCGAGGGGCATATTGTGTTAGGGAGCTCTCTACATTGTGCCGGGACCCAGGCAGGCTGAACACGGGCTGCGGGAGCAGGACTAAAGCAACAGGCCTGTGGTGTCTCTCCAGGGCGCCACTGGGAGATCCCCAGTGTGGAAACTATCAAGGCTCCAGCAGCTGATGTCTTCTGACAGTGTTGTGGTAGAGCCGCTCGGCCGTAAGAGGTACATGGGAAACGCAGTGCGGTTCACATAGGGAGCTCTGTTTCCATCCACACCTCTGCCTCAGTGGAGTCTTGACATTGCCCACTCTGGCCACATCTGTATATCTGCTGCAGTGGTGGTACTTTTACTCAGCATTTTAGGGGAATGTTGTACTTTTTATACTTAAAGTACATTCAGCTACTGCCACTGGAGTGGGATTTTAAATGCAGGGCTTTTTTTTAAAACTTGCAATTATGTATTTTATTAACTTTATGTAAGTAAAAGATCTGACTGCTTCCTCCACCACTGTTGTCCTGCTCCCTACAGTGTTTGAATTAACCTAATGGCTCCAAAAACGCTGTTGCCCTTTGGATAAAACGTCCACGTGGACTTTGTAGGGTTGCAGTCTGCTGAGCTGAGGCCTGACACGTGTTTTCTCAGGGCTCGCGTGTCGAGGTACGCCGCGTGGGAAACACTCGCATTCCACACCCACTTGTTGACCTCCCCGAACTCTCGCTGTGCTGATTCCTCGGTGTTACCTTGGCCGTGGGGACGGGATGTCCACCGAGCTCACGGAGAAGAGGAACATATGTAGTGGGAATCTCTCGTTCGGCAAAAATAAACTGATGACACATTTGTGTGGGAGGCATCTGTTTTCTATAATGTATTCACATCTAGCATTGCCTGGGTACTTTGCAGATATGGAGGGAAGTCATTGTGGATTATTATTGACATTTATGGAACACTTAATGCAGAGTCATTGTAATTTCACAAACGCCTCACGGCTCGTGCTTGAATGAAAATCATCAGTGTCAAGTGTTTCAGTTTCAAGAGCCATTTGAACCCAACTGAAAACTCTCCACTTATTACAAAACCTGGATGAAAGCAAACGTGCACAAGAGGAAAATAAAGAGCTGCGCCTCACAATGCCAAAAATGTGATACTTATCTAGAGTTTCCTCATGAGCGTTCTGTTTAAAGACACATAGTTCTGCCCTGAGTCACCATGTAGGACTCTGATAGTACGTTAACTTCTCTGCGTGACTCACGTTGGGTTTGGTATCGTAACAATCTTCTCACACAGCAGAGATTAGTTTATGATTAACAGCAGAATCTCAACTAACTGGAAACCCTGTGACGGGTGTTAATAAAATGGAACTTCATGCCATTTGTGTCACATGAGAGATGGAGGGAACAAGGCTTACCAAAGGTCAAGTCAAGGTCAAGAAAAGTCATGGTTTCAATTTCTTTCCCTGAACGGATACATAGCACATATTTAAGAAATACTGATGTGATTTCCTCTTGCACTTTTGTAAAGCTTGAGTATTTTTCAAGAGAGAGAGAAAGAATAAATGGTCCAATTATCCTGACTTTCAGTCCCTAATTCAGGTTAAGCTCCAAAACATCTATATACTACAATTCCCATAATGCAACTCAATAGCATATTGTGTTCCATTATGTTAATTTGGGTTTAATTACATGTCTGCTTGTTTTCAGGCACTATCATTGAGCACCAAGTGGGAGGTGGAGAGCCCCTTTATAAATGGAGGGTTGCTGCATCGTCTGTAAACTCCACACCTAATTGTCAAAATGCTCTCATTTAAGGCGTTGCAGGGCTATCATCTATCCTCCCTGCAGCTGTGTCGGAGGGACATTTTAGGAAATGATATAGAATAACTCATATTAAAAGTTATAGACATAATATATAATATTGCACCACACTACATGCCCTCGCTGCTCCCTTGTAAATCTTAATGTAATATATTCTAATGCGTAAGACAACAACAAAAAAATTGACTTAATTGCCAAAATTTAAGAGAGAATAAAAGTATTTGTTCCTTTTATTGAGTTACAAACAAGTTTGAACATAAGGTTTAATGCATTTTGTATTCATTGTGAATGAACTTAACCTGAAACCCATTTAATTGTGTATTCAATGTATTGACAGTAATACGCAACATAATAATCATAATAAAATAGCTGAACACTTTCTGTACACCAAAACAGCCTGTGTTTTCTCAATGAAGTATTTGTATTCAGTAAGTTAACATTTCCCTGTGAACACAGCAGCTGTATGTTGATGAGAGGTATTGCTGAGATGTGGACAGGTAGTCTAATACCTCAAATGATGACCGACATTACCACTCACATGTTCTTATTTTAGAACTAAATGAATGTAATTTTCTGTGCTTAACTGTACTCACAAATCCAATTTACAAAGCGAAGCTCTCAATGTGTACGACCGCTCCACGCAACCGCTCAATTGACAGGATATCGACGCTATCCAGGTGTCTCCACATGTTGCCTTTTGTCTGATCTTATTTAAGAGCGTGTGCCCATTTTACCTCTTTGCTTTTTTAAAGTGGCTTAATCTTGTTTCAGATCATTTCCATGACAGGAGCAGTTTAACACTTTTTCTTCGCCTCTAAGGCGTGCGCCAGATGCCCTCTTTTCTTCAGAGGGGCCCTCATATTCAAATCACAGCAGCTGGGAAGTGCTTTGGTAAGAAGCAAAAGAGTGGGCAGAGACTGGGGGAGTTTTTAAGGATGTAATGGGGTGGGGGTTGGGGGGTGTGAGTTTGTTTGGCCGGTGTATAATCTGGCACACGTCTATAGCAGAGAAACCCCAGGGCTCTCAGTCTTTGATCCACATTAGCAGTGCGAGGCCTGCAGGATGGTGGTGGTGGTGGGGGGGAAGGGGGGGGACCGCCTGGCCTTTCAGGGATTTTACTCTGGCAGTGACGACGTAGGAGAGAGAGGCACTTTAGGTAGGCGGGGGGTGGCATGTGGCTGGAGAGACAGCAGGTTGTCTGCCCACAGGCAGCGATGCTGCAGCAGGGGCCGCCGTAAGGGAGCACACATGTCACTGTGTGAGGCTGACTTTATTTTCTTTGTTAGTCTCCATGTTGATGATGGTTTCTACCCGCATTCACTGCCAAGATGAGATATTAAACACTATGCTCCCACATATGCTGACCCTGGCATTTCATATTGGCTGGCGGTGAGATTTGTGTTTTATTAAATTTATATAGAGACTACAGTACTGTCTTCATACAAATTGGTCTGCAGCAAAGATCAGCTTCCGAGCAATTATTTCCAGATTATATTTGACATGTTTATCTTTTATATATTGCTAAGAGTAGAGAGGGACGGGTCCTCGGATTTAAATTCGGGACATAGAGATCACATAATGTCGTATACGTTTCAGACTACTGATGCACCAGAACACCACCTTAGATGTAATGAACCCACCGTGTGCACTTTTGGTCTGGACCCCCTCAGGGAAATCGTAATACAACAAAATTTTAGACAAGAGCATGCTTCCCACTTTGTGGCAGCAGTTTGGTGAAGACGCTTTCTTGTTTCAACGTGACAAAGCCAGGAAATGGTTTTACTTAAGGGGCTTTCTGTGGAAGAACTTTACTGGTCTGACTCAACACCTTCCCAACACCTTCAGAAGTAACTGGAACATTGAAAGCAAAGCCGAGCCTTATCGCCCGACATCAGTGTTGGACTTCACTAACGCTCTTGTGACTGAATGGGAGCAAATCTCCGCAGCCAGAGGGCAAACTTTTCTTGTCTTCTCAGGAGAGCAGAGTGTTATTGCTGCCTATTGTCGCTCACTATTTTATTTGGATTGAGATGTTCAGAAGTCTCAAACGGGGACTAATGTGTGGGTGTTCGTAACATTTATGGTTAAATACAGTTGTTGTGAGCGTCAGGAAGGGCCGTTGAGGGTGAAACTGTCACAAAGAAAGAGAAGTTCCTCTTTTCAAGATAAGTAAATCATAACACTCTAACGAGATTGTTAAACAAACTGTCGTTCTGGCAGTTAGATGGAAATTCCTCCTAAAGGGAAACCACAACGGTGTCTTTATTGTGCAAAGTCTGTCGGGAGGAGGCCGCTTTGTCGTTACTCACAGATCTGTATGTTGCTCAGGGCACGATGACTGAGACTGTCCCCAGAGGTCTAAGGCAACCCTAGAGGGTCAGGAGACGGGACCCAGGGTACGCTGAACACACTTGTCACTGACGATTATCCTCACAGAGATGGCTCAGAGTAAAAAGACGAAAGGAGAGCATCTGTGTTTTAGTAGCCACACTCTGCCCCTTTTTATAAGCTAAGATTATTTGCTAAAAAATAAAGAGTCAGTTATCAGTTATAAAATAAAATCTCCCTTAAAAATCAAAGTTTCATCTTTGATTTTTAAGAGGTCTATAGTTTAACATTGCATTTACTTTGTCATATCAAATGGTTTCCAGATTTTTGTAAATGTCGCATCTCTACTGAATCAAAAGGTAATTTCATTCAAATCATACAGATTAAAACATACTTTCTTACTTATTTTGAGTGGTTTTGAGGCCAGCAGTTGAAGTTTTATGTATCGAGGCTCTGATATTATTGTTGTGCCAGATTTGCTGATATGCAGTTAACATGTGTGTGCCTGAGGATTAGGAGTTGTATTTGATTCAGGGGCCAAAGCTGGACCCATGGAGGCACTAAATATCAGGAATCAGATATTTATGGCATTAAAAAGAACTTTTTTCAGGGCAAGTCTTTCTATACTGGAGTGTATTTCAAGGCGGGGAAAACAATATGTTCGTCCATTATTCAATTTAACATGCGTTGGCCTGTAGAAGGCTAGTGTGGTGGTCTGCTCAGAAAAAGACAAAGAGAGACTTTCAAGGCGTTTATTGTTTTCTTAACAGAAACGGTGCAAGATCAACACCTTGTGGTAGAATGGAGAAAAGCCACCATCCCTTTATATGTCGAATTAAGAATAACATAATAAACTTCAAACAATAAATTAAAATATACCTTTTTTAAAGTTTTTGGGGGAATTTGTATTACTTTTTCTAATGTAACACAGAGAAGCATTTAAAAAGCACACTATTAGAGAGAGAGAGAGAGAGAGAGAGAGAGAGAGAGAGAGAGAGAGAGAGAGAGAGAAGAGAGAGAGAGAGAGAGAGAGAGAGAGAGAGAGAGAGAGAGAGAGAAAAGTAGGATCTAATGTGATAAATCCTATACTATTCTAAATTATTAATATGACAATTTTCATTAGAGAGAAACTTTTTGTTGAGAAATAAGGGCAAAATAGATTGTACCCACTGCGCTGTGAACAGGAAATAAGGGGAATCTATTTACATTTAAATGAAGTGGGTACTGTGAGAGAAATAGGGCAGAAATAGAAAAGCGAGGTAATGAATTTAGGATATAGGACGTGGGAGAGCCGAGGTTGGTCCATCTAGGGAGCCAGGTTATCGGATTTCCGGTCCGGTGTGACACGGTGGAGAAGGTTGTGGGCAGTTTCAGAATCACAATCACAATCAGAATCAGCTTTGTTGGCCATTTACATTTTCACATACATGGAATTTGACGCCGGATTCTGCGCTTCGTACTTCTTTTCAATGCAAGAGCTAGATATAAAAAGATAAATAAGAAATAAAGACCAAAAAATAAGACATTAGTGAAAATAGAAAAACAGTAAACAGTTGTCCAAAAAATGCAGCTTTTGTGAGATATTAAGTGATTTGTTGTATTAGGCGGTTGACAAGAACTGGTTTGTGACTGGGTTAGGGTGGCAAATCAGGACATAGATGGGGATAATAATGGGGATACAGATGGTTGGACTCCAGTCTCTAGTGGGAAAGGAGGACAAAAGAAGGGAGAGAACAGGCAAAGGGAGGGAAGTATGAAGGGCGGTCAACATCTGAAGAGAGGTTTGGAAGATAACAGTTCTGATGAAGGAAATAAAGCGGTGTGCAAGAAGAGGATGATGAGGGGGAATTCAAAATAACCCTTAAATTAAAAAAGGAAGATGAGCATATCGGTCTTAGCACGATAGCCTTATCTAGGGAAGTGTAAAAGAAGATCGGAGAGGTGGAAATGGCTAAAGTCCTGAGGGATGGAAACTTGTTGATAATATGTAAAACGGAAGAACAGAAAACCAAAGCTATGCTAATAGAAAGCATATGTAAGAACATGATAAGTGAGATAAGTGTGATGGAGTTTTTAATGCTTATAGCACATCATGGGGTAGTGGAAATTATGTGAATTAAATGGTAATATAATAATTAATGGGGAGAAACAATCTAGTATGCTTAAATCATGGAACTGGGATGGAAATAGGGAAGAAAAAAAAAACGAGAAAGAAGTACCACAAACATTGTCTTTCAGCAGCCGTGACTGAGAGAAATTTAGAAGGGTTAGTGACGAAGAAATGGAGAAAGTTAATGTCAATGAAGATGTTGAACAGCTAAATAAGTCTGTATGTCAAGCAATTCAATAAACCTTAAAGAATAAGAATAAGAACATGGCACACCTCCTTTCCTCCCGAAGGTGGCAGTAATGTAACACTGAGGACATCAGCTACCTTTAAATTGAAAGAAGAAGAAGTAAAAGAAGAAAACAATAATTGTGGTATTAGTTTTGTTGAAACTGTTCTCTTATGGACCGCCTGGCATCTTTTGGGAGTAAGTATGGATAGTATTACTCTAGCTAAATGTAACCGCTGCAGCTTTTATCTGAAAATGGCGCTCATTTGAGGATAAGTGCATCGGCTGCACTGCAGCAAGCATCGCCTCGCTAGCATTAGCACATATAGCTGTGTTTACATTTCAGCACATTTGCCAGTCTTTGAATATACGTTGTGGCAATAACAATATATGTCGTGTGTTCTACTGTCGGATAACTTCCAGACACGACAGATATGAAGGTGAGATAGTTAAATCGAGTGTCAGCACAGCTAGCATGAAGGCTAACGGTACCGTTTGTTTACAGCCGATGAGGCGATCAGGTGTATCAGTTAGTTTGACCACTAACAGCCTCGCCTCGTCTGGAGGTGATGAGGTTTGCATTATACCTCATGTTTGTCTTGTTAGTCGTGGGGATTAAAGACTAATCATGTTCGTTTCAGATGATCCTTTTGATAAACCACCGTGCAGAGGCTGCTCGTCTTTTCTCACTGAGCCGTACATTAAGTGTGCAGAGTGTGGACCGTCGCCTTTTTTACTCTGCCTCCAGGTGAGCACGTGCCAAATGTACTTAAATATTGTTAGTGCTCTTGTTTATTCACAGAATGAAATTACATTTTTATTCATTTTTATTTCAGTGTTTCACCAAAGGATTTGAATACAAGAAGCACGAGAGTGATCACAAATATGAAATCATGGTGAGTAAAATAAAAAGTATATTTCGCACATTCAGACACTCACACACTCACACTCTTTCTTCCCTATACAGACATCAGATTTCCCTGTGCTGGATCCTGGGTGGAAAGCACAGGAAGAGATGGCCTTGCTGGAAGCAGTCATGGACTGTGGCTTTGGAAACTGGTGAGAGCTTTGTCATCAACGTGTTGATGCAAAGATTGTCTGGAAGATATATTTACCTAACAGTCTATGTTTGTCTGAATATTACATTCCTCCCTCAATTTAAACACTCAAATTGTGACTGACTTTTATGACTGGTACTTTATACTATGACTTGTTTGATGTAATGTACAATATTTCAGCATGTAAAGACAACCACTTGCATATTGGCATTAAGATAATCCTTTTGTCCCAAAGCTGGGACATTTGCAACTCCTACAGCTGTTTACTGTTGGCTTTTAGGCCAAAATGTCGAGTTGGTTAGCTGCTCCTGGTTAAAAAAACTAACAAATAATAATGCTTCAAGACTTTTCATCATGAAATTGGTCTTTGAACAAATGCTACAAGTACAATACGTCTGCAGAGCTTTATAGGCTTTCATGAAAAAAGGGTTTAATGGGCTTGATTCCATCCTTTGAAACCTTGAGCGAAAGGCCTTTCCTGTTTTGTTTTTTTTTTGTTTTTTTAATGACTAAACTATATTTCCACCCCACTGTACTGTACTGTGTGACACGTATATAATAATTACAACCTGGTGGATTTAGGCATATGGTTTCCTTTGAGCTATGGTTGCACACTAACAATTTGTATTTGTGCTATTTGTCTCCTGCAGGCAGGATGTGGCGTATCAGATGCGCACTAAAACCAAGGAGGAATGCGAGAGCCACTATATGAAGAATTTTATCCATAACCCGCTATTCTCCTCCACCTTGCTCAGCCTCCGGAAGACAAAAGACTCGCGCTTTGCAGAGGGCGCCATTCCATTCAAACGTCAGTATCCACATTATCTGCCTTTGTTGTTGTCTTCACTAATGTTGCGGCAAGAATAAGACGCAACAAAATCAGACAAGTTTAGCAACAGGCATTTAATATTAGTCGGTTTTGTTGGGTGTTGCCGCCTCCCAGCCATGAGCCTTGAAAGCCTTTTTAATATTAAACTATATTTGGATAAAGTTTTGAAAATGATAGTAGCATCGATTATGGGCCTTCAGAGCAGCCTGACAAATTATTTTCATTAAGTAAACGAAAAGAGATTTAAAAACGTGCAGTCTGATACCTACTGACCAGTTGGACAGAAGGAGTTGGTGAGTCAGGAACTTGTCTTAGTTTCTCGAGGTCTCCATCTGTCACAACGTTTGAGAGCTCGACAAACATTTCACTGACTTGTTCAAGCAGCACAGACAGGAACTGTTCACATTTCTGATATTCCTTATGACTGCGATACGTATTCAAAAATCCATCCTTGGAAAGAGTTTGCAGGAAGATGATTTCTTGTTTTCGTACACAACACAAAGGAAATACTCAAATGTTGCATGTACTGTATCTCTCTGATCTCTGATTTTACAGCCACTGATGATCCTCCACGACCTACATTTGACTCTGTGCTGTCTCGCGATATGGCCGGATACATGCCCGCCAGAGCAGACTTCATGGAGGTGAGGGGATACATCCGTATTGTTCTTTATCATCTATGTGCTAACGGAGCCTTTCAATATGAACTAAAAAACAGAAATGGCAACAAGATGGCTATTATTGAAACCGTGTGTCTTATTGTTGTCTCCCAGCGTTTGCTTTTGTTAATGAATTGCTTTTGAATATGAGCACGCCTGGGATCATTGAACCACTGACTGTGACATTCAAACCACCAGATTATGAAAATAATTTTTCACTCTCCTGCTAGGAGTTTGACAACTATGCAGAATGGGACTTGAAAGACATCGACTTTGTGGATGATGATTCAGACATCCTACGTGGTGTGTAGAATCTAAATTGTTTTTAATTTTGAAAATTTGAAGGTGAACTTTGACTCATGTGTATTGTTTTATTTCAGCACTCAAGCTTTCAGTTGTTGATATTTATCATTCAAGACTAAGAGAGAGACAGCGAAGGAAAAAGTAGGTCATTCTTTTCTCCATTAAATGATGAATAATCAGTATTGATGTGTTTAGCATTATGTAATGACCCCAGTCTGTCAGTAGGTGGCACTTTAAGCTTCTACGTTGACCTTTTTAAAGCCTCATGCCCTACAGATCATTTTTATGCTTTCAGGTTGAATGAATGCATTTCATACTGAATTAAAATTTCTAAGGCAAACACATTTTGAACCACTATCTGTAGCTTCTTAATATTAATTAAATCAAATTTAAATGCTAATATATGTATCATTTCTAAACTGGATGAAGATTTTGTTATAAGCACTTTAAAGACACGAGTCCTGGGAGACTGCAATTGTTCAGCCGAGTGATTCTAATTGCATATTTTAGCCTTTTTTTTTTCAGGCTCTCATTACAAGCTCCAGGGAGTCATTTAGGTGCAATCAGAAAGGTCTCACGTCACCGGTGTTCATTATGATGGCAAAAGCATCGCATGGCAAAGGAGTTGACGTGACGATTGTAGGGTCAAAAGACTCGACCACTCTTAATATTTACTTATATTCAAACCTTAAATATCTTTGGGAACGGCGAAATGTGTCTGTTGTTCAGTGAATGCTGTGCATGTCAAACTGGCAATTTGTCAAGCTTTTGGCAGGTAAAGACAGCTTCTTCACTGCAGTAAAGTGTGTCAAATGTTTAAAACCCCACAGAATAGAAATGTTGCACATTTTGTGCGTTTAGTTTTCAGAGAAACGGTTATGCCCGACAATAAGAAAGAACACTCTTAGTGACTTTATATGACCCCTTTGCTCTCATGTACATTTGTCTTCAGAGCTGAAACAATTAGTTGATTTCAAGAAAAAAATAAAAATCAACATTTTTGATTGTCAACTCAAATGTCCATAAAATTACTATCAATGAGGGTAGACTAAATATTAGAAACACCTGCCCAGTAAAACATGTTACAGCTCAACAAACGTCAAACAAAACATACAGCTTGAAGAGAGTGATGAAAGTAACAGGTCATTGCAGCAGCCCCAGTTGCCTTGTTAGTTTTCTATGAAATAAATAATTTGCATTTGAAGGTGTTAGTTAGTTGGTACTCTTTCTAGAGAATCTCCTCCTTCAGCCCATTATCTGTCATTCTTTGACATCTGCAAGCAATCCTTGCTGTAATGGATCCATCACTAAATCAATTTTAATGTATTTGTGTTCCCTAAGCAGGGTGGAAAGGCACGTGTTACAGCTCCCTCCTCTTTCCTCTTATTGAACACATGTCACGGGCTGCTGTGTACAAGACAAGCCTATTTATTGGGCTTCCAATGCCACAATGGCTTTACGTACTGTAACAGCCAAGATTATTGCACATGGATAAATGCCAGGCTTAATGTTGCAGAGACATAGCGATCCAAAAAATATTGACTTGCAAACTAATAAATCTACATCTTGATTTCCTGCAGGGTTATCCGAGACCACGGACTGATCAACCTGCGGAAATTCCAGAGTAAGTCTTCTCGTGAAACTCTCACTGGCTCTTCTGTATTCTTAGCAACTCAGGGAGGCATCTGATACCTCGCGGCCAAATCTCTGCTTACGGTTTCTATGGATGCATGCAAACAACTGCAGCGTAATAACCACCGTTGACCTCTGTGCCTTAAGCTTGGCAACTGATGGAGTTTGCATTCATGATCGTGCTTGCAAATGGTCCGCTCGCCAGTATGCCTGGGCATGATTGCTTCCGCTAAGAATAGATCCCTGTGTGGGGAGCGCTGTTTCCACAATGAATGAAATGCAGGGCGCTCGTCATCGAAGGTTGGGTTTAAGCGGCGACCTCAGTGTCTTTTTTTTTTTTTTTGCGTCTCTTGGGTTTTTGCACCAAAGGTCGGACAGAAGGCGACGGCCTATATTTGTCTCTTTCTAACTACGTCCGACCACGCAGCCCGTTGTTGCAGCTCCACGTGTTGCTCTGTGAAATTGTCTGTGGTTTGGGGAGTTGAAGAGTTCTCCCCTCATGTTATATTTATGCGCCCTCCAGCCTCCAGTTAGCCTTCCTCCCTTGTTTCCTCCCTCCACTCCGTTATCTCCCTGGTCTTTCGAGACAAAGAGGAACTCTGAGTAGCTGTAGAGCTGCAGACTGGTTGTCATGGAGACTGTCAAAGACTGTGTGTCGGTACGGTGTGTGTGTGTGTGTGTGTGTGTGTGTATGTGTGTCACACGCAATAATGGAAGCAGTATCCGAGCCCGGGAGGCTCACGGTCTCATGTCTCAGTAAGTGCTGCAGGCAGATTGAGCACCTTTGTTGTGTTCAGGGCAGCGGGCCGTCTGATGTCCCGTGTGGGCGTGTTACAGTAAATGATTCAAGTCGGTGTTGTCTGTTTGCAGTCGGTGTTTGTGTGCACAGAAGTCTGGTGTTTGTCTCCAACATTGTTCTGTGTGTGTCCACTGTTTTGTTTCAGAGCATGACTTCATGTTTTTGGCTTGAGAGGCCAGCTGCTCCTTAGCAGATGCACACAAGAGCCTGGTGAAGGAACTTGACTGACACACACACTACCACCACTCCACTAACATACACACACTACCACCACTCTACTAACACACACACAACCGTCACACATGCTCACACACACTCCCGCCACACACAACCACTCCCTCCACATGTGCGAGCGCACACACACACACACACACACACACACACACACACACACACACACACACACACACACACACTCTACCACCACTCCACTAACATACACACACTACCACCACTCTACTAACACACACACAACCCTCACACACGCTCACACACACTCCCGCCACACACAACCACTCCCTCCACATGTGCGAGCACACACACACACACACACAGTACCACTACACAGACACACACACACACACACACACACTACCACCACTCCACACACACACACACGCACACACTGCTTTCCTCTCTGGCTCTGACACTTGTCCGTTACTCAGCAACACGGCCGACGCTTTAAGACAAACACAAAACACAACAAGCTCTTCAGAGCGTGAACAGTGTGTAGAGTTAAATGGTCGGTTACCCGTTGCTTTTTTTAATGCAGCGGGGTTGACTTGATCTGTGGGTTTATTACGTGTTCTTAAATCAGGCTCTGAATTCGTAAAAGGAGAAGACGAAAAAAATCCCAAACAAAACGTCATTTCGAACACTTTGGCTTCGACCAACACTTTGACTAAAATGCAGCAGTAAAAGGCAATGAAGCTTGAATTTCTGGACCCATTTTAGATGTTAGATCACTTGATTATTTATCAAGATAAGTCAAACAGCAGTGTTTTATTTAGAGATACCATTCTGCACCAATGTTCAATAATAATAATAATAAAGTGTTGACATAGAAATTTGCTTTGGTGCAGGTTCCAGTC
Organism: Clinocottus analis; assembly: GCF_023055335.1. Classification (NCBI taxonomy): domain Eukaryota; kingdom Metazoa; phylum Chordata; class Actinopteri; order Perciformes; family Cottidae; genus Clinocottus; species Clinocottus analis. The sequence goes on along the minus strand of NW_027175931.1, from coordinate 19,753,578 downwards.
CAGGAAATAAATAAATAAATGGAAGAATAAAATGATGAACTTACGGTTAGAATTAAAGGAGTTCAATAGAAACAAATGTGGATAAAGAGGATCTCTTCATATACTAATAATGGGGGTATGAGCTTGCTTGGCTGCTGAGCATCAGCATGTTAGCATGTTGACATTTCTCTCAAAACACCGCTCTGCTTGATTACAGCATGGCTGAAAACTTGGTTTTGTTAGGAGGATTGCAGGGTTTTTCTGTTAGTGTGAGCCTGTCAGTCAAACAGCATGCTGCTCTGTGCCGTCTGGTCGTAACCAGCCATGCAGTCTGATGCTCTGACAGATAGTCAATAGTCGTTAGCTTAACAGCAATGTATACAGCAGAGTTTACACAGGAAGTAGAGTTCTGTGTGACGCGTGATTTGTACAATGCAAGTGTGCAATGATTACCAGGAGGAAACTAAAATGTACAGATCCACACAGTCTGTTCTGTGAATCTCCACTCGGCAGCTTTACAAGATCATTATGGAGTTCAGCCACAGCGTTACTTTGATAATAGATCCTAATTATATATTGATAATATGCATCTAAATCCAGTGCTGAACCAGGTGATAAAGTAAACGATGCAATTTGTGTGAAATCAGGCAAACAAAAATAAACAAAATGACTGCACTTCCTTAAATCACATCAAACACTGATGTATAAAGAGGGTGGATTTTTCTTTCCTACTTCTTGTTGTATATGTTTATCTTCGACCCACTCACTTCTTTCCTCTCTCTCTCTTTCTCAGTGCTGGAGCGATGTTACCCAAAGGAGGTGCAGGAGCTGTATGACGTCATGAGACGATTCGCCAGAGTGGTTGGACCCGTTGAACACGACAAATTCATTGAAAGTCACGCACGTCAGTATCTGGTCGAGTATACATGACGGGCTCTGAAAGTCACAAACGCAGAATTCATGTGTGCCAAAGTGCCCGTTTCTCTTCATAGAGTCCCAGTAGAGTTTTATGTAGGAATAGGTGACAGAATATAGATAGATTGATAGATATGTACTTTATTAATCCCCAAGGGGATTTTTTTTTGTCAAAGTAGTAACAAATGAAATATGTATCTACATTTAGTGTATTCAGAGATGAAATAAAATGTAACGGAAATTAAATTAAATGCAGTGCCTTCAGCAGGTTAAAATAAATGTGAATGGAAATTAAATAAAATGTAAACAGGGAGTGCAAATATAGTAACATATATATTGTGCATAAAAAAAAAATAATAATCCACAGATCTGGCCGGAGGTGATTTGTTGTATAGTCTGATTGCTGTGGGCAGGAATGTTTTCCTGTAGCGGTCCTTGTGGCAGCGAAGCGTGATGAGTCTTTTGGAGAAATGTTGTTCCTCTGTCACCAGAACAGCTTCAATTGTTGGAGATTCTCCAAATTTCTGGGACTTTCTTTTTAACAAAATATTCTTTCATTTGGAGTTTTGATGACGGTGAAGAGTGCTGTCTGACACATTCGTTAAAGAATTGTGTTTCTGAACAGATTTCATTCTGGGTTTTTTCTGAAAAGTTTACAACTTTAGGACGTATGCCTGTTTGTTTTCTGGTTGGAAAGATTGATACCACTCGTATATCTGTCCCTTAGATATAAGGCCAGCAGCGGATTAGCTTAGCATTGCAGACTGTCAAATTGTTGTTTTCCTATTCTAGTGTTCTATATATGGAGTAAAACTGCAATCATTGTATTTTCTTTGAACGCTGAAGGAGCTGTGAAAACAAGTTGAGTCTTTGTTTCTGTTTCCATCAAATCCATAAAAGTCTATAGATGCTAAATGCTCCACTTTGTTCACCAGCAAGTCTCTAACTGTGTCTGTCTGTAGTTTGGTGCTGAGGAAGTCGTGTTCAGAGTTTTTAGCAACACAAACAGTGACGTTGTTGGGCAGACGGCTTAACAAGCAGAAACTGACCACTAAGCTGCCTCCTCACCCGACATCCGCTGAAACGCGAAACTCACTCCTCAAAGACGGATCCTAAGCTGAGGCTTTTGAGGTCAATGCCTTACCTCAACCATCTCTCGAGAGTTTAGAAAATGGAGGGTAACCATTTAGACACCGGTCTCTGTGCTGAGCTCAGCTAACCGGCTGCTCCACCAAGCAAAAAAGTTTCCCAAAATCTCAAACTGAAAACAATGTGCACACTGTGCATGTATGCATATTGATGGCTTTGGACTTTACATAACTCCTCATGAATCTTGAGTGAAGCCGAAATGCTTATTCATGATGTTGTCTGGAGTGTTGAGACTTTAGCCGTGGTTCAAGTGTCCCTCTTTTGAAAGAGTCTGTTCAGATTTGCCTTTCTCTCTTTTTCCTTGCAGTGGAGTTTGAGCTGAGGCGAGAGATCCGCAGGCTGCAGGAGTACAGAAAGGCCGGGATAAAATCTTTCTGCAGTGAGTTTAGTTTGACCTTTTCAATCCTCTGTTCAACAAAACTTTCATGCGTAAGCAGGGGAAATGTATTTATATTCAAATTTGGGCAGATGTCTTCATTTGGAGTTTGGTATGAAATTGTTTAATTTGCAGCAACAGCACAGTGAATCAGGTCTTTGAATCATTTTGGGGGAATTATAATGTTCGGCTCGGGTGTTTATGCATAACACACCAAGGTGATTAAAATTTTTAATGCGATGCAATAGACTTTGGAACGATATCAGAGAATTGCTGACAGACTTGAATATTCCCGTTTACATCGTGAATGATTTCAGTTACTTAAGCCTTCATAAATCATCAAGGCATCGTCCCACCTGGAAACGGCCCGTCGTCACCTTCAAGAGGATCGGTCACCACCCTTAACCCGTTGATGTGTCTGTGTAACCGCCTCCCAGGTGCCAAGGTGTACGAGCGGGCGAAGCGGATGCGGGAGGAGGAGCGGCGGAAGCGGACCATGTTGTGTGACGTGCTGCAGTACATCCAGGACGGCCGAGCCTGCCAGCAGTGGCTCAGCAAACAGGCGGCAATGTGAGGCGCTCCGCTTGTTATCCAGCATGTAGGAGAAGGGCTGCTGAAGTCGCACTCCTCGGAGACGCCGACCTCCGTCATCACACTCGCACACAGCCGCTCTGAGACGAGTAGAGCAGACGCTTATGTTGCTTTGCAGCCTCCTTAAACCTCAGTCTCCTCGGTATTTTAAGACGTTTTTGTGATCGTTGCTCTTTGGGTGAAACCAAGTTCCTCTAATCATTTTATAAAAAAATCTTGTATGTGCTGATGTTTTTTGGATGATGATTCAATTGAGTGCATATATATTGTGTGTGTGTGTGTGTGTGTGTGTGTGTGTGTGTGTGTGTGTGTGTGTGTGTGTGTGTGTGTGTGTGTGTGTGTGAGACTCTAACACTTGACTTTCTAATTTCAGAGACGCTGGCATCACTCCAGCTGTCACAACAATCACAGTCTCAGGTACGCAGCTTCTCTCCACCTTTCCGTCTGTACTCCCTCCTCTCGTTCCTCTACATGGGCCCCAGGCACAGTCACATTACTGCAGATGCTCCTCCATAAATACACTCGAAACATTGGCCCCTACGTGCATATTCATCCCGCCGTTCTTTTTTTTCACATTAGCGACCTTTACATAACCTTCAGAGCACAAATGGGAAGCACACTCCCATGCGGCTATATTTAAACAATTTGCTCATCGTAAATATTTGTTCCCCCTCTCGCCTCCAAGCAGAGTAATTAACTGCACGCAGTCGGTCTGCTGTTATGTTGTTTGTGGCGGAGAACAACACGAGGGTGCTTCGAATGTCTGTTTGACTGTTGTTGAATTTGTGCTCCACAGCAACAGGTAGGCGGAGCGCCCCTCCTCTCAATCTGACCGGGCTGCCGGGGACGGAGAAGCTCAACGAGCGGGAGAAAGAGGTATGCCTTTGCCTTATCTGTGCCTAAAGGGACATACAGATATACTGCAGTATGCTTCAAGTGAAGTAGAGTTGTCTCATGTGTCGCCCCGAATACCTCTAAAAGCAAAATGGATTATATTTTTACAGAACGGCCACAATCACACGCGAATAATCTCACCCTGTATGCATTTAATTAAGGATTACGCAACTATTTGTGGGAGACATCTTTTGTCTACGACTCAAAGTCCAGATAGTACCAAAAACATGAAATGGAATAAAATACATACAAAAGTACCATTGAAATACATAGACCTACCTGCTTTATAAATAGTCAGCTGTACCAATGTATCCACAGCTGGGACTGGTACTGTGTAGAACTAGACTTTGTTTGATAAAACCAAGATGATTTCGTTTTCAGAGCCATTAACTTGACAGGCACATTTCTACATACATTATTATGTATTCTAGTGGTGTATTATGTATCCTGGTAGTGTAATAAGGGCCATAGTTAGTTTCTCCTGTCCACAGGCTTGTTCCCAGCTGCACACGGCTAAATGGTCATCAGTATGCTAACCCGCTCTCAATGCTATCATGCTGATGTGTTGCAGGCATGATGTTTACCATGTTCACCATCATGATGTAGTGAGTTTGTGTGCTTACATGAACGGTTGTTTTGGGTCATAAAATGAACAGTCAGAGGATTACCAGAAGTTCCTCTTCTGGGGATCATGAATATCAATACAGAATGTCATAACGACAATAGTTATTTAGATTTCGGACGGACATTGGCACTTCCACACGTCTGTGTGTTCCTGCATACAGACGGTCTGATTCTCAAGCTCCCTCTGTTCGACCGGCGTTTCAGACGCCGCATTTTCATTTAAGCATACTGAGGCCTTAAATAAAACATTGCATATGTTTTGCAATGTCTCTTACTCCCATGCATTTGTTATGTGCTCGTAGTTATGCCAGGTCGTGCGGCTGGTGCCGGGGGCCTATCTGGAGTACAAGCAGGCTCTGCTGAACGAGTGCAGGCGGCAGGGCGGGCTGCGGCTGGCTCAGGCCCGAGCGCTCATCAAGATCGACGTCAACAAGACGCGCAAAATCTATGATTTCTTAATCAAGGAGGGCTACATCACTAAAGCCTAGGGAGCTTTCGTTTGACCTCAGGGGAGGTGGATTGTGGTTAGTGGTTCATGTTCTTTTTTTTGCTAATCTTGTAACATTGTGACTTGTGTTATGTTAGCGGTTCAGGTTGTTTGCTGCTCCTTTTTGAAATTTTGTAACATTTGTACGTTGTGTTTTGTCTAAAATGTATTAAAATGGAAAATCTCATATAATTTTGTCAGAAGAACAGGGGCTCATGCTAAATGAGGATGTATTTATTTCTCCTGTAATAAAATGTTTATGAAAAAAAAAGATGCATACTATATATTTTTATTTGCACTGAATTAATTGTCTTTACTTTGATAAACATGTCTGGGAAAACTATCTTACCGGCCCCATAGTTTCCCATAATTTACTGGAGATTAACTGTAAATCAATATAAAGTTTTTGTCAAGAATGTTGTTTTTATTCACTAATTTAAGGAAGGCAGAGACGGTTCAAATTAATTAATTCCAGTTAATTACAATGATAATCATTTAGTTCTTCAGTCAATTTACTTGCAGTCATACAATCAACATGTATGGTGGATAAAGTTCTCAATAATAGCAGTTCTGTCAAGAACATTTATCTAGAAATCAACAACTCCTAAACTTAACTAATCAAACACATTTGTTGGTAAAGCAAAGACAAAAAAAGTTATTTCAAGAAACCTCTTAAAACATTATTGGGAAATCAAATGTTCTTAAAGCAAACTTTGTTTGCAAAATAAAATGTAGCTGATGCAAGCAAGCAGGAGAGTCAATGTGTGGATCAACTGTATGAACAAGATGTATAATGATTCTGCCCCTCTAACGGTTTTCAATCCAATAAGTTAATGCATCATGTGTTCCTGTCTATAAATGTCCACTACAGCGTTCTAGAATATAAATTATACATCTTGTTGTACAGCCGTCCCATTCAGCCTGATCATTGATAAGCTGATGGTTCAGTCAGCATTTTTGTATGATGCTGCACAGTGACAGACAGCTCGTGACATCAGTGACTCGATCGGCTCTGTTTCCATCTGTGCACGTTTGCACGGTGAGACGTGGGATGGATCTGACACCGGCAGGAGGCCGTCAGCCTCCGTTGGGCTTATCTGAGCAGAGAGCAGCGGCAGCATCAACCTCGGTTAACGGCCTGATTACAACGGTAGATTCAAGCTTTGATTATAACAGACCGAGTCTGAGCTGAAATACTGAAATGCAGGGATAGGATCTGGATTTATGAGCATAATTATGCCTCCATCTTTATTAAATCACTGCGCCACAACAAACGAGGAGTAGCAGAGTTAAATTACTCGTTTCACTTCTGCTCATTTCACAGGAGGCAGGTTTCCTCTCGTGCCACAATTACCGTCTTTACCCAAAATATGGCCTCAACCGGCCTCAACAACCGAGGCTTTGACTCCATCCTCACTCCCTTTTTTTATTTTCTATTTAAAGCGTTCGGTTTGTGTTAGAGGAGATGTAGAAATGCCACTGAGAACTCGTCCATGTCACTGACAATAAAGCCACCATGTCACCTTTCAAGAGAACTGAAATCTATCGTACAATAGCTGCATCTTGCTTGATTGTGCGTCGCAGCACATTTAGAGTAGAGTGGGCACTTCTGGCCAAACGTCCCCTTACTTGTGAAGTGCATTGAAAAGAGAAAACGCTTTTAAAAGGTCAAACTCCAGCAACACATCTACAATTCAGATTCTTTTTTATTTTTCAAGGTGAGACATTTTGGGTTGTGGGTCATCACGAAAATATTCAGAGAAGGAAAAACGGCAGCCATCCAACAGCACAGGCACAGCGTGAAGACTGCATCCAATAGTGACCTCATAGTGTGCTGAGCACAATCACCCAGATATGGATATGGATGAGTTTGTTACATGATCCCGTTGCTTTATCAGAGGTGATTAAGGCCAGCTTCAGTCCACAATTATATTGCTCTTGATACTACAAGCGTCATTTGACTTCTGACCCAGACAATTTATTAAAAATGTCTCTAAATATTCTTATTTCCTCCACAGTTCTTTATTGTTGCTTTTTCACTTCAATTTATCTATGACCTGCAAGAGTAAATAGATTTTTTTTTAGGACAAGCTTATATGTCTGTTTGGTTATTACATGCTGCAAATGCTTTGCACAAGCTCTTGCTTGAGATTTATTTTGAGTGTTGCCTTCGATGCGACGGCTTTCTTTCTTTCTTTCTTGAAGGACGTGTGACTGGCTTTGTGTATCTCCACCAACTCGAGGAGAGGGATGTGAATGCAGACAACACTGGCAGATGACAGGAGGTGTTTTCCAGACATTAGTCAAGTGTAGTTAAATAAATGGGAGTCAAGTCACAAGTTAATAAGCCTCCCACGCCCCCGACTGCACTGGTTGCACATCGATTCACCATCCAGAGTACGACTTTCCAGCTGAGCAGGCTGCTCACCTGCTTCACCAGCGCGTGTTGTAGCACAGCCGTCTCTCTCGCTGCCGCCGTAGAGGCCGCGCTGTGGTGGCAGGGTCAGCAGACGGAGCAGATGTTGGTGTCAACGCTTTGCATGTGTGCAAAGATGCAACATTTCTCAATCCGCCCACCCGGTCTCCTTCTCAGATGCTCTTCTCTCTCTCTCTCTCTCTGTGCCTCCTGCTCTCTGCTGGTGTTGACGCCCTGCGACGGTCAATTGATGCCTTGTGCATCTGGTGGTCCAACAAACATCACACGGAGGCAATCAAACACGTGTTTTTGTAGTGATTTATTTTGGGGGGGGGGGGGGTTGTACTCGTGCTCTTGTCTTGTGGGTGTTCATGTGCCCACAAGCCATAAGACTTTATTGATGATTTTAACAATTTTGGCTCCAGACTCTGTGTTTGAGTCGTCGTAGAAACCGCAAATTAATTCCAATACGTGTGTTTCTTGTATGTATTTGTTCAGCAAAGTCTTGGGGGGGAAAAAGGTATATCTGCAAAAAAAAACAACACTTTTACAACATATTTTGATCGTAACTATGAACATCCAGCATGATATGAGCCAGAATTCCCAAAAATGCCTCATGGAGCGTCAATAAGACACATTTCTGGAAAGATTATGACCACAAGAATCAGAATGTGCAACAGAAATCACAATAAAACAAAGCCTTGGCCTGTTAGGAAGGAGTTTCAGTCAAAGGACTGTCGTTCGGTTAAAAAATGAAAAAAAAAATGTATTTTACGCAAAAAGATTGTGTAAATGGGGCATGCTGGGACTTAAAATGGGCGCGGGAGGATTTTCATGCACAGTTTCCTAAAGGTTAAGGAGAGGAAGCCCTCTTGCCTCAAACTCAGTTCTGCTATTTGACTTTTGGTGCTTTTCGTTCGCTCGTCATTGTTTTGTAATTGCAAATAGGCGTCGGAAACTGAATTGTTATGTCTTCATAAGAAAGACTTATAATCAAGATCACATACGTTTATCAGGATTAAATAATTTTCTTAATTTCAATCCGAGCCACTCGCCCTTCCTAACGTGCCTTTCTCGCTCGGTGGTGGTGAACCCATCAACAAAAGAGGTTACCGTGGCAACCAGGTCTGTGGCACGCTGGAGTCTGTGAGAGGAGAAGGGGGGGAGGAGGAGGGAGGAGGGCGGAGGAGCGGAGGGAGGGAGGAGGAGGGAAGGAGGGAGGGGACCGACATTCGCCCTGTTGCTCATGCTCATTTGCTGGGCAGAGGAGTCGTGACTAACCAGAGCCTCCCCCTCCCTCCTCACCCCCCCCCCCCCCCCCCCGCCTCCCTCCCCTCCCCGCCCATCTGTGTACGCGCTTTTTCTCACCGACTCACTAACATGGAAGAAAGGGAACAAGTGAAGACGAGCCATTAAGCTCTCAATAAGATATAATATAGAGGAAAGATGCCTCCACTGTGTTGTTATCCTCTCCGTGGATGGATTGTGTGTGCGTGTGTGTGTGCGTGCGTGCGTGTGTGTGTGTGTGTGTGTGTGTGCGTGTGTGTGTGTGTGTGTGTGTGTGTGTGTGTGTGTGTGTGTGTGGCGTCTCAGGTCTCGTTTGCACAGCAGCAAATGTGTTGGTTTGATGTCGGAGCATCACTGATCAGAGCGACGGGGAGTCTCCGCGCTGCGCTCAGCCACCTCGCTGCTCTCACGTGTTGCCTCGGCAAAAACACTCACATCTCGTGTCTATTTACCACCGTCACAGCTGGAGCCACGGGGGCCGCCTGTGGGATCAGCAGCAGACTTCGTTTAGACCCCCCCATCCATCCCATCTCCTCCCTCCTGGCTCAGCATCCCCACCACTGCTGGCCAGAGGACAGCCTCCATTCTCCAGTCTCACACATCCGCACAGACTGAAATAAAGGTATCTGGTGTTGCAAGCCAGCTGGAATCATGTTGGAGTCTTTGGTTTACTTTCTCGGGGATGATCATCCATCAACGTATGAGCAGACACCACTGCTCATCTGGACTCTTAGCGCGTGCCCGATATTTCCTGATACCACTTGTGTCTTTCTGCTTTCGTGCTTGCCGTCATCTTCCCACTCGAAGATTTTTCACGAGCAGCCTGAATGGGATCGCTGTGTCACGGCTGAGTTTGACGGCTGCCTTTAGGGAAGTGCCAAAACTGAACAGCACAGGTTATTATGTACTTGTGTATGAGAGATGTGCAAAGGATTTTACAGTCAAATCACCGTCTGCACTGACGATGCAATCTGTTATCCCGTGTAACAGGCGCTCAGGGTTAATCAATGTCACTCCCAGCTTCATTCAGAGCAGACAGCTCTGTCAGGACGAGGCTTCAGGTGCTTGTTATTACGGTGATGGTGTCATTGTAAATTTTCAGCCACCATGGCAGCCATATTAAACAGGAGCGTCTTCCCAGAATGCCTCTGACTCATCTGACATTTCACTCTGAACCCCAGTCGCTGTGTCTCCAGCCTGCAGCTCCCATCTTTCCCTCCCTTATCCCTCCATCCATCTCATCGATCGCTCGCTCACATTTCAGCGGTTCAAATTCAAGGTTGCCTGCCACTTCTTGAATAAGTGTTTTTTTTTAATTATTTTTTTATTTATTGTTCATTTACTCCAGTTCGTCAACATTAGCGCTTATGTTTGATGCCTTTAGCATTTTAAGTACATGGTTCAACAACAACAAAAATCAGTGTCAACGTCTTTTTTCTCCTATGTGCAGACTTTCACCTTTGCACCAGTTTGCGCTGCCTGCTACTGCGGCTGTTTGTTTCCAGTTGATTGAATTTGCAATGTAATTAGGAGCGACTGTGAGGCAAGGGGCCACGGGTTTATGGGTAGTGTAATATATCCCCCAGGAGCCCTTTGAAATAGGATTGACTTTGGACGGCATGTCTAATTATGGTTTTGTACACGGATATGTACACAAAGGGCTGCACAGCCCAGCTGAAGGTCTCCAATTGTGAGCACGGAGATGGTGGAAACGTCGACGAGTCTCGAAGGTCTGCAGGGATATCAAGCGGTTCCCTCCAGGGCATGCAGCGCATGATGAGATTTGCAATATCAGACCCATGTAACGGACAGTGTGTTTGTTTTCCATTCCCGCCTGCAGCCCACCATGTTAGGGCAACATTCAACTGGCCTATATGCGCGTATTTGAGTGTGCGTGAAAGAATTAGATAACTGAAATGGAAACATATTGCCCCTTCGGGGTTTGGTCATACATTGTTTATTACATCTCCAACTCCGAGTTTGCTCTCTGGGTTGTTTAGGTTCAAGACCTGCAACATGATCACACAGGTGGCTGCAGGCATTCAAATAAAGAGTTGTATGTGAACCGACTGTATCAGGTGCAGCTGCCTGTGCACTAGGAGGTCCAGGAATACAACCGATAGATGTGTGTAGATATCACACGAGTGTCAGGGAACTTCTGTTGTCTTGACGCCAAGTTGTTGGACTGCATTTGTGCGCAGTTTCTGTACGTGTCTGTCTGCCTGTCGCCACGGGGCAAGATGCAGTCATGAAACTAACGTGTTGTGTTGAGATCCAAATGAGTTTGAAGGTAGGGGAGGTTTGAGCACGGGCTCCAGAAGCGGGAAGGATATGAGTGCCGTGGAAGAGCTGAGGGGGCAAACCTTCCTCTGTTCAGGTGACGTTCAACATATCGATCAATCGTAGCTAATTTATCTGTCAAAGTCAATGAGTAGTGTGATTTATTTCAAAGAAGAATCTAATTGGGAATCAGAGCTGCATCACGGAGGACGTCAAGATCATGACGCCAGAATTTGGACGTCTATTGACATGATGTTGCATAGGTTTTTGGGCTGTTAAGGCTGGTTTGGATTTGTTCTGTGGGTTTTCCTGAAATACTCAGTTTGGTATATATATAATAGTTGTTTAGATAAGTGAGTTTTGACTGGGAAAATTTGATTCATGACCTCTTTTTTTCCACTCACTTCTAAAAAAAGAGCACCAGAAACATTTGGGGAAAACAAATGGTCTCTTGTTTAGGAAGAGACAGACTTGTGAAAGCCATCAAGATTGCATTTCAGCCAGGCTGCGATGATTCTCGAACCAGACATGAGGTTTGTTTGTTTTGTAGTTGATTCTCACCTGAGCTTTCATCATTGTGCTCTGGTGCTGGATCCCCACCAACTCTGTATGAGGAGCAAATGATGCCAGAAGAAAAAAAGAAAAGAATATACTCTGCACAATCAGCTTTCAGTAGCAGCATATTAATTGTAGACCCACTGCAAATATGTTTATTTTACAATGATAATCTGAAGTTGGGCGTTTCGCAACATTTGAAAGTCCCATTTATGTCATTGAGGGTTTTTACATCTCATTCATGTATAATAATCCAAGCAGAAAAGAAGGAAAGGATGATGTTTGGCTGCAGTGAGTGAAGGACATTAATGGAGGTTAATGTGAAGCCGTTTAGTTTACAGCTTTGTTGATGACTGCAGTAGATGTTTAGCACCCTATACTTTAAATGTGGGTTGAGATTAAACCAGGAATCCAAAGATGCATCACACTAAAAGCTCATTTAATCCCAATCTTATCATATTTTATAAAGTGAGTGTATGTGGTCCAACTTAAGCCGTCATATGATTGAAGTACAGTTAAAAACTACAATATTTCCCTCTGAAATGAAGGAAGGCGAGTAGAAAAAAAACAAGCTTAGTCTGGGTGTTTTCATCTGAATTCTATAATCCTACTTTTATTCTACATGTGCCACTAAACAACTTTCATAAGAATGAACGGGGCGCTGCCTCCAGGCTGGATCCTAGTGGTCCTACATGTCTCCTCCTCCTGCTCCTCCTTCTCTTCCTCCTCCTCCTCCTCCTCCTCCTCTGCGTGGCACGGATCACTCCTCATACAGAGGCTGCCCGGTGCGCGCCGCCGCTGTCAGCGTTGAAGCGGGCGGATGTACTGATGGCTCGTATTTCTGGCGACTTCCACATGATGTTGCTGAGTGTCGTGGTTGGTCTCCTGCTGCCTGGCCTCTCGCCCTCCTGCTGGACGTCTGTAAGAGCGGACTGACCGAAGAGAGAGGTGTGAGAACAGCGCGCCGGGTTGCTGCAGTCGGTGAAGGCGCTTTAATTGATAACCTCCATCTCTGCCCGGCTGAGAGTCGACTGGTAAGTTGAGTTCTACATCTAATGGAGGCAGTTCATCAGGCCATTTGTCATCATGACCTAGACTAACATGTTGTTGTCCCTCATGTAAACTCAAACAAAGCATTAACATATTGCAATATATGTTTGAGAGGCACTTATCCTTAGGATCAGTTTGCTGACGTAAGATGGGTGAAAGTGAAGAAACGAGCGGCACCTGCCACACTTCTTTCCGCGTGCCACATGTCGCTTAGTTTCGTCGTGTTCAAACAAGGACACTATCATCCCCCTATATATATATATATTGTACACTTCAAATAATCTGTTGTTCGCGGGGACGAGCAGCCCCGTGCGCGCACGAGCATTTCTACACGCTCTATTCCTCATCAAACTCTCTCAAAGCTCCGCATTTTCACACGCGCCATTGTCGCACTTCCGTCCACGGAGAGGCAGTGTGAATGTTTTAAAGTCTCTAAAACACCGATAGCTTTTAATGTTCCCGAGGAGGATGTCTGGATGTCAACTTTACGCGCACGAGCTCCACCTCGTGAAGCTGCTGCTCACGGGCATGCCGAGAGCGCACAGAGAAAGTCACCGACGCACGGTGTGGCTTTTCTTTGGAGATTCTCAAGTGTCAAACATATCTTGCTTTGAATCGATAATAATCATTTGATGAATAGGTGTGTCTGGTGCAGAAACAGTTGAAGACTAAACATGTGCAATGGCCTGGGCATCACATACGAACTATACCTGATATTAGGGCTGCAACTAACAATTAACTGAAGGAAATCCGCTCGTTGTCATCTTAAATTAGTTGTTCATTACTCGAAAGATTTGAACAACGCAATTGTGTATCATGATATTGTAATATATGATTTCATCGTGATATGATTCCATCTAAAGATGATCAATCTATTGATTATTGACCAGCATGACGAGAGCTTGTACACTCTGTTACTGATTCATTTTACAACTGAACCTGCTAATCGTTCCAGCTCCGTTTGATCCTCATTGCCTGGAGAACCAGTCATGTGTAAAAGTCTCCTTTGGCCTAAACAGAGTGTCATTGTTTAAACGTTAAGTGTCATAGTGATGGATGGTTGTTCCTCCTACTGTATAGCTTTTGAAGCCAAATGGATTTCTATGGCTACAAACAATGGGCTTCATTGTGTAATGCACCTGAAAGCAACGGCATTTCATCCACCGTGTGGTGTTGGGTTCGTAGTGCACACTCACCATCTCTCACTGCGCTGGCCCTGTGTCAAGCTCTCGCATTGGTGTCTGAGGTGCGACGTTGTGGTTGGAGTGCGTCGTTGCTTTTTGCAAGAAGATGTCAAAGCCCAACCCCGTCCTCAAGAGGAATGTGGCCCTGAACTCCCGTTGACCGACGCTCTATCTGTTGTTTTGTGGCTTGTAAAGTTGCACCCAGGTGTGTCCAGATAGATTTGAGAAGCTGTGTGACCGCTGCTCCTTTTTTTTTCTCCTGATAACTATCGAGACTGTTGGCAGCCGAGTCCCTTTCGGAGATCACACGGACAAAATAGATGGATTGCTTTCGACGGAGAGCTATACTGATGAGGGCTGCATGTCTGCTTGTGCACCTTTTTCTCCGCCGTTTGACTGTTTGTATTCTGTGGCGTGATGATGAGCGCCAGGCAATAATTTGATGCTGAGGTTCAGCTCAGAATCCAGTCGTCGTTGAGATTTTGACCAGAGAGAGAGAGAGAGAGAGATGGAGATGGAGAGGAAGAGGGAGAGGAAGAGGGAGGGAGGTCGCTGTCTGGTTTTGCTGCTCTAGTTTTCCTGCAGCAGGTGGGTCATGTTTCCAATTTGCGTGAGCGCCGGTGGAACCGGACCCTCGTGGAATCCCTCCCCCCCCCTTACCGAGAGAGAGTGAGAGAGACGTAGATGAGCAAAAAAAGATTTGTGAGGTGGGACCACCCGTAGACGGATTCACCTTGAATGACTGATAGCCGGGTTGTTTTTGTGACATCCGAAGAGGACGACGGGTTGATTTGTGAAACGCTGCTCTCGTCTCTGCTGTCCTTCGAATGCCACTGACCTTCCTCTGTGTTTTTCTTCTTTTCTTTGGAGAACCAATCCTCACAGTGAATTTGATTGACAGGCGGCTGCAGTATTCCCACTTTCTCCAGCATTACAGTAGATTGTTCTCGTTGCATAATCCTCCCTCCTCTGCTCTCCGGCCCGGCGCTGTGGTTCATCAGCACTTTGGAGACGGCACAGGATTATTCTGTTTCCTCATCTTCTTCATCTCTCTGTTGACTGTCTTATACTGTGGCCAGTAGGTTGCCATAGCGACTTTGTACCTATGTCAGCTGATGATGTACATGCTATTTATCAACATGAACTAATGCATCAGCTGTGCATCCCGCTGGAGCAAAAAAAATCAGCAAAGTTCCCCTTCCCCGCTCTAGCATCTGATTATATGATAAACCCTATTCACAAATAGTCAACAGCAAACACGCACTATATTGAAATTTGGTTCTTAAAATAATTGTGCTGTTAGTGCTAAGTTTCACTCACATCAGAATCAGAAAGAGAATCGGCTTTAATGGCCGTGTACATTTTCACATACATGGAATTTAACGCCGGTTTTACTTTGCTCTTTGTACTTGTATACATGAATTTCAAAAGATAAATATAAGAAAGACAAAAAAAAGACAAAAACGAGTAAACAGTGGTCCAGAAAGTGCAGATAGTGCAGGTGGAGGTGTCTGATTAATTGTTCATCTTCAGGTACTCAATTAACCTGAAGATCCTTTTTTAGATAAATCAATTAGTTATTTGGTGTGTTAATAAAGTAAAACAGGGAAACATGGTGATGTCATCAAACACCGTGACCAACAGTTTGAACACATCGACTCAATTTACTGTCACGTGAGACTAAAAAAAGCAGCGAATCCTCTGTGAGTATAAGGAGTGGAGAGTATCTCTGCTTGGAAAATGACTTGATTATTTATTAAAGGACCAATTGTTTGAGTTCAGCAAGACGTCCACAGGTTTGTACGAGACAAACTATCTGATGTAGGGCTTGTGTAGCAGTGACCGCCTCCTGCTTCGGTTGTTTCCCGGAGTCTGGAGCACTTGTGTATTGTGGGCCCGAAGTAATGCCTCTTCATGGCATTGTGCGTATGACACTTCCAGTACTCTGATCAGCTGAACTCTTTTGATTTGTTTTGGCTTCTGCATGTTTTCTCGCGTGTGGTTTGTGTACATAGCCGTGTTTCTGTCCCGGAAGCTTTGTCTTGCTGCTCCATGGCTGGAGGCTGACCTCAGCCGGGAGGCAGGTGGCGACCATTTCAGAGTCAAAGTGCATGCAGCGTAATTGGCAACAGGGAGAAACTGTGCCTCAACAGGAAGGAGGGAGTTGTTTTAGCCTTTTGATCCTTTTTTTTTCTTCCTCTGGTTGGTTTTCGGAAGGAGAAGCAGACCATGCTGAGGCGGCGAATCGATAGGAGGAGAGGCAGGAGAGAGAAAGGTGATGATGAAACACTGGAGCTCAGAACCTTCTGAAGATGAGGATGTACAAAATAACTCGTGATCATTTAGACCCCAAATGTATCTGAAAATGTTATTTAGAGGCACACGGAGGGAGATTTAGTTAATTATTCAGTAGTTAATGAGATTTTTGCTAATTCTGGAAACATCCATAATCTTGCCAAGCACCAACATTTCTGGTTTGGCTTCTCTATCTCGTTAATTATCTTGTTAATTAATAATACACCATAGTCATAATGTACCATGACAACCGATGAGATGCAGAAATCTGTCTTTCGATAACGAAGCTTCCAGCGAAATGTCTTTGCATTGTGCTGTTTGAATTCATCTCGTTCCACTTGTGTGTTGTGTGCTGTGGATCCGTGAATGAGCAGACTCTCAATCCCTGTTGTCAGCGTCTCTGCAGGGGGGTCAGGTGGTCGTTCTCATCACGCGCGTTGACTTCTTAGTTTAAAGCCGTTGACCCGTGTGTCTTGTTAACCAGACTGGAGCAGAAACTGAAAGGAAAAGACCTGCCGGCCACACTGGCGCACGAGGTGTGGATGACGCACGACAAGTGCAACAGTGTGTGAAGTAGCGCCCCGGAGCTGTGAGCTTTCTGCTGATAACTAAAGTATTCACGCGGCAAGGTGTTTCCATCACATACAGTGCAGCCAGAAATGTCACGTTACAGTTCATCTAAGATCCTTTTTTTCCAACGGAATATTATCTTTCTGCGCTTAAATGAGGGGTTGTTTTTTTTCACAGAATACGTCGGTGCGATCGTATTTGATGGAATAACTTTCAATTCGATGCCGAAGCATGAAAGCCAAATACACGGGAGACGTAATCTGTGTGTGAGGGCTGTGGATGGATGAACATGAGATGAGGTGCGTGCGCGTCTCCAGGGGGTCGGCGCTCACACGGCACAGAGGGAGGAGGCGCGTTCAGGACATTCAGACGGAAATGGAGAGAATCGTGCAGCCGAGATCTCTCAGGCGGAGACGGACACATTCATTCATCCGTCCGTGGAGTCACGGAAACCCTTTGATGTACCATGTAAAGTGTTGACTGCGGATCAGTCGGTCACTGCAGCATGTTTAAGAATTAGTGAACTGTCGTCTGATTTTCAACAGTTTTATCTTTTCTGTTTTTCTGGGCACAATGTCAAAAATGTAGCACTCTGTAGTCTTCAGCGAGTAGCGATGACGTGACTCGTCTTTGTGACGTGATTGTATGTTTGTCTGAAAGTAAAGTATAAAAATGTTGACTTTGGACTGAAGGGGGAACCTGTTTGTGTGTTACAGGAGCTGCTGGCCGCTCTACTATGACTCTGAGCTCCTGAAGGTTTCGCTTGAATAAAATTTAAATTGCAGCCCTTCTTGAAACCTACTTGAATCTTCGATGGGTTCCCACAGCCAAGGTTTCTTCCACCACCACCACCACCACCACCACCATCGTAGCACCATGGTGCCCACCATGGTGCCGCGGCTGCTTCCCGAGAACAGCAGCCTGCTGGGGGGCATCGCGCAGATCACCCCCAACCTCTTCCTCAGCAGAGGGAACGTAGCATCCAACCGCAGCCTGCTGCTGTCCAAAGGCATCACCTGCGTGGTCAACGCCACCATCGAGCTCCCCAACTTCAACTGGCCTCACATGGAGTATGTGAAGGTCCCTCTGGCGGACATGCCCCACTCCCCCCTCTCCCTGTACTTCGACAGCGTTGCGGATAAGATCCACAGTGTGGGGCGAAAGCGCGGCGCGGTGCTGGTGCACTGCGCGGCCGGGGTGAGCCGCTCGGCCTCCCTGTGCCTGGCGTACCTCATGAAGTATCACCGCGTGTCTCTGGCCGAGGCCCACGCCTGGGTCAAGGCCCGCCGCCCCATCATCCGGCCCAACGGCGGCTTCTGGCGCCAGCTCATCGAGTACGAGAGGAAGCTGTTCGGTCGAAACTCTGTTAAGATGGTGCAGACGCCCTACGGGGTCATACCCGATGTCTACGAGAGGGACCGCAGGAGCCTGGCTCCGTTCTGGGGCCTTTGAGAGCCACAGCTCAAGGAGATCAAGGAGGAAGTGAAGCGGAGCCCTTTCGCCCTCTTTGACTGCAGCTCAATGCATGTTCAGGACAGGCGAAGTGAGACGCATGTGAGTGTACATCTGTGTGAGGCTTGTGTAATGAATACTGGTGCGTCTGAACAAAGGGAGACCAAACACTGGTTGTTGATGCTTTTTGTCCAACCAGTTGGCTCTATGTAGTCTTCGCGCCGGGAGCAGAGCGACTTCAACCCAGCATCCGTCAGACCGGTGGATCAATCGGGACTACAGTGAGAGAAACGGAGATAAACGGCACCAACTTCCACACTCTGATCTTTTTTTCGGTGTCTGTAAACCAGTTCCATTGGAGGATGAAGCATCTGGTGAAGGCGTCGCACCGCTGACAGCGATGTGACTGAAGTCCCTTTCCTGACGTGATGATGTCATGTATTGTGCCAGTTCTGCAGTAATCTTTAGTTTGAAGGGAAGCAGCAAGCTCTCCATTTATGGTAGCATATAAGATAAGTGTACAGAAAAAAACTAACATATGCAGAAACATTATTCTATTGGGTTGTTCTGGTGGTGGGGAACAAATGGTACACGTTAACTCAACATTTTAAGGTGTTGTTATATGTACCTTCTTTAAGTGGAAAATCTGGGAGAAGTAAGCTAAAAGTCAAGATTTCGGGGAAAGTTCCTGTGTACCACAGGGTAGACTGTTTCATCCTGTGACCACACTATGTTATTGTAGTGCAGTTTGATGCTGTATTAACACAAAAAGATCTGCCGCCACAAGGGAATTGGTAGCTCTGGGGTAGATGCTTGGGAAAGTATTTTATATCCAACTTGTTTTGCCTTGTGTCCATAGGTTGCAACAACTCAAAGCAGTACGGAAAAGACATTTTATTTCTCTTTGTAAATCAGCCGAGAAGGGCCGTTGTCACACAGGCTGAAGATCACACTTCAGCTGTTGCTGCTGGTTTGCTGCACATCCTGCCCCTGCGCTTATCAAGGAGTTGTGGAGGTGAGACAACAAAAATACTGTGCACAGTAAATCACAGTGCACACCAGGAAAAGTATCACAAAAAAGTAATAATTGGCTTGTTGAAACTTTTTCTTCCTATTTTAGTGGAATATTCCCCTCCTGAAGTTACTCCTTTGAGTCTTCTTGTAAACAAACTAAAGTTGTGTTTGTTTGCGCAGCAAAACACATTGTGTGTGTATCCTTTGGGTCCCTCCCTTTCACATTGACAAAGCCGAGTTTTGAAGTATTTAACTTCATTAACAAACCTCTCATCAGGCCCAACGGAGGCTTCGGATGTTCTGATGTTGACCGATCATTAAATAAAGAGACTCAGGTGCTCAGGTGCTCTCAGACTCAAGGCCATCTGTAAATAATGCACGAGTACTGATCAAAAATGTCACAGGTTACATTTTGTTATGAAATGGTTAAAAGAAAAAGCCAATCAAACACAAAGCAGCAGCATCTGACAGGCTGCACACCAGTAGCAGCTTCATCCTCGTCCATACGGGTTTACTCTCAGCTTCGATTTGATCTCATCTGCTTTCCCAATTTGGCACTTCAAGGCTACCATACAATGACGGCTTCTTCTGTGTAGCAACGGTCTGGTCCAGAGACATTTTACACGCGCCGGATGATGCAACGCTTTGTTAAGAAGCCGGCGCGTGACGCAATTAAATCGACATCTTCAAATTGCTTCATTAGTCCGACTCCCTTTTGTCCACCAGAGCAAAAGCGGCATATTTTCACATTTTAAAAAGCTGAAGCCAGACGAGCATTGTTTTTAAAATGGTACACAATAATCAATATCAATGTTTTCCTTCTGTTGCCTAATCTCAGCTCATTGTGTCAGCACTAGATGTATCCAAGGACTCTGTGTGATGTATCAGAGGACAAACTGTGTGAGCCATCGTTGTTGTGGACAGTGAATGTATCGCGTTGGCTTTGTATCGTGTGTTACCTTCTACACTACTGCAGTGTGCATCACTTTTATGTGTGTTCATCTATACCAGAACGCACACTTGTGTTGTTGGATGTGACAGTTGACATTCTCAACCCACAGGGATCAGTGCAACAATGTTTTTTTTTAACAATGCCATGATAGATTAAATGTGATAATACAATAATATATAAAAGAATGAAAAGAATAAAAGGTCTGGGGTCAATACTTGTTAGTAGGAGGAAGATGTTCTGTAATATGACTTCTAATCATATTAAAATAATCAGAAAAAAGATCTCTTGTCACTGTTTGTTCAATGTGATTAAGTGGAACAGAAGAAACACGCCTCCAACACACAATATATTTTTTTTCATAATTACAGCAGCATATCGGAGATGTTTTCTCCTGAACAGATTGCGGCGCTTCCTCTCCAAACGCCTCTTGATCTCAGTTATGCATGCATGGCCGTTTCGCCCCTAAGAGACATCTTCAGACGTCAAAGAAACCTTTTATCATTCATTTCATATTTCTGCGGTTACAGAGCAGCCGGCAGATTATTGAAGACCATTTAATGTCTTGTGCCCACACTTTTCTGAGGGACCTCCGGAGTGGTGTCCACAATAAATGCCGTTACCCAGCGAGGCGCCTGATGGCGGGCCAACCGCCACGGAGACGCACAGGATCCCAAATTACACTGCACACTACTTTCTCACGGCAAAAATAAATCATCTTCTCCTCCTTTGTCTAACCAACGTGGAGATAATAAAATAAAGCAGAACATTTATAAATTGGAAAACACTGGAACCACCCAATATTTGTCCCATGTTGCCAAATACTGTGGAAATGATCCCAAACATATAATGGTTGTAGTATTTTTTCCTCCTGTGATAGTATTCTACTGTGAAATGGCATAAAGAAAGACAAAATGTACAAGAAATGCAGCTCAACAATTAGATTAATAAATACAATGTGGAAAAAAGGAACATTTTAGTCATTATTTCAGCCCTACTCAAGTTTTGCATATGTTATTGGTTTTATTTCAGCCACTCAAAGCAAATATGAACATCTGCTGTGTCTGCAATGAATTACAAAATCACGACTTCTTTGGGCTTTAAATTATACAGCCTTTAATAATTCACAATAATCACCATGAGCTGCAGCACTACTCCCATACCAATAGGTAAGAAAACCTGCATTTCCATTTTAACAAGACCATAAGCACAAAGCCAGTTATTAACCATGCTGCTTTCAATGCTGCTTCAATTTCAGGCTCGCTGCCCTCGTTTCAGTTATAATTTGACAACCTGATTTAGCCACACAGTAACATATGCTGTTGGATGTACTTCAAAGTATGTATTTCTTACAGCCACATGAAGAATGCAGAATATTTGGCTGCCAACAGTTCTTGTAAACCTTAATAAACGTCCCAGAGTTCATTTTCTTTATGTCTGGATTGTACAAAATACAGAATTGAAGGAGTGATGGAAAGAATGCATAACTGAAATGAGGATAAAGAGAGAGAGAGAGTAAAGAAAAGCCTTACAGTCGGAATAAAGAACATCTGAAACGCAATGGGAGATGTTGCCTTAAACAAGTCATTCGTGTGTGTCGTCTGTTGAAACAATGACTCATCCCTCCATCGCCTTCAAGTCTCAGTTGAATGAAATGATTGACGGAGTGGGCGCCGAGACAAAAGACCGTCAGCCACGGAAAGTGACTAAAATGACTAAAACAACATTTCAGGTTCATTAATGGTGAAATTTTGCTGTTCAGTTCTTATTTAAAACTACTAGTGTATCTCAAGCCTCTAGGGAGAAAATAATGCTCTCTCTCTCTCTCTCTCTCTCTCTCTCTCTCTCTCTCTCTCTCTCTCTCTCTCTCTATGAACTAGTATTAAAGTGTAATTTGAATATTGTCTGCAAAGCCAACAGTATGAAGATCCCACAGTAAGTTTGAAGAAGATTAAAAAAACACAATGTTGTACTGTAAAGGGGTGTCAAACATACGGATCCGGCCAGCCAGGGGTCCAGTACGGCCCGCCGGACAACTGTTAAAATGTCAGAAAAATTATAACAATTTGTATCTAAAATAATAATCAAAACAACATTGAATTAAAAAAAAGTCAGGCATGCTAACCACTGAGCCAGTGACAATTGATGGGAGCACTGATATTATAGAGATATATTGCTCAACTGGCCATATTCATTGGCGGTGTTGATGAGATCTTGGTGGTCCTCTTAACTTTTGTCTCCTTAACTAAAACGAGTTTGACACCCTGCTGTAAACCACCGTGTTTATTTGCGATCAAATGGTTTAGATGAGCGCCACAGACAAGGTAGGGAAGTCACGAAGCGTTCAGAGAAGTACTTACACGTAGCTGGTGGTTGATTATCTTGCAGCATTTGTGATGATTATAAATAAGGAATGAGAAAAATATGAAACACACAATCTGCAGTCGCCCCAAATGACCATAGAGGCTGTTTTAGTGATGAGTATCTAAAGTATCTAAGTATCTGTTTACACCTGCGATCGGTGTAAATGTTGACTGATACATATTAAGAAATGTCCATATGTTTGATGTGATGAGAAACCGGAACAACATTGTGTAGTTTGTCCACGAGAGATCTGACTAGTTTAATAGTTTAGTCATGGAAAGTGCACAGCTGACTTACAATCATTTCACAACTTGAGATTGTTCAGTATTACTTTTCATTACGTATCCATTCAAATAGCAATTGTTTATAAATGATCATTTAGTTTAATGTTTAATATGTAAATTTGTAAAAAATCCCAATAAGGCCAAGAGGAAATAGTTAGTGGCATCTTTTGTCTAACCAACAGCCCAACATCAAAATCATATCATAAAGTATATAATTTATGATTCGACAAAGCAGAGAAAATACCCACACAAGTGAAGCTGCAACCAGATTTTGATTATAAATAAATTGATGCTTGGCCATTTTCTGTTGCTTTCCTGGGCGATTTGTTTTTATTTTGTATTTATTATCTGTTATGTGTATGTTGGGGCTCAGCCAATAAACCCATGAGCATTTTCAAACTCTCAAATAACACGTTGGGCCTCTAAAATCTAGAATGAGTTACGTATCATGAACAGAAGACGACACTAAACTAAATGTTAAGCACTTCCTACCACAGTATGATTGTAATAAATGAAAATTGTTACTGGATGAAAGTAAAGCAGGAAGTACCTCCATTCACGAGAGCTTTTGAACAGTTGGATTGACCGCGGTCCTGAAGGAGCAAAGAGCAGCAGTCAGTATGGCTTCTCTCTCTCTGTGATGCTTTGCAACAAGCGGCGTGACGATGGCGGGCGGTCTGCACTTTGAATTACCGGCTCGATTCAGTAATTGATTTCAGCGTTTGTAATTTTCTGTAATCCCGGCGTTCACGGAGAGGAATTCATTTTCTGCAGGAAATGAATTAGGTCACAGCGAGAGATAAAATGGATGCTGGAGAGCACACCTGAACACACGTGTGGACACGATAATGAGACTGGTTCCACGGCAACGCGAGACATCTCCTTTGATTGGCTGAGCTGAACCGCCGGCAACGGCCCGGCAGACTCGTCGCGGGAGAATTTATTCCAGTTGATCGTGAATTGATGGAAACAAGGCCTCTCTGGCCGGAGAGAGAGCAAATTAAAGCAACATTTGTGCATTTGGCGAGAGGAAGCTTCTCGGGAAAAGAAGGCAAAATGAGATGAAAAGCAAATGAAATGACTTATTTCAATGTTGCAATACACTTAGACTTAAACATTAAACACAATTTGGAAAACAAATATATGGATTTTTTTATTAAGTGCTTAGTTGTCAAATTAAATAATCATCTTTTTTTTGAAGACCCTACAGACGTCCCACAATAAACTAGATTTGAAGACGAGCAAGAACCAATGAATTTAGCTGAGCACGAGACAAACTGTTGCTCTATTATTTTATATAAATTATTATCCCCTCACACACACACACACATATATATTGAATAAAAACACCATCGCCCTCTTAATATCCAGATATTTGCTCTCATTACATCCTCATGCACGGTTTCAATGTTTCTGTGCGGATTGCATCACCGCTGTTAGCAAACGGTTACAGTGATAAACCTGATGTTATGAGGGTATTGCTTAAAGACAGAGTTTAAAATCTGAAAAATATAACCACCTATGACACTTTAAATAAACAGTTTGCCTATTTATTTACATCACATTCACATGACAGTTAGTAATAATTACAATGCTACAGCATGACACATTAATATCCAAAAACTGCAATTTCAGTTTAGAATCCATCAACTTTTTCCAGACATTCAGCTCTAGTTGCACACAACAAAAGGACACAAAAACAAGACCGTTAACATGATTCCCTTCAGGACCCCAAACCACAACTCTTTTCCCCCTTAAAATATACATTTTAAATATCCCTGGAGGTGCTAAAATCTCCTCAACCGTGCAAAAACATTCAAAGCCGTCAATTTAACACAATTCAGGAAAATGTTTTTTACGCCAGCCTCTGATTGAATGTTTAAGATTTCTTATTAA
Organism: Clinocottus analis; assembly: GCF_023055335.1. Classification (NCBI taxonomy): domain Eukaryota; kingdom Metazoa; phylum Chordata; class Actinopteri; order Perciformes; family Cottidae; genus Clinocottus; species Clinocottus analis. Next base: position 19,728,967 of record NW_027175931.1, on the reverse strand, counting down.
AACCAAAACAGACAGTTTCATCAAACAGACCTGATTCACAAAGGTAATTCAAGCACAATAATAGGTTTATGATTCAACAGCTCTGGGTCAGAAAGGGAAGAAAGGAAGTAATGAATAAAAATCCTCTCAAACAGACGCAACAAGTGACATTAAATAATCCAGATTCTAAATTGCACATCTAACAATATAAATACTAGTCAATGAGGAGTGATTAATAATTAATTGTCTTTTTTCCTGCAGTTGAAAATCAGTAGAAACCATTTGTTAAACACATTACAAACAAATGGATTTACGTGTGATCTGTACAGCTGACCTGTGGCCGAGAAAACAAAAGGGTAACAATAACAACGGTTAATATTTACACAAAAGCTTGTAACAAACCACCAGATCCGATTGACAGCTAAGTTGTGACAAAAAGAGATAAAATACATAAACACAGAGGAATCCAGCGACTTTTAGCGTCCTTCTCTCAGTCCAAAAAGTGGCCGCCTGTACGTCGCGGACGTCAGAGCAGGTCGGGCAGGATGAGGCCGGGAGGTTTGGGCTCCACGCAGTTAGTCCAGAAATTGGCACAGCTGGCGTGGTACTGGTGGCCCCCGTACAGCAGTTTGAAGTTGTCCGTCTCCGAGTTGAACGCCTGTCAAAGTGAGACGGCAGACGTTACTCGCCAAGTCACAGCGACAATAAAGCCGTCTGCGCGCACACAGGAGGACGTAGACGCGCTGTTATGCCTCGACACTGAGTTACTGCGACTGAACAGAGAACCACTGACGCCGTGCTGAGTCCCCGCTGTACCTTTCAGCCACGTTGCATCTCAATAGACATATATGCAATAACAGCGATAAGAAAGACGTAGTTTTCTAATTTGTTTAGAGATAAAACTAGATGCAAGAACTAATAATGTAAAAAAATAAATAAAAAATAACCCTATTTTTAATATATATATATATATATATATATATATATATATATATATATATATATATATATATATATATATATATATATATATATATATATAGTGGTTGACCCGAGAACCTGCACATTATCGCCTTTGTTTTGTCGAAAAGTAAAACGTCTGAAAATGTTCCGTGTTTGGTCAAATTCCATTTTCTCTAAACGTTTAGGACGATGCAGGAAGTTTAAACCACATGTCATTGTTTCATAAAGGGCGAGGTTGCAGGACTAGATGACGTCTCTATCATTGCCTGTGCGTCTTGCTAGCAGATATGAATTCATTCATTCATTTAGCTCCACACAACCAAATGGTCACAATCTCACACAGCGGCGACAGCGTTTTCAGCCGAGACCGGTTGCTTCAAAACATGATGTGCTTTTTGCGACTGAAAGCTGAAAACTTCTGGAACGTATTATTCAAAACTACAATACAATGTCGCGGTTAAGAAAATAAAGAGCGGTGACCACGATCCCCGTTGGAGAGCTGTGCGTGTGCGTGTGTGCAATCAGGAGAAGCTAACGTGTGCGATGTGCGCGCTTCAACAGTTTGCATCCGTGATGAAATACTGGGAGCCGAAGCAGGGGAAGTGGAATGAGTCATGTGCAGTGAATCGCAGCCTCCCACACAGGAGGAGCGGGGAGACGCGTGCAGAAAGCAAGAACTGCATACAAATACAGCACCACGGTCCGCGTCAAACACATCTCCACCTGCCTGAACGCAGTCTGCAGCACACATGCCCGGCCGGAAGAAGAGCTTTCTCAAGCAAACTCAATGGTTTTTTCTCTCTCTCACATTTCACTAGCGGTGCAATTTTCTTTTCCGAGCTCTTTGGCGCCTCTGGCCTACTTGTCTCCACAGACGTGCATTTGCGGCTGCCAATGCTGGAAAATGTTGCAAATGAAAGGGTGGTCACACAAAAGATGCACTGTGATGCCTCCTCTTTTTACTGCGGACCCTTTCCCTGTCAAACCTGCATTTGTACACTCAGACTCCATCTCAGACTTCACCTGTATGGTAGTGAGAGTGGGTCAGTATTTCTTAACCAGGCAGATGTGTGTTATTCAGCCTTTAGGCAGACAGCCACTTGTAACATGAATGAGAGCATTCGTGCTTTCAAGCTGGAGCTGGTCAGATACAACTACAACTCTTCAATTGCAGATGGAATAGATAGTTACATGTAAAGGTTAGGGATTCAGACTGAGCCACTACCGGGTTTGATCATATTAAAAACTACCCTGAATCTACAATAGTTAAAAAAAAATAAGTAAGGCATAATTACCCATAACTTCCTGTCAGTGTCTTTAATCAATGCCTGTAAGTACAAGAACAGTCAGCATGTTCATGCAAAGCCCAGAGCAAAGTGTGCACAGCGAGAGCAGCAAGCAAACATTCAGATCAGCTGTTTACCAGAAAAGAGCTCTCTTTCCCCAGATTATTTAACAGTGAAAGTATGAAAGAGTCCAAGTTATTATCCCTCAGGGCTTTGATTTTCAATCTCAAAATTCAAGAGATTTGACCTTGATTGATCTATAATATGTATACATTACTCTGTTTAGCATGCTCACGGTAGCAGATCAGTGCAAGTCTATCTCAGAATTACTGCGTAAGACACTGATGTATGTACAAGATTTCTGTTTGGTTTTATGTTACATGCTCATCAAATGCCATTTTTCTGCTGCAGTTATCAGCAACAAATGGAGCTTCTGAACTATAAATTGATTTTTCCTTGATGAATTTACATTTAATGCTTGTGTTTCAGAACCGCTGCATATCTGTCTCTTGCTTGGTTGCCGTTTCTACATTTCCTGACATAAATTCCACCTTTACTGTCGCTTGTGTCCATAATACAGAATGTGCGTTTCTTCATATTATAATGAAATAAATTATGCCGTTTGGTAAAAAATTAATTCCAGCTGAGTTGAATGAGGTCATGTTACCGTTGCATCCAGACGGTGGAGATTCGTCCCCCATTGGTCATAAGCAGTTTCTGACTGATTAACCTCCATGTTCACGCGGCTCTTTTCAGACTTGGTGTTACCTCAGGAATTTATTTAACGGTGTACAGCAAGCTCCGACAGAGATGGGCCCCCAAAAAACAGATTTACAAATTAAAATTTTGAGGATGGGAACATTTGTGGAAAAAGCAGACAAAGCTTGGATCCAAACTTCTGTCAGTACTGCCGTCAGACCTCCTCAAGTCCCCGCTACACAGATCAATCAATCTAAATCCTGGAGGCTCTTCAGAAACCTGCATTAATATAAATAGCCAAATGTGCAAAATTATTCAATTTAAAATCTTTTTCTCGTGCTTCTCCCTGAAATTGCTCAAAATAACATTCATCGTTTCGGAGATGCGTTGGAGCATCATTAGCTAAAAAGTATCGCTTATGATGAAACGTAGCTGCTGCTGCCCTTGAGTGACAAACATTTGGGGTAAAAAATGTTATCAACCATTGGGATACATATTTTGCAGAAGCTCTTGAAAGATTACATTAAATTAAGGATGAGCCATCAAGCTCTTCAGCAGTCACATTTCTTTGACGCCACATCAACATCTCCTCCCTTCAGTACCTCGGTTGTGAAAACAAATCAGTACCTCTTCAGGAAAGGACAATGCAACAATCAGTGCCGTCTACTGCCAAAGCTGCTCTTTCACTTAATTATACTCTGAGGGGATGCTATTCTTCACTCGGCTTGTATTCGTTCTTACCAGTGTGGCTCTGCCAAAAAACAAAAATGCAATTAAAAGATGGGTTATTAATCTCATGCTAGTGGCACAGAGACAAAAGAAAACTGCGATAATTTCTACACACATCAGAGTGAGAGGTGAGATGGAGCGTGTGTGTGTGTGTGCAGGTCTAATTGTCAGTTGTACTCCCTGCTTATGACTAATGTGTAAGCCACATCTGCTCGCATCACAGATGCCTCTCCGTCAGCCATATCTTGCCTGGACAATTCATCTGTTTCTGGCTGAGCAGCAGAGAAACAATCTGCGGCGCTGCCCTGCTCTCTAAACCGCAGGGTCCAAGAATACCATTACAGGCCCACGTCTATGAAAAGCAAAGCCACCGCGGGCAAGGAGGTAGACGTACAGACATTTTTGCACACAGCGGCCCAGTCGGAGTTAATGACTGAACACTTATCAGAAACACCGGTGGTTGCGAGCTGCAGGTGGCGAGATGAGCAGTTGCTTCGCGTTAGAGGCGACAGAGTAGAAAATGAAACCCTTCCAAGACAAAGTGATGACCTTCGTGACCTTGAAGAACCAATCAAAGAGTGCAAGGACCAGCCCTGAGGTGCCAAAGTGACAACTCTCCTCTCTCACTTATTTGAAGAGTGCACGTTATTATCCTACGGATAGGTCTTATTTATTTTTGTCACCGTTCAGTACAAAAGCTGGGGCCGCTCGTTCACCCCTTCTCCGAACGTCCAATCACAGCTTAGCAACTGGAAGGAGACATGTCAGGCCTGTCAAGCATTGGATTTCTTCACATGTTGAAATGGTGCACACAGGTCTCTAGTAAGAGAGACATCCTGCATTAAAATAATTGAATAATAAAGTGTAACGAGTGTACTAAACCGTGTGTTTCTGTCTACCAAGCATAGCGTTAGTAACTTGGAGGTAATTCAGAAATCAAGGATCTTATAAATAACTGACTACATTATTTTATGGAGCTACAGGTTAAATTAAAACAATAGCATAGCATTTCTATCAGTGATTAGGCAAATGTTAGTTCTTTCCTGCTATGCATTTCATTTAGGGAAGTAAAAATGTATGGAAGTACACAGTACAAAGAAGCTAAGCTAATAGTAAAACTAGCTCCCAACAGCTAAATATCTGGACTGATACGTACAACGACATGAATGATCTGCTGGTGAGAGCGGTGAGTCTTTGCCTGGGCATTTCACATTTAGTTTCAGTCTTAGAGAGCCATAAAGAATAGCTGGTCTGCCAGCGACCGCTCTCATTATCAGTTGTTGGTTTGAAATGAGGTGCTGCTTTTGTCTACATGTAACACTCTGAATTTAAAGCGTCATTACAAACTGCATCTGTGAGAAACAGAAAGCTTGACAGGCAATTGATTTAAGTTCAAAAGAGGTATTTTGGCTGAAGACAACGGTTTGCTTGCAGGAGAGAATCAGTAGAGAGAAGTGAATTGTGTCACTCTGGCCCCCCGCCGGGCTCGTCGGTAAGAGTAGAAAAGGCCCCCTAAGGCCCCCAGTGGGAAAGAGTGGAATGAGATTTAGTTGACAGTTGAATGTCTCATACTCGTTTAAACAGACGTCCAATAGTGCTCTCTTCTTTGTTCTGTAAAACGTTTAAAAATCAAAGAAATTTCAGTCGTTATCCAGTGTGAGTGAGCACAAAATAAATTCACTAACGGTTATTTTGTGTGCGTGTGTGTGTGTGTGTGTGTGTGTGTGTGTGTGTGTGTGTGTGTGTGTGTGTGTGTGTGTGTGCGTGTGTGCGCAAACCTTGCTGCGTGCGTCAACGTTGAGTAGACACACCCCGCAGGCCAACTCCTTGGCATTTTTAATGCCATGCCTCAAAATACAGGAAGAGAAATCGAGGGAGCTTTCATCAGGCTACAGACGGGGAGAAAAAAAAAACACACACACAAACTAATTTTACTTCCTGCCGCAGGGCAAAATGTAGTCATTTCTATTCTTATAATAACAGCAGTGAGTGCATGTCTGCTCACAGTAAACATCTCTGAGCATCATCATCTTTCTCTAAAGACTCAGCTATGTGGAGTAAAAACAAACAAAACCAGCATAAATGACTTCCTTCTTTTATGAAACAAAGCTCTCCCCATGCTTCAATTAAACATCAGTTCCATTTTATGTTCTCGCTCTCCCTCCTCGAGATACTATGTGTCATCTTCTGCAATGTGAAAAACAATATTGCAAACTCTGGCGCCTCTATGAATGAGGACAGTCCTCCTCGATGTTTCTGCTTAAAAGGGCGGAAGCTGTAAAAATAGATAAATCTATATGTTCATGTCATCTGTTTTGATCCGAATACAGACCTCCCAAAAGGATCAAGCAGCAGTGCAACCAAAAGATTGATTTGTTTTATTAGCTCATGGAACATTATTGAATATCCTCCCATTACATTATGTCATTGGGAGCCTTACTAGAGTGCTCTATGGTCATGTGGATTTGTACACCTGCAGTTCAAACATGTCTGGGTGATAACCAAAGGCAGTAAAAGCATCTTCCGCATCTGTGTGCACGTCTTGTTGCTTAATTGTGTCAGGGTCCTGCGCTCTATTGTGTATTATTGTCTTACAGCGAGCTTGGCTAGCGACATGAAGCCCATGAGGTTGTTCCACACGCGGCTGATGTCCTTCAGCAGCTGCTGCAGCTTCTCGGAGCACACGGCCGTCGCCTTGATGCCCAGCTCCACGCGCCTGGTGACGCGATACACTTCCACCACGCCTATCAGAGAAAACACACAAGCGCACAAATCACAAAAACCTGTTTTGTTGCGCGTTTTTGTTTCATTTCCAAGTAAGCGCATGGTGTTCAGTCCCTCGCTGAGATATGTTTGCCACTCGCAGCTCATTAAAAAGCAGAGAAGCACAATGAGGGAACAGACCAGGCAGAGATAAGCCATCACAGCAGAGCTCTTTGTTTTTATCTTGTGCTCTCTGTCCTTCAGAGGGTGCAAAGCCACACACACACAAGCTTCTTTAACAGCATCTTGTTAACACAATATCGCTCGTCTTGGCTTGCTTGGTGGTGTATGTGTGTGCGTGACTTGTGGTTCCTCACCCAGCAGGTACTCCATGCCCTGAGCCGACTGGATGACCTCGGTGCAGACAGAGGAGCTGCTGATGCTGTTTAGGATGTTGTTGGCTTTGATGATGACCTTACATGTGGGAAGACAGTAGCCATCATTATGATACTGTATACATACATATTCATCACAATTATATCCTCTGCCAAGAATTGTATGCCAAAAGTAAAATCAAGCCCCTCTCCTATGGAACCAGCTTCCAGTTCCAGTTCAGGGAGATCTCTGCTCTCTTGCTCTCCCCAAAGTTTTTCCCCCTTTCAATTGAACTGATTTATTTGAATTCTCTGATGTAAGGGTCTAAAGACAAAGGATGTCATATACTGTATGGAATTTAAAACCCTTTAAGGAAAATGTGTAATAAATAATGATATTGGGCTATACAAATAAAATTGAAACGTCATGAATTAATCAATATCCCAGCGTATGGTAGTTTAGTTTACCAGTGACAGTCGCACATTCAAGTGTGTGAAGTATATTTTGTAAGTATAATTGGTTCAAATCCAAATCATAAAAAGGTACGTTTTCAGAGGGAAAGGAAATTATTTGTCCCAAAACGTCCACGATAAGAAAAATGTCCTTGGGTTGAAAAAAATTTCAGCAACTTATGGTTATCTTAATTATTCCTTCTATTTGTATAGTCATTCTCACAATGAAAAACTGCCATTGTGTCCTACTTTCAGCCTTGTCCCAAACAAATACAAACCTCTAAAGCGCTTTCCAGACACCTTTGCCACTCGTATGCATAGCGCTCGCTCTCCTGCAGCAACAGAGCACAAAGTTATCTTCAATGAACACAAAGGCAAAAGAAAACAGAGGAACATGTTCGTATTCTGTAGCCTTTTCACAGTCCTGATATTGTCCTGAGATCTGGTGCTTGATAACAGTTAACGCCGGGCCCGCCTCACCTCCACCTCCCCAGTCAGGTCCTTGTACTTGTCCCTGATGACGGGCAGGGCGGGCTTCTCGCTCAGGGTGTTGGATCGGTCTCTGAAGGGCTGATCTGGAGCTGGAGACGGGGGAGAACGCCCGATCTCCTTGTCGCCCAGACTGTGACTGCGTTTGTGGGAGCCTGAGACAAAGCGAGAACAGCAAACCTTTTTGGTTTTGTTTTTGTTTATCAGTACAGCAACCCTATGGTAATGACTCATTTTGAGGTATGTTAGTTTGCAATCATAGTTCCTCCTGGACAAGGACAGCATGAGTAAATACTTAATTTGTGACAATAATTACATACAAAACAGAGGCACAAATATGCAGGTATGAATTATTCATGGGGACTCGCAGGCAAATCCTGGCCGGTTACCACAACAAACATTGGCTATTCCATCGGTGTCTGGCAGTTAGTGCATGTGTGTGTGTGTGTGTGTGTGTGTGTGTGTGTGCGTGTGTGTCCAGACACAGGTAATCTATCCCCCCCCCTCAAACTTCTCCACCACCCGCAGAGACATGCGTCATCCGCCCCACAACCCAGAAGCTCCCCCAAGATCCGATTACTGTCCCACTGGGTGCTGAGAGGAAAGAAAGGGTCTCTTTCTCACACAAATTAAATCCAGCACAGGGAGATAAATCTATGGGGCAAATGGGCTTTTATCACAGTGCAGGAAAAACTGATGAATTATTCCTGGAACATGACAACCGTAAACAGCGGTTAAAAAATGATCAGTCTTTCAGTGGATACAGTTAATTTGTGCTCATGGATTTGTTGGCCTCTTCTAATCCATCTCCCTGCTCAATGCCACTACAGCAGAGCTGTCATCTCAACAGTGCCATCTATTGTCTGACAGCTGTATTGCTGATTTGAGGGGCTGTGGGGTGGAAGAAGAGGCCTGAGAAGAGTGTTGTTGCACCATTGTAGGGCCACAGGTTTTGAGTTGGTAAACACAGTTTTAAATAAAAATATGTAATTTTCGGTCAAAACGTTGATGTTTCCATTACTGTATAGAGCTAAAACTAATAAATTAGCTATATTAGATCCTCTTAAAATGAATTGAGAACATTCACTTATTTGTGCTTTTCTCCTTAAATTGTGATAGTCATTACCAATCAAACCTTATATTCTAAAACAAACATTACCAGAAATCACAGTGAAGATACATCACATAAATGAATGTTGAAGACGTTGTTACTTCTATCACAGACAGAAGGTTCAACACGATGATGATCGTGACTCACCTTGAACTGACAAGTCAAAAGTCGCCAGTTCGTTCTTGATCATCTCCTCGCTGGACTTGACATTGGTCTGAGCGCTGGCTTTGAGGAAGTCAGACTTGCCAAACTTAGGCTTGTCCCCCTGGAAAGCTCCAAACTCATCAGAGGCCTCACTTTGGTTTTCCTCGGAGCCGCCGCCATCAGCAGTGGCGGCTGGCGAGTCAGACTTTTCAGAAACCGTGCTCGCAAAGTCCCCAAAATCGTCCTCGTCACCACCCTGGTCGCCGGGGCCAAAATCAGCGAAGGCTTCAAACTTGTCATCTGTGGACAAGCTGTCCTCTGCGGGAAAGGAGGTCGTGACCTTTGCTACGGAGCTGCTTGTGATGTTTTCTGTGCTGCCAAATGTCAGCTCCTTCTTCTGTGCTGGCGCTAGAGATGGAAGGGACGCCCCCTCAAAGCCCTGCGGCTTCTTGACCTCACCGGGCAGAGATTCCTCGCGGTCTGACCAGTCGTAGCTGGACAGGGTGCTGAGGGCCGACGTCCCGAAGGGGTCAAATTTCATGTCGTCGCCTTCTGTAATGACAACACAGACATACCGGTGGTTCCTAGGAATAGCATAGATGCTGTCATGACAGAAGGTAGATTAATAAGCCTGGATGAGGGACTGAGCTCAAGGGTTGTATTTCCTCCCTTACCTCAAGTGGCGTTGAGCCCGAAGACAGTTTTGGTTTTATTTAGCAAGGTTTTGATGTATCATCCTGACACGTCTGCCTTCACCCCAATAATCGCTTTTTGTGGCGCTCACAAGATTGAGAACTACACTAAAAACAACAACAGAACCATCTCTTTCTAAAAAACCAACAACTCAACATTACCTGGATAATCCACACCTCTCTGTGGACAGTTTTCATTCGAAAAACATTCAACCATAGAAATAGTCCCTATAAAAACAGAGCATTATCCATAATAATTGTTATATTTATATGGAATCTTTGAATTTGAATCGTTCAATCCTGGAAGCACCACAAATGCATGTCCATTCACCTTAATTGTTCTAGGATGGAGGCAATCTCCAAGATATCAAAAAATAAACATGCAGATAAAACCTAAAGTACTACATCACCACAACTATAGGTTGTTTTGTTATTTGGGAAAACTGACCCTCTGGCATGTTGTGTAGCATCATCTGTGCTACATAGTCAACGATGAGCTGTGTTGTGAATTGAAACAAATATATTGCCCTTAAAAGATGTGAAAACTAATTTTGCAATACAGACAATCACATACACCGGAATTCAGAATATTTACAATGTCAACATCTTTATAATAATATATGCGCCTGACTAATATCATCGAAGACAGTTATACCGCTCATCGACATTTTTTAAAGTTCTGTTGAATAACTTCCTTCGCAAATTGTGGACAAAATGTTTTAATATCTAGGCTGAATTATGTTTATGAGAAGAAAATGACTGGTGTCATTTTACTGAAACACAATGAATACTGACACTGCCTTTTTTTGTAGTGGACAATTCTCTCTACACGGGCTACCACGCTGTTCTCATTCTCAGAGAGCTCTCCTAACATTAGCCATTGTTGATCTCTTTATAATGTCCTAAAAAGCAACCTGAAGAGTTGTGTGTCAAGGCGTGGACAACATCAATAAAACACCATGCCATTACATCTGCTGTGTTTCTTACACCGTGTCGCGATCTCTTTCTTTATCACCACTATTACTAACTGGCACATATTTGTCACAACACTTGAGGAATCACGTCTCTGTTTTTCTGAACCACAAACACACACGCACATATTGACCTTGTTGAACACTTCCTATTTTGCATGACAGAACCCCTTCAGATGTAAAAAGCAATTTGTGAAATTGACAAGGACCTAGTGCTGTAAGCCTCGTGTCACTTTGCGGCTTGTCAAGAAAAGGAAGGAGAAAATAAGACGGTACGCATTCCAGCAATACCAACAGTAATATTTATTACGACAACATGAGTTGAGAGAAAGAGAGAGAGAGAGAGAGATCACAAAGTACTGTGAAAGAGGTCTATCATTACAAGAGGTTTGTCAAACTAACACTTGTAAAATATTAGATTTCAGTCATTTAGAATACAAGGGCATGCAGAGTCAGGAGGAAAAAAAAGATTGAAAACAAACAGAAGGTAAAACCAAGATAATCTGAGGATATAGAAGCAGGAACCAGAATGAGAAGGCACATTCACAGACTAAAATCAGTAATTCTGGGAAGATGACAAATTGCGTTTTACTATTAGAATGTAAAGAAACAGGTGTTTTGGAAAAGATACGAGTACAGAACACTTGCAAAGCCAAGTTGAAAAGATAATTCGAAGAACAAGCTCGAGGCAGGAAGCATAAACCCTTTGAGGACTTGAGGTGACAAATTGGTTGGTTTGGAAAGGCTTTGAACAAACTGCATTTTAGGAGCAGTGAGGACTTAAAAGCCAAAATTTATGAGGCTGCCGTCGATACATTTACAAATAAGAAATAAGATTTACTTGAATAACAAATAAGGTCATCACAAAGTATGCATTAACCTCATAAACTGCATATTACAATGTGAAGTGATCTTGTTCAAGCACTCAAAGGGTTACAGGAAACAAAGAGGGTTATTCTTACACCTGACATCCCGGAAAAGGTTTTAATTACATCCAATCACAGATGCAGAAACAGATTTAAAGAGACAGTATCCTTTTTCTCTTGCTACAGTGATTGTTTGTCAAAGCAGGCTAATGTGCACAAACTCTGTTGATCCTCTAAATAATAGCACATCATCACTTGAGACAACAATGTTTAGTTTGGAATGTTGACCTAAAATATTTTTATCGTACTAAATACTGTAGGCTACATTTAATTTACATAGTTTGCAAATCACGCCAAGATCAAGGAGTCTTTCATAAAAAGAGCTCGTAGTCCTGTAATAAAAATACACTATTATATCTGTATACATTTGTTTCCTTTGATAAAAACAACTTGCAAATACTATTATGCATAAAATGATATCTTGTATTATGTTCTTGTCAATTTCACAAATTGAAAAGGCAGGCATACTGCAGCAAAAAGCAAGGCAGGAAGGGTAATACTAACGGCATCGTGTCCTCAGAGAGCCAAACCGGAGAGCCACACATGATAATTCATGCTGCAATATCACAGATAACGGTAAAAAATGAACAAACAAATAAATACAACTGGATTGCTAAAAAGGAACCTCACAAGAGAAATACTGTCTCTTTAAGATTACGTACATGTCCGAAAACCCAGTGCAAAGCGTGGTGAGGTGTTCAAACTGCTTGGCCTGCTACACTTTAAACAACAGATTAGTCCCAAAGCTCTCCGAAAAAAGAACATTTGATAAATAAGAATGAACGCCTGGGAAAGGTGGAGCTTCTGTTACAGTAGTGTGAAAGCTTCTTAGTAATGAGTTGATTCAAACTGGGCGCTGTTATCAGGAGTAGCCTCACTGCAGCTCTTTGGACTCTCAGTTAGATGAGGAACAAGTCACTAAATAGGAGACAGTTTTAGCTCAACCACTGTACAGAAGGATAAATAAGGCATGTTTGTTTCATGATTCTTCTGATTAGGGAGATGAATTATCAATTCCTTGGGTGAAATGATATAAGATACATGAGTGATGATAATTTAAGTGATGATCAACTGCCGTCCATCAAAAAGTTGAATGGATGAATAAAAAAATAAGAAGAATCAATATTGTCAGGTGAATACTTTGTCGACTGCCTTGACCCATAGAAAAGGGTTCAATAAAGGTTCAAACAAAAGAGTTTTTGAGTGGTTACATGTCGTCTCAGATTACATTCAGAATGTAACGTTTTCTGTGAAACATGAGCCATCGCATGGAGGGTGATATGTTCAATGAATAAATGATGAGCACCGGAGAGGGAAAGAGAGGGAACACTGGCATGAACATTACCGGATTACAACCGAAACTCGGTTAATTTCCTTTTAATCAAACTAAATACATGTATGCGAGTGTGTGCGCGTCCTATGCAAAACCCGGGAATACTTCTGGCGGAAAAAATTGTTTCGCGTCCAGCTATGATGCACTTAACATCTCAACTGCTTCTGTGGCACAGCGCTTTATTTATAAAAATAGCTTGTTTCCTGTTTCTCATTTAAAAGGAGCTGTATTTAACATTCTGAACATTAATATAGCATCAAACAACTATTTGCTGTGTGAAGATATATTGAAGTAATGTCTACCTGAGCAGAGAATGAAGTCGCTCTCCCTCTGTGTGTGTTGTTTTTCGAGCTTCTCTCTGTGCTTTGTTGACATACAGCTAGCTGTATGTGCTTTTGATGCATGTTAGTGCATGTGGGCGTATCCCACGGGTTAAATTATGGCCCTCGTTCTGCGCCGCTATCATATGGCGTCTACTGGCGATTATGCCGCCACGAGCAAAAACATCCTCCTACAAACTGCAGCGTCACCCACCAGTAGTTAGTTCTGTTAGTTGTGTAAGCTAAGAGCTCACTGTGTAGCCAATCAAAGGCAATCAAAATGCTCCCAATCTCGCATCTTGCACATTTAAGGAAACATTGTATGGAATCTAAGGAATCTAATTTCAGCAAATGCATATTATATTACGCACCCAGTTACAAAGTTGATTGATGGCTTACAGAGAACGCCTTTGGCAAACTGCAGCCAATTGTGTGAAACCTGTGATGACAATAAACAAGACGACTGTCACCGTAACAATCTCCTGTACTCGTAAGTATTCAATTCGGCCACTCTGTTGGCCTTGCACGAAACGTCAACAACACACTTGTAAAGTTCGGCCTGAGGAGGCAAAAGGTACATCAACGGGACGCACACGTCTGTTGCTGCAGCGTGGAAACGACACACACAAAGCTTATCAGAAAAATCTGTGCCCCGTCGGCACAGCTAGCCGACCGGGACCTCGTCTCTGAACTATGACTGCTAACACATCAAAACTAGGCAACCATAATATATATGCATGGTGGGACTGGAGGGAGGAGAAAGGAATTTGGGAATAAAAAGAAACGGGGGTCTAAGGGTTTAAATACATATATAATTAATAAATAAATAATAATTAAATGATTGATGAAATGTAGAATGAAAGATACAATCTAATCTGATATGTTATTCATGTAGTGTTACGTCTGTCTTCAGTATTTTAGCAGATTCAATTCAATTAGGACATCATTACTTGCCCTTTGACCTCTGTTTGGTGGTCTCATGTGGGCACTGAGGAGAAGAGGCCACTACTGGCCTTGGAATTAATACTGTGTGTAACTGGATGGGGCCTCACCAGAGCAATCGCACTAGTTCCTCACCTGTAGCGGGAGGCTGGTGAGCCGAGAGACCGGGCAAGTCCAGAGAGCTGTCCGACATCACATGTTTCAGGTCTCCGCCCATGTCCGAGAGCTTCATGTCCAGCTGCACAGAGAGTGCGTCTTCGGAGTCGTCCTTTCCTACACTGCTCCCCCCAATGGACGGGAGGTCGAGGGACTTGACAGAAGCGGAGTCCTCTTTGGCCTGTTTGAAAGCGGCCACCTTGTCCACCAGAGTCTTTTCCGAAGCCCCGAGCGCCGTGCAGAACTTTGAGGACTGAAAGTCGGCAAAGTCATCTGTGTCACTCTTGAGAGAAGAGAAGGAGCCACCGCCACTCTCCTTAGTATCATCGTAGGCCAGGCCTCCCTCCAGAGACAGCTGTTTGAACACGTCATACTTGTCTGAGGTCTGCTGAGGTCGCTGCTGAGTGGAGGTCTCCCCTTGGACGCCCACGCTGCCGCTCTCGCCTTTCGGCTCCCCACCAGAACTGCCAAACGCCATGAAATCTGCAAAGTCGTCCTGAGGCGCCGCCACAGCTCCTCCCGCTGCTGAAGCCTGAGCAGCATCAGAGGATGAGCCAAAGAGGGTAAAATCCCCAAAATCATCTGCACCTCCCCCTGGAGGTTTGGCTCCACCTGGTAAGAGCACTAGAGAGGGGGGCACAGACACTGAGGGGAATGTGCTGGGTTTTGTCTCAGTGGGGGCAGGAACAGAGGGGGCTATAGAAGAGAAAAGGTCCAGGTCGGCCATGTTGAGAGGATTTTTGGGCTGAGAAAGAGACACTGCTGGCTGTTGCTGCTGCTGTGGTAGATGTTGTAGAGACTGAGAAGTTGGGAAAGCAGAGGGGAAGGAAGGTTGAAAGATCTTGGCCTGGTCTGAAGGGTCTAATGGAGAGACGCTGTCTGCGGTTTTAAAGTCTGTGAAGCCATCATCAGCGCTGACAGACTTGAAATCTGCAAATCCTTCCCCTGCGAATCAAAGAAAACCATGTAAGATCATTGCAAAATATTTATCATGACAGAGACATAATCGAAAATGTACAGCTGCGGTCGCCATGATTCTGTTATAATATAATCCTACAAAAAAAGGAAGCGGGTAGTTATTAGTTGTGGTTCTGTCACTTAGTGAACGTTGATGGTGAACTTCCAGTCTTCTGATGAACAGTGAGAGTCCAATACACAGCACACTTCACTGCACAAAAAAGCGAGAGACATCCGCACGACCATGCAATGAGCTGTTTAACCTGGAACAGGAGATGAAGAAATTCTGCAAAAGTAATGTCCATCTTAACAAGTTATGTATCTCCCTATGTTTGATAATCCCAAAACTTTAACCCAGTGACGTCGACTTTAAAATTGCAAATTAAATATAGGGACTCAGCAAAATACATTTTTTAGTCACAATACTGACATCGTTACCTGGGTCCAATGTCACTGTTTTATTTAAGTAATTATCATGCAAGTAAGTATTTATGTAGGGGATAATGCCCAACGAGGTCTCCATGAGCAGGAATTAATAGACAACCTAGAGGCCAGAATGTCAGACACAACATGGAGGCCATTATAATTCCTGATAATCGACACCTCGAAGGTGATAAGTTTGTATATACAATGGTCCATAGTTAAAGAAAAAAATCACTAGTTAAAGAAAAAAGGAATTTTCTTCCGTTTCGCAACCAAAATCTGAAGTGTTTTTACAAGACATTCACTTAATTTCCTTGGGGGGGGGTGGCTAATACCTGGAACAATAGTTACCATCCCATAAAGTTAAAATGCAATGGAAACATTGTTCCCTTGGCAAAAGGAGATGTTGAAGCATATATCTCTTCCAACAATTAATTGGTCACACCAATTTATTTCCAGCTTCGGTTTAACCAAAATCAGTGCATCCCTAATTAAAGATGCAATTTTTAAGACAAACGTTACAATAGTTTGGAGAAGATAGATTTGACTTTACAATCTCGGAAACCACTATTAGCACTGGTTTGGTTGAAACACACATGAACTTGTTCTTTTCCTTTAGCTTCACTGTTTCGTTTTGGGCCTCAAGTCTAAAAGGGGAAGTCCCTTCAAACACAACCCGTTTATCATTGCAACCCATTCAATAGGCTGGAAGTATTTTCAAAGGCTCAAGTGGTTTCAGCCAGGTTGAGAAATTTAATATTTGTTCACTAAATGCATGATTTCAGGCTGGAAACAAATCTTAAAACAGCATGTAACAAAATGTAACAAACGGAAAGTGTTTGTTAAGATGGATGTTTGCATTGACAAAGCTGCATATATGCTATGAAAAGAGCACCAGAAAAAAACCTTTGGAACAGAATCTTTTTGTCTCAAATCTTTTTGAATAAGCAGCTGATATAAACCACAAAGAAAGCAAGTCTGAATGCATTCTTGAGTTTTCGGGGGTTGTTAATCCACTGCTGTATAATATATGCATGGATGGAAACAGAGAATCTGTTCACACTGCTGGTGCAGGGTGGAAAAGAGATAACTAATGGGCTCATTAAGGAGATGGAGCCTGACAATGCCAAGGAAAGGTCACCGCAAAGCATGACTTACTGGAGTTGTAAGAGCTGTCCCCATCGGAAACTGTTCTAATGAAACGGGGATGGGAAACACACTGGTATCAACACTGCAGGCTTGCAATACAAGATATAGTGTAAAGAAATGGCATTAAAATATGGCATTGTAGCGCCCGAGTCATGATACAATGTTTAATTAGGGGGGATTTCACAACGAGGGACCATATCAGAGCCCAAGGGCCCTCTTTGTTAATTGGCAAAGAGGCCAAAATATCTATTCTCAGGAATAACCAGACATGTATTTTTAAGACACTTTGATTTCTAAAGTGTGCGTTTTAGAAACAGGAGACTTGAATGTGCAAGAAAGTGTGGCTGAGTTTCTTACCGACTGGTTTCTTGACAGCAGGTGGCTCAAGCTGTCTGAATACACTGTATTTGTCCCCAAGATCTGGATCAGAACAAATAATGAAGAATGGGTCATGAACAGAAAATTCAACACATTAAACAGGTAGGCAGGTGTTGCCTTCATGCAGTTTGCTACTCTAAGATTTGCTAAGGGACCACTGAGATTACAAGTTAAAACAATGTCCAAAAACTGAAGGTGCCCTAATTGGAAATAATGTCCAAGACTAAAATTGCATTCGGAAACTTTCGGGGATCAATATTATTTCAGAAGTAATAAAACGCTCTATGGAGGTGGATAGAAAAGAATAATATATTAGAATCTAAGAAATAGTGGCCGCGCTATTCCTCAGCTGTATGATGGAGAAATGTGTGGAAACCCATATGAGCGACAAGACGTTATCTGTGTTGCTACATCTGAAGATTATAGTTCTTCCTTCCTAATCTGCATCATCTTTTCTTCCTAGAGTCGCCTGACTGGAGCATTTCCTGGAGAGCGGACAGTGATTCGTAACATACGTCCACTCCGTGTGAGTGAGACAAGGTACCTGAGGCGGTGGCTGTCGGCTCTGCAGGCTGCTCCACAGACAGCTGCTTGAAAACAGCGTACTTATCAGAGGAGGAGACGGAGGCGGACGAAGACCCAGACACTGGAGTCAGCATGGCAGACGCGCTGCAGGAGACACAATAGTTATAGCCAGACATCAGGAGAAGTGAGGTTCGATAAAAGAGTTTAATCCCCATAAGCTGATTAAACAGGCTGGAAAGTTTGGTGAGTGAGTGCTTTTTTTTAAGTGTTCTTATGTGATGTAGAACAAACCATTACGGTGGTGATGATGGACGCAGAGGGCAATTTTATCTATAACAGTGCTTTATTCATGAAAACATTGAAAAAGACTGAATCACACACAAAAAGAGTGCTATAAAAAGGTCATACGAGTATTCATCTACATTCATAACTGAGTGGCTGTTAGTTTTAATTGGAGTTTTGTCCAATTAGCACTGCAGTCTGTTAATGTTTGCTCTTATGCTCTTCGGATTTTAAGAAATACATTCTTGACTAATTAAACATCTGTGATGATTTGATTTGATTTTTTTAAACAATGCTCTAACTTGTGCACAGCTTACTGGGCGCCTATGAAGTGTTGCTGCCAAATGACATTCAGCTGAATAACGACAGCTCCAGTGTTTCCCCTACCATTATAATATGGGGGCGGGGCACCCCCCTGAACAAAAAACCCGCCCCCCTGTAATTTTTTCTATAGTGCCTGATCACAAAATGTCATTTACGGTTCTCTTTCCTGTAGAACAGATTTACACCATTATCTGTTATTAAACAAACTAAACGGCCGTATTTTATTGATCGGATCTACACACAGCTTGTCATGTATGTCTCTAACTGGTTGCGCGAGTTCCGCCCCCATGCGCAGAGACGCCTGCGCGCATAAAGGTGAGCACTGAGCACACGCACAGCAGCGGACAGAAAACGTCAAAAAATATGTCGCGTGAAAAGTAGACAACTTCACAAATTACAAAAGTACAAAGTACACGGACATAAAACAAAGTCATTAATAAACATGGAGAAATGCCTGTACTGTCGGGTAAATGTTTAGTTACGCCGTTAACAGGTTAAACTTGCGCATGCGCGACTCGCCGATTCTTGGCGTTTTGCCAAAAGTCAATCTCCAGAAGTCTCCGTCAGGTTTTTTTCTGCTGTTCCGTCTCTCGAAACAGAAAACACATCTCACATGAACATGGAGCCTGAACTGAGAGCGGCCGTATCAAATCTACAAGCCAGTTCATATTTGTAGAGGAAAGCAGCTGCTTTCCTCTACAAATACAGCTCACTGCAGCCACTAATACTGATACAACCTGATGCTCACATATCTGCACTCATTTCGTTTTGTCAAAAAAATATTAGCTCATTGTTTTCCACAATGAGCTATTTAGTAGTAACTGAATATTAGTTATTATTTTCATTGTTCTAAGTGATTGCAATTTAAAAAGAAATTGGTCTGATGGAGCAACCTGGTTTACTTGAAAGTTATTGTAATTTCCTTTATTCTGTCACTATAAAAGCACAGAGGGAGTCACAAAATGATGTTATTTACAGAAAAAGTTTGAGAACCACTGCATTAAGGGTCTGTGTCGTCGTCGCTGCCACTTAGATGTGAGATAAGTTCTGCTATCTTTTTGGCTTTTAAACGGATAATTGCCTTTCAGCCTCCTCTCCGTAGTAAGACAGTCTTCTCAACATGAGCTTGCAAAGTAATATAAAAAAGGGGCCTAGCCATTGAAAAGAATTAATTAAAAGAGCTAAACTCATTGCTATTCTACGGGAGGTTATTACAAGATATTAGGCCACAGTGCCTGACGGTATGGTTTCCCAGATAAACGATTGAAGACAAAAATATTATGCAGAATAGCTCAGCTATAAATCACCAACGAATGGCTTCATATGAATCCCTTATCACTACAAATAATGACATATTTTCCTTAGAAAATTAGAACTGATGAGAGTGCAAATAGATGTAAGAAATAAGACTGGAACTGGAAACGTAAACTCAGCATCAGGATCATATTAGATGGTGAACATCGACAACTACAACTTTGACCAAGACAATAAAGTAAGCTTGAATTAAAATTGGATTTTGCATGTCCACTGCACTGACAGCCAATACCTTTTTTGGTGCTGCGATGCAAGGGTGGTGGGGAAACTTCCACCCGACTCCCCCTGGAACTCAGTGAAGGACAGGTCTCCTGCTCCTGCCTTTGGAGCCTCCTGGAAATCCTGGAAGTCATCGTCATCGGCTTTGGGCCCCTGAGCCGACAACATGTCAGTGAGTAAGATGTGAATTATGATCAACTAATAGATAATGCGGAACTAAAAGGTTGTGTTACCTGTGCAGGCGGGAAACTAGCTACAAAGTTAGTGTTTGTGGGTGCTTGAGCCTGCGTTGCGGTAGTCATGCTCATAACTGGTGGTGCTGATGTGGGCATGGCCATAGAGACCGGGGGCTTGGTCATCATGGGCTGCTGATGCTGGTGCTGGGACCTGACGGAGGCCATGGCCATAGCCAGGGCCGGCAGGTTGGGCACTGGTGGGGAAGGGAACTGACTGAGAATGTCCACATTCATTGCTGGGAGGCCACTCTGAAACAAAGAAAACAGATTTTAAGAGACTGATGAGGGAAGCTAGTGTGGAAACACTCATGAAATTAATGATGTTCTGACCCAAAAAAAAAGTTAAGAAAAAATTAAGAAGCCCTACTGGAGATGTAAAGTATGCACTACAATCTCATTTTCTCAGGCATACTGGAAAAACACCACATCTAATGACCCAGAGGCCTTAATGCTCGCTCAGCAGAAATCTCCCTTTATAAGAACCTAGAAACAAAACCATCTTCCATCGTGTTCACAGACTCAGTAACCGCATCAATTGAAGCTCCTGACTAATCACTGGCAAACTGGAATACCATGAACAAAAATAACTTGTTAAAAGCAAAGATATTAACTTAAAAGGAACAAAATAGAGTGAAACTGTATTCACACCTGCACACATATTCCGACACTTTCTTTCTCCCCATTTCACATATTCACGGTTCAAAACACTATTTTTTAAATAGATTTCTTTTCTTTCCTTTTTATGCAGCCCCTATCTTTTTTAAAATGGGATGTACTTGGTATGCACTCACAGACAAAGAATACAAGTCATGGAACACCTAATCAAATTGGAAGTGAACATACGCCTTTTAAGACACTTACTGAAAACACTGATGAAGAAATCTTAAAATCCAACTCCGTTTTTTCAGCTACTACAACCATAAACAAAGAGGTGTGACCATTCTGATTGGTAAAAACATACATTTTACTCTTGATAGCTATATATTGGACCTACAGTAAAAAGATATCATAATACATGACTCAATCAACGATAAACTGTTCAGAGTTGAAACATATGGCCCAATGATAACGACATTATCACTCTTAGGACTATTACACAAATGCAAAACTCTAAAGCACAAGGACCAGGTGGATTTTCTATTGAATTCCTTTAATGGCAGACCCTGAACCTGCTATTCCTGAAAATTTTCTCAAGAATAGAAAAGGTCAATTCCCCCCTCAGAGGGACGTACTGCAATAAAAGTGTTATCAAACACTGAGAAGGACTGGACTCTTACCTCTAGTTACAGCCCCACATCATTATTCAATACTGACATAAAAGTTCATTTACAGGCATTCCAGTTGGAAACAATAGTTCCTTCTTCAATCTAAAGTCAAGAAGAATCTTAACCAAAGCACAGTAGTCCACTAACCCTCTGAACCCTAAAACCCACCAGCGGGGTGGAAAAGCATGTTTTCTTTAAACAATTACCAAAACTACACCATTAATCATAGCCAGAAGAAAACTTTTCTACAACAAATTTGCTTCTGAGAGTTGTGGATTCAATAGATATAAACAGAGTAAAATACAGCCATGGCCAGTCACTGTTAACAGGACTATATCGCAAAAATTCCCATTTCATCATTTTTATTGAACCCCTATACTTGTACCATCTGACAAAAGGATAACATAAAATGTACTATGAAAAACACAAAGCATCCTGCAGGAAGTTAATCAATATCATAAACAACTTCTCTCAACTTTCAGACTGCACCATGAAGTGGATCAAATCAACCAAAAACCTCTGAACACAAATCTGCAAAAATACTCACTCATACACCACCCACTACAAATGAACAAACAGGGCACTCTTTATGGATCTGTCCACCATGACAGCACTTTTGGTTTAAGGTAACACAATCTTAGGAGTAAGCATTCCTCTCTCCCCCTCAATGTGCTGAATTGGCGTTTTATCCTCAGTTGAGGAAAGAAACCGCAAAATCCACACTAGCTGATAAAGCTAATCCCAAGACCACCCTTAAAAACTGGAGGAAAAAATCAAACAACAATCAATTGGTCAAATCTGCTTGCAAAAAACATACTGTGGCAATGGAAGAAATAACTTTTAATTTTGCCCATTATCGAATTAACCTTTACATTCGCACATCCTCATACATACGAGTCAAATAGAAAATACTGGTTGATCAATTGAAATCATACGAGGTACTATGGCACGGTGGCTGGTGTGACCCCATTTAATTTGATGCCATAATGTATTTAATGAAAAAGCAAGATGTTCGCAGATAAATTATCCAACAAAGTAAAGAGAATGCACCTTGTTGTACTGGTGTTTTAAAGTTCCTGAAGATTTGCATTACCAGAGGGGTCCACACACACACACACACACACACACACACACATATATATATATATACACACACACACACACACACACACACACACACACACACACATATATATAAAAATAAATACAATAAGTTTGGCTTCAAATGCCCCACAAGCCCTAGGGCTGATTTCTAGCGCTGCCTCTTTCTACCCATTTCTAGCAAAGCCCGTCTAATTATAGTGTGGACTTGATGGCGAGGCTCTGTGGGAGCCATGCATGATGATTAGTGAAGTCGTTCTAAGGGGATAATTTGTCGTGACTCCAGTGTTTACCTGGGCCACACCAATTAGTGCAAGTACAGTGTAGAGCTCCTCTTTGGTCAGCATGCCAGGTGTTGTGCGGTTGGCTGTCGCCCAGATTTGCCCCAGTGCTTCCCTGGGAAGTCCTGATGACATTAGTATAGGGTAGAGATTGGCTGTGTCTATCCCTGCTGGAGTCATGGTGAATTCAAGAACCTTTTTGAACATTTCTGAGGAAAGACAAAACAGAAAGGACAATATTCATGCATGCTAAAAATAGAACTTAAATTCTCTCAAATTTAAATCATAATGAAAATGTATAAAGCTTCCTTCCTTTCTACAAAAAAAAACAGCATCCAATATGAATGTTTGAAACATTATACTGGACATATTCATGTGGAAATGTTTACCTGGGATGAGGCTGTCATTGTAAATCCAGGCTGGCAGCATGGGCTGAATGTGCTCTTGTTGTGGGTACACGCCAACACCTGCTGTCACAAGCGTGCACACACACACGCACACACACACACGCACACGCACACGAACACACATACACACACACTTACTTAGTGGTTATAGCAAAAGATTTTCCCAGGCATACGATTTGCCACGCCTCGTAAAAAAAAAAAAAATCATACATCTGATGGCTGGAAGACTGCATAATGTTATGCTCTAGTACACTGAATGACAAGAGTAAGACATGTCTTGCTTCAAGGAGGGGCAGACAAAAGAAAACTGCCTTGTAAGAAAAAATAACTAAAAATTTAATTTTAACTGCTAGTTTAAAAAAAAGAAAAATCAAAGTCAAACCTTTTCTTTTTTTTTACAACGCAAATGTTCAGTCCTTTACAAGACATGTTATTGAGTCTACAAAGCATCTGTTTACTCAGGAAGCCGCTTTACACAAATGAATCCCATCAGCGGGTAATTAAACAAATCTTATTACAAATCTCCCAGGTCTCCGAGACTAGCCTCTGCATTTCCTTTGATGACACGGAAGACACGGACACAGACAAACCAATGAAAGCAGGACGGAGTAGCCAAGTGGCATGCACAATCAGCCTCAAAGTTATGTTTGGGTATGTGTGGCGCCTGCCAATCCATGCGCATCCCTGTTAAACCGTAGCAGTCAGCATGCACCAGAGGTGGTTCTCTGAGAAGGTGTTACATAGCGAAGGAACAAACAGCAGCTTATTGAGTCACCTCAGGACCGCAACAGACACAGTCCATTTCCACAACGTGTGCAGAGAGCACCAACACGAGGAGCCCCTGTAACAAGATTTGGTCTGGAGGTGACAGAGGTATGAAGCGGGCAGATATAAGAGCAGAGACTTGGCTTGAGAGCAGTTGTTAAGACACCAGGGAGGATACCGCAAAGACACCTGCCACGTAGCAGAATATTGTTTCAGAGCACATAGGCTACACTAGCATAAAGACCAGCCCAGAATCTCATATAAAACAATTATGACGCAAATGTACAGAATCAGCTTTTGTTTGTTAGAAAGAGTGGAGATATTTTCCCAGGAAAGAAAGAAAGGTACTGCCTTGATTGTGTGCAGCAAAGCAATGGAGACAAGAAGAAGCTATGAAGACTAATAAACAGGCACGTCTCTCACCACTGTTACTACTGGTTAGAGGAACAGCTGATGGGGCGACGATTGGTGCCGACACTGGTACCTCAGGTATCTTTTCTGCGATGAAGATTGAACTCAAGTCTGCAGGGGCCGCAGCCCAGTTCCTCGCTTTAGTGCTGGAGTGAAACTGGGTTGACACTTTAGTTCCGGGACCAATTTCAGCCAAAATCGGCTTGGATGTAAAGCTAACCTGTGCCGTCTTACCAGCAGTAAAATCGCATGAGGAGAATAGCTTCTCATCCAGGGACGGGCCTAGAGGGGTGAATGAGGAACAGGTTTCTTGAAACACACACTGGCTATACAAAGCAGTTGAAGTTGTATTCAACTAATTACTAAATGAATATACAGTGTATCAATCTGTATTTCTACCGTGTACATTATTCAAATATCTTATCCAACCTGCAATTGATTCTACATTATCTGAAAAAGCAAATAAATCCTAAAATATATTGACAAAAGAAATATATTTTTGTCAGATGTAAGCGATGCTAGCCTGAGGACATCTAAACTGTTTATTCCAGATGCTAAACAACTAGGTCAGAAATGTCTCAGAGGACGGGTAGGGGGTGACACTCGATGAAGGCTTGCTGTTGGATTTCTCTGGACGTGAGGTGATCTCTCTGCCGTTCATAGTTTAAAGACTGAGAGCTGTCACAGAGCAGCTGCTCATTCGAAAGATTATATGGCAGATGACACATGTGTGACAGTCTTCTATCGAACCACAAAAAGATTTAGTATCAATGATGGATTCAGCTACGCTATGGTTGAAACCTACTGAGAAAAAATATACTTTTCTAGTGATGAAGCAAGGTCAGTTTCTTATTGATGCTGCATCCTTGGTTACCTAGTTTGTAGTGTCTGGTAGCTGTGTAGGTTTAGGTCATAAGGCCAGGTCATCTGCTGTGCTAGCTGCATGCTCTTATACTGTAACACAGGCCAAGGCCAATGCAGAACCCAGACGTGCCAGCGAAAAAAATATTCAGCACCAGCAGTAAAATAAAAAATCCATCCAGATTCATTCCAAATGTATATGGTTGAGTATATACTATGAGGAGGGGCAGGGAGGTGTCAACAAAGCAAAAAGACAGTTACCTTGAAATGTAGAGCTGTTGTTGACAGCAGAGTGTTGAGTGACAGTGGAAATGGACACAGAGGCAGGAAGGGACTGAGGGAGGGAAGAGGACAGTCCTGCTTTCAGGGAAGGGGATGAAGGTTGGACTTGGGCCTGAGAGGAGAGGTGGAAGTTGGGGGGAGGGAACGCATTTGGAGGACCCTGAACAAAGTCACTAAACTCGTCATCGTCCGGGGTGAAGGGGGCAGTGGACGAAGGCTGGGTGAGGGCCTGAGAGGAGAAGCCGGATGCAGAGGAAGTGGAGGAGGGCGAAGGGAAGGAGGCGAGGGCGTCTACAGGCCCTTGAAAGTCACTAAACTCGTCATTGTCTTCCGATAAAGGTGTCGGGAGGGAGGGAGTGGGGACAGAAGGATGTGGTGGCGATGAGTCTGTAAAAATGAACAAATAATGATGATGGCACAACACATGACACACACTGCAATGGAGTATGAATTATGGGCTGGACATACCGAGAGTAAGATAAAGACTGTATTGCGTAAGTCCAGAAACTATCGAACTGCAAATTCAACCAAAAGCATGTCATAAAACATTTAATTTATATTCAGATTCTATGAAATGCTTTTCGGGTTGAGAAGGTCGGCTGTAATACTACTTTAGACTGTTGGTTAAATGCAAAACTCCAATTTTGCTCAGGTAGTTTTAATGAGGGAAATCTGTCGTAAAACATGTTTTTACAACAATAGAGTGGCAGCTGTACAAATGTGAGTGACTGAAAAAATGATGTGATAAAAAGAAATGTGATCAAGAATCGGCCATTTTGTCGTACACTCTGACAATGTTTTGGCTCGTCTGGTTGCCAGCTGAGCAGTCATCATGCTGACTTGCCTCTAATCCAGCTATTATTTTTAGACAAGGCATTCCAACTCAGAGCAGATCTGCTGATGGAGAGAAACAACAGGAACAAAATCCCAGAGATTACAGGTAAAATCATTGGGGTGTAGGTACCTGGCTTCTTGGTCTGTGATGATGGATTAGGGTACATTTTAGCGTCTCTGCTGAAGCCATCTAGGTTGCCTTTGATTGCCTCCAAAGCATCATCCCGGCTCTTCTCAGCTGTCTGAGTGCGCAATAATAAAGGATCAAGAGCCCAGAAGGTTACAAAGATCAGCAGTCGACATGCCATAAGAATAGCAACATGAGCAGGATGTAGAGAGACACTCACCTTGGGTTTGACACTGCTGAGCAGCCTCAGCTTCTGTTTCTGCTCCTCAAATTGTCTCCTTTTCCTGTCCTCTTCCAGCATCTTCTGCTGCTGCCCCAGGCGTTTTCTAAAAGCCATGAAGAGGAGACATTATATGGAGAGCCAACGAAATAATATCCTTGAATGGGTTGGAAGTTGGAACTTGCTCAGAAAAACAGAGCCGATCTGATGCCTATGCCTCCAGAACCAAAAGACTACGGTGGCATATATGGACAGGGAGATTTATTCTCCAAAAAAAATGTTTCTTTCAAAAAAATTTCTTCAATGAAAAACTATGATTTCTGTCAATATTTTGAGCAAGACCAGGGCCGTGTCTACACTACTCGCACTGAACGGGCGCCATCTTGGCTACGTAGCGGAAGAGGAGGAGCCATTTCGCCAGCTTTTTATTAATTTATTTATATCCTCCTGCCACGATTGTGGAGGTGTCGCAGTTTCCACATAGCTTGGAGAAAGGGGAACACAAGTGACAAAAATAGGTTAAGAAGTGCGTTCATTTTGTCAGTTTTAGTTTCGCGGGTATCGCGAGCAGATTTGCGGACGTCACTTCTGGCTTAATTTTTGCGGGTACCGCAGACAGATTTGCAGTATCAGCCAAGTGGCTATGCCTCCAGCAACAAATGCTGCACAGAATCTGACCCGATGGCACCAGTTTACAGGCATTAGGAATAACTATATATAAATAGCAAATCTTCCCGCTGAGGGTTTTATTTTTAAAAGCCATATAGAGGCATCAGCATAATGGTTATAGACTTTTATAACCAGACAAAAGATCATCACAGTCTCTTTAAATTAGGATCCAGTCAA
Organism: Clinocottus analis; assembly: GCF_023055335.1. Classification (NCBI taxonomy): domain Eukaryota; kingdom Metazoa; phylum Chordata; class Actinopteri; order Perciformes; family Cottidae; genus Clinocottus; species Clinocottus analis. The sequence goes on along the minus strand of NW_027175931.1, from coordinate 19,701,490 downwards.
ACTACACTCCAATGATGCACATGAGCACAAGTACAACACTCCTCTAATGATAAAAAATCATCTTGTAAAAAAATAACATTAAAATACTAAAAAGATGTCAGTTAGACTTGAGGGGTTAGGGAACAAAACAGTGATTCCAGCCTCTCATGCTTCATCTATTTAACAATGTAGTGTGTTAGTTACTCAGTTGGCTCTGCAGATGTGAGCATTCATGCTTTACACACAAACAAATAAACACAAACCAGAACCATGACATTATTTGAAAGATGTCTTACTGGTGCTCTTCAGCAATTTGTTTTTGCATGTCCGCAGTGTATTGGGGTCCAGCAGGTCTCATACCCATAAACTGTTGCTGTCCCAAGAACTGCATCCCAGGGTTCTGCATACCAATAGCTATCCCCCCCTGTGAGATACAAAAAAATAACACAGACAGCAGCTCAGACAACCCATTAGCATGAGGCCTAGCACGTGATATTAAATACTCACACTGAGGGAAAGCATTGCAAATCAGAATAAGATAAGCTCTTAAATCCAAGCCTTAAACAACAAACAAACCCAGAATCAAGAAGAAGCTCACCTGCATAGACATAGCTCCTGCGGGCATCTGTCCCCCAAAGTTCATTCCCATCATGCCCTGCATGTTCGGTTGCATGACTGGAACCATAGAGAAGCCCTGCTGTTGTTGCTGCTGCTGCTGCTGTTGTTGTTGTTGTTGTTGCTGCATGGGTACCATGCCTGCAGAAACACAAACACACACAAACACTGTTATAATATACTGCACACATGGCAAAGAAGTGTCTTTAATTACTATTTAAAGCATGAGTATGCCTAATTTAAAGTACACCTAAAAAAACATGAAAAAGAGCCTCGAGAGACTAGGGATGATTCAGTATTGCAAATCAATTTCCTAGACAGCTGGAAAAAGACACAGGCTCAGCAACAAACAAATCTATTTTTCTGGTGACTACAGTGACAGCTCACAGCAAAACAGGAGGAGAAAGCAAAGAAGAAAAAAATAGAAAAGTGTCTTGTGTTTGTTTTCACAGATGCTGTGTGAGCTGACAGCCAGAACTGTGCAGCCAGCTCCGACTCAAGCCTCTAGATGATTCACTATTTTACGGTTTAACCGGGCTGAATAAGTGGCTTGTTTAGCTGGCTACACACAATGTACTTAGTCTAAAATGACATTGCTAATGGGGGCATGTAATGGTGCTTGTCCTTAGTGGTATGTGGATGGTTTATCAGGAGTGAAAAGTCAAGAGTCTAAATATGACAATGTACGCACAGCTAAATGATAGTACATGTGTGGCCCACAATGCACCTCTCTGGGAACAGGTAACACATGGATGATGGATTTCTGATGGGCTGAATCTTTGCTGCTACTTAATTCTGTCCAAGCACTTATGGGGATTTTATGGGGCAAAGAGCTATTGTTAACAGGAAAGACTAATATGAAGTCTATTCGTAATAAATTATATAGATATATCACAAAACAATCAAAGTGACCTATTTCATAAGTATATATTTTTTTAATCAAAATATACTGATATGGTGTGCAAAATGATCAACGGGTCACCGTAAAAATGCTAAATCTTATGTCACTGATCAGATCAACATTCTGAGGGACAACGCTTTCCATTTGACGATCAGCTTTTGATGATGAAACGAGTGAAACATATTTTCAAAAACTCAGTTTGAAAGAATAGATAGGTAATAGGTAATATTGAGTGCAGGATGACTCACCTTGTGGCGGTCCCAGGCCCCCCCCAACAGGATACATGAAACTATGGGGAGAAAATAAACAGAATTGCAGGTTATGAGATTTCAACTGAGACATGAGTAAAGAAACCGACAGATAGCTTATTTAGGTGAGCTCGAAACCTTCATCACGTTGCCTGCTGCTTTGAACAATGCAAAGTATAAATCAAAATCACCGCATTTCTATCCTGCGATTGTTATTTGTGCTGTATAACAATACATTCAAAGCTATCCATTGATAGATAGATTTATATATATATATATATATATATATATATATATATATATATATATATATATATATATATACACATACATACATACATACACACAGAGAGAGAGAGAGAGAGAGAGAGAGAGAGAAATCTAAAATATCATAAGTATAATGTAATACTTATAACACAATAATAGAAGGTAAAAGACAAATTAAATGTTAAACTGTATTTGACTAAATATGATGATTGCTTAAAGTCAACAAACGGTTGCAACTACGACTTTAAATAATGTAATTGGATGTGGTTCCATTGTGCAAATCCCTGCTTGTACTTTAATTGTTGTTGACAAGAAATTAAGAGGGTACGTATGCATTTGACACAACTAAAAAATAAATAAAAGCCTTGATTGCTAGAGTGGAACCATATTTGAAGGCAAGGTCTTACTTCCACCATAAAAGCTGCTTTCACTACAAATACAACATCTGATTGGTTTACTGATGGAATTAATTGATCAGCAATGAACATTTGTTATACAAACTAGTTCATGCAAAAAGACCAGGGTAAATTGTCACTCACTTATCTTTTAAAATTTCAACATTAAGGCTCAAAAGGCAGAATAATTCATGCAGTTTCATTTCCACAGGCAACTTCTTTGTGCTGATAATCTGGCCTCTAAGAAACAATCAGAGGAAGTTTCTACAAGTCGGCCAAGTCACTACTTTCGAGCGCCAACCCACACAGGCCTTCGGCTATTTGTCAAATAACTTATTACAATCCAGTTCTTCAAGCTGAAGTTGATGATGCAAAGACAAACAAGAGAAAGAGCTAGCAAGACCTCTGTGTCCTGGACTGACTAATCCAATAGGTGACACTATCATACTGATAATATTAGTACCAACATAACTGTACTAACAAAAGAGATGCAGGGAACTCATCAGACAGTGCAAGCATTCACCAAGCAATTACAAACTCCCTGTGGCAAAAAGGAAATAATTTAGACCCAACTTTCACTTCTACATGAAAAAAATACTTTCGTAAACTATGACAGTCAAGTGTAAAATACTGGATTCTTTGGCCATAATAACTAACGATTATTTTTAAATAATCAATTCAGTCTACAAACTGCCACAAAAAGTAAGAAATGCTCCGTTAATGTGTTTGCATCACTTGTTTTCTCCGACCAACAATACAAAATTTAGAGATACTAAAATGAGATGCAAAATTCAGATATACTAAATGTAATACAGTGATATTCAATAGAGAAGAGCAGCAAATACAGACATCACTAAAATAAGAAAATGTCTTTGATCAATCAAGCTTTTTCTATACGCAAAATTGTGTTATACAAAAGTAATACGTTAATACATACATTTTAAAGCTGCTATATAATGAAAAATAAATAATTCAAACTGAGCAATGGCTTAAATGCACCCATGTGGTCAGAAAACAAAATTGGAGGGTTGAATAAAGGGGGTGACATTTTCAACAGAAATGCCATCACAGAATGATATTTTAATAAGATTTGATTGTATGAGTGTATGTGTATGAATGTTTGTCTTCATATACATACACACACACACACACACACACACACACACACACACACACACATATATGACTGATGATGCTCGACCGTAAGGTTTCAGAATCACATCTGCTCCCTGTAAGATTTGCAGCTTAAAAGCATTTAGATGAGCGCTACAGCACTGCTGCCCACCATCCTGCAGCAAATAACGGGTCATGGCTGGGCAGATTAACGTGGAAGGAGATAAGCAGTGATAGCAGCTGCGGACGCCAGCGCCTTGTAAAAGGCCTGTAATCATCCGACAGCTATCATTAAACCGTTTTGAAAGCTGGGAAACAGAAGGCAGGGTCAGGAGTTTTAGTCAATGTCATCACTACTGAGGAAGCTAAAATAAAAATAATTCAAGCTTATTCAAAAACTTCTCTCTCAGTGGAATACACAGTGGCCTGATGAGAACGCCTTCAAAGGGAAATACAGACTTAGAAGTGAAATGAAAAACTGAGTGGACAGTAAATTAACCCTTTATTAAAACTGAAACTAATAGTTAAATTAATACCATCATTATGTCTTTCATTCTCTGGTATCATCAAAATAAAATAGAGGAGTTGATGTTTTTTTTATCATTGTTCACTGAATAATCAATCTTTGGTTTTAAAATATCTGATCTCGTTCCTGTTCATCAGGTACACAGAAAGTGGCATGAGATCCTTCATAAAGTTAAATATTTTATTAACCAGCAACCACAGGCAATGAAACAGAGAAGAAGGCCCCTGCTCTGCTACACACACCAACCACAACTAAAATATTAAATTACAACTCTGGCTGCCATAGATTATAGTCACTGTAATAACCATGTATGCAGTTCTCCTGAACTGATGATTGGAGAGAGAACATTTGTTATAATTCCAATTTTGCAAAACACACCCCAGAATACAATACTCTCGACAAGCACAGTAGAGCATGAGACATTCAAGAGGTCAGACGTCTGACCATCATCACCTGACACAATAGAAGAGGCTATCAAGCATTTCTGTCACCGTCAGCCTTCCTTACAGTTTGATCTACTAGATCTTTGACCAATCAGCTTTGCATCATTACATACATTCACTAATACATTTACAAGTACAAACGTTCCTTGAACCAAGCTTCTAACAAGATATTTTTTAAGCTGCACTACTGCTCCACCTCCTGGCTTTCCACTCAGGCACTCCTGTCACCTTTTAATTTAGTATCGTTGTACTATCATGTCTGGCAGTTAAACACACGGCACTCACACAATCCAAAATGTAATTCCCTCATTTACATCCATTATATTTCTCATAGAAACAGATTTGAACATGGTGAGAGAAGAAAATATGCCCCAATGCAAGAAATATGAAGACTTTATTCATCTGACAGAAAGTCGTCTGTCAAAAAAAAAAGGGATACTGGTGGTTTTGAGTGAGCAATATGAATAAAATCCACTATCTGCGGTAGAATATACATTCAAATTTATGAATACAAAACTCCTTTAAAAATGTAATATAGCCATCAGACAGTGTCACGACGGCCTAATACACACAACAGCTCTAACATGACAGTTGACAAACTGTACAAATTCAGATTTTTTGTGGATTGTCCTCTACAAGTGCCTAAAGGTGACGCCGTATCCACAGCAGCCATTAGAAGAGCTATTACTGGCACATTCCTGTCTGACTAACTACATTAAGACATTTTCTTCTGCTCTCTATACTCATTTGTCACAAGTCAGTAACTGTCCACCAGACATCAGCAGCGTGATCAGCATTGTAAAAAGAACTAGTATAACCTTCTGGTCTTCACATTACACTAGCTTTTTCCTACTGCCCACACTGCAGCCATGGGGGCTTTGGTTTCACCTGTCAGATCAGTATCACCTGGCTCGTCGAGATGGCTAAAGCCAGAGCCTATTTATTATTCAAACTGCTCGAGCTCAGCTTTGAAAGAATCATGAGGCTCGTCTTCTCATCTCGCCTGCAGACCATCATCATCATCACACTACTTTAGTAAGACACCTGTACATCCTCTCAACATCTGCTACAACTACCTATGAACCCGGTAGAGATGAGAGACATGCGATACAGTAAACCAGTATAAAACAAACAATAAGCAGAGCAGTGGGACTGCAGAAGAGGACTTGCAGCTTGTGTGTGAGGAGGAGAGACATCTTTTAATTGATCTAGATGTCATGTACAGTGCGTTTTGCTCGATCTTTAATTCCCTCCTGCTCCACTTTCTTAAATACTTAATCAACAACCGACATGTTACTGAATAGCCTCCCCCTACGGCAGACTAAGAAAGTTGATAAGGCCAGATTGCAACATAGTCGGCCGTGCACAGGCCTGTCTGTATAGGTGCTAGCTTATTTTTCTGACAATGCTCAAGTTACCAGAGAGTACTGTGGACGTGTGTTTTGGTGAGTATCGGGATACGACACTGAGTACGGTGAACTGCGTGCACACTAACAGCTACAAGAGACATAACGCGTGAAATGTGTTTAATAAACGAGCACTGTGGCTTTGTTTTGGTCCCAGCGGAGCGTGGAGAAGCAGCAAAACCCAGCTAGCTAACGTTAGCTGACACCTGACAACCAGCCATCTCATCTCATCATCATCGCCCTGACAACAACAACCGTTTTCAACCGCTGTCTTTACGGTCCTTCTGTGCGAGTAGTGTGTTGCTGAGGGGCTGTCTGAGGTGGAGAGCTCACGAGTTGCTTACATTGTAGCGACATAGATGATTTAAAAATGCCAAATTACCTGCCGCCTCCCCCTGATCCTGGCCGCAGCGCCATCTTGATAACAGCAGTCACCAGTAGGAGATGACGTCAGCAGTGACGGTGGCCGCCATGGGGCAGTGATGCCCTGAGTTTGGTCTCACGGGCACAGCTCACTTCCTGCTAAATGACCGACGCTCTCTCATACCTGTGACACAATTCAAGGAATGAGGCTTTTTTTTTTTTTTTTAGAGCGGTAGGGGGTCATAATTATAAAAATATTGAGTACCAAACACTTTAATTTCCTTTCTCATTCTAGTGATTTTGTAAGCACCAGTGTGTGCCTTTACTGTATCAATTCATGGTGGCAATGTCTTTATTAATGTAAAAGAAAACATAAAGCACCGGTGACACGGTGGCAATCAAAATATAATAATATAAGAAAGCTCACCGGCATTCTGTATTGTTTCAATTAGTTATTCTCCTGTAGGTCAACTTCAGTTACAATTATATCCCTGAAGGATCAACATACACATAAGCATGATTTACTGTTCGCAATGATGACTGAATGAGACATCAAGCCATAGCGGACGGCGTTTGAGTAATATAGAAAGACGAGGGACTGATTATTCGCCTGGACGTCCTTTGAGGCATTACACAGGACTTGAAATGCCCTCAGCCCGTTTTGTATTTTGCTGCAATACAATATATTTTCCAACAGGTGTCAGTGTTAAGCTTGTTTTCAGGTTTGTTTATGTCCAGCCACACACAGGATGTATGATTAAACCTGTATGCATTTTGTACAGTCTGACACTGACTATGTGTCTGTCGAGAAAGACTGATCATTTGTCATTCTGGACAAGAAGTATGATGATGGGAATATGGACTATGCATGTAGATGCAGTCAGAAAGTTATTTATTAAAGGGCCTCTGACAATTTTCCTGTAGCACACCCTCCCTGTAAATCTACATATTTCCAATTTATAATGAAGTAGCTTCAAAGTGAAAATGTTTTCCTCACCACTAAGATGTCATGTATCCTTTTTTTTGACTGTGGCAGCACATCATTTAAGACAATGATGCTTCTGTTATTAAAATATTTAAATCCAAAATTGCAATATATGTTTTTTAAAACATATTTTGGTATACTTATGAAACAAAGTCATATTAATTTCTGATAAATGACAACAACAGTTGCCTTGTGAAATCAAGAAACCATTTTACATTTAAATTGCTATATTTTAAAGTGGTAAACAGCATTTAATCTTTCTTCACTACTCAAACAGGTAGATAACCAGTTTTTTTCTGTAAGTGTACGTTTTATTCTCTAAGTTAATGTATTTGAAATCTGTCATAAGTATACTACATATTTTGATATTTGTATTGCACGCCTATTGTGTCTGTCCACTGATGTCTTGTCTAACATTTTTACTGGCTGCTTGAAGCATTGAGGCCATTGTGCATCCTGACAAAGTGATTCACTTGGCAATTTCATTGTTACACCAATGACAAGGTGGAGCAACAAGGAAAAGCCTCTCTTGTATTGTCTTATAGCGGGTGCTGTTGTGAAAGATTTACAGCTTAATGAGAGCAGTGCAAGAGAGCCAATGACAAGCCCGGCTGCTATCCATCACCTGGTCTGCCCTCACGCTTTCCTATACCTCTGCTGTATTCAACAGCAATGATTCAAAGTCCATATACATGACAGAGGGACTAATGTGACCATTTAGGCTGTATAGTGACACATAACAAATAGAAAAAGTTCATTTTTAGTTTCACATATGAATATAAAGTTGTTAGACAGAAATGTTTTGTTTTCACAGTACTTTACCCACATGATAAAAACAGAGTGGAGACAGTTTTTCCGAAGGATTTGATTTATTTCACTTTCATTTAAGAGAGAACTGCAGCTTTAAATAAGAACACTGAGGATGTGTCCTTGGTAATTGTTTTGTGAATGGTGCAGGTAAATTTTACAGTTAAAAAACAGTCATGGCAGATGTTTTAAAGACTGATTCCATTATGTTCAGACTTAAAGAAAAGTCACATTTCACAATGTTTTGCCTAACATGAGTAATTTGATAAAGATCTCTGCCTCGTGTCAAAATGGTGTGCCTATATATTGACCGTACTACTGGTAATGTTCTCAGCATTGTCGCTAGGAAATAGCATTTTTCTTTTTTTAATGAGCTAAGTTTATACTGTACACTTACACATGGTGGGGGTTGGAGGCTAATTCTGGACTAATTAAAACTTAAAAATAAAGCAGCACTCAGATCAAAATGTGCATAGATGAAAATGGAAAAAAAATGTAATTGATCAGTCATACAGAAAAAACTAATATTTTTTCAGTAACAATCTCAAAGATTTGAATTTAAATACATGTCTGTTAAGTCACCCTCTATCGCCGAATGAGTTAATACAGTGTTGATTAAGCCTATGACCCACTGATGAAATCCCTCACGTTTGCAATATCACAAACTGGGTTTCAGTGGCGAGATTTCCGGGACATATCACAGCTGGACAGGAAACCTTTCTACAAATGTGAGAACAGCCTTCGTGTATCAAACTACATTCCTCCTCCTACACAGTGACGCTCAAACATTCACACTTTCAAGAGAAGGCAACTTTAATTATCGCCTGTGCGCATTGATTTGTTTATGTGAGCTCAATACAGTCGCATGGATTATTTTCTGCTGCTCTTTATTGCTTCTATTAAAACTCATTTAAAAGATGATTAGGCCTCGTCAGTTTTCTGTTCCCTCCACTTCTCTGAGAGCAGATCACGGTGTCCCTCCCTGCTGTGTGTGTCGGGTTTAGCTGGAGGCCGGCCGACTCAGTCAGTCAGTCAGTCAGTCACGTCCCCCTCCAGTGTTGGATGTGGACTGGCTGTGGGCAGCCCCCCCAGAGAGGAGGTCCGGCGAGAAAGGTGAACATTAACCCGGGTCCCATTCTGGGCATCACACTATTCCCCATAAATCATTAACCTGTCCAGCATCAAGCCTGTGACAGCATCAGAATGACAACATCAATCCATCAGGATTCCTCTAAACTGCAGATTTTCAGCCTCAGATGCAAATAGGGTAAATGTAGACTCATTCTGGTGGAAACAGACTTCTACTTCGGCTCTGCAGAGTCTTATCTGAAACACCTCCCGTGGTCCTGATATTTAGTTTAATGCTGGTTTATTGTAGATGATTTATTTCATGTAAAATCCTACATGATAGCCATAAAGAAGCCTCATGTATCAAGTGCTTGGATAGTGACAAAGTGAATTCTGTCTCAACATTTAAATATTTTACAAGCTCATCAAAGGGTAAATACATCTGGCATCAAGCACATGACAGGCTCTTAAGGTCTATGTAAGATCTATCACAGTCTGAGGCCATGCTTCTGACAGCTATTAGTATGTTATTGTTATAAATTCATTGAGTGGCCATTGCTAAATGTTCAATACCCCCTTTTGTTTTTGTTTTACATGTATATACTCTCAAATTATATTTATACAAACAATAGTAGGACATATGTGGATATTGAACAAAAGTATGGCACTGAACCATGTGTCGCCTAATTTATATATAGAAGCCAAATAACTTTAGTGTGCCATTGAATTTGGCAAAAACTATCCTGGAGAAAAAGGACTGGGTTTGCTGATTTGGGTGCACAGTGAGTTTCATTCAGGTTTGTGCAGATGATTGGAAATGGGGTTTTATGCGTTTACGTTTCCGTGTTCAAGTTTGTTAACTCTTAGGAAATAAGTCAAGGTATTATTACCTTAGTATTCATTCTGAGTTCCCAGTATTATTATGGATATCTCAATCACTATTCACAGCTTATGGATTTGGTTTTGGACTCAAATGTCTGAAAATTGGATCGTGGAAATGATTCAAGTTTGTTTTCTTTCTTTTTTTCTTTTTGACTAAGACACACTGCAGGAAACAAGCTCAAAATCATTAAAGTGTAGACTACAGATTAAGGTAAACCAAAAATACTTCTCACATTCAGCTTTCATTTTTCAACACTTTGAAAAAGAGAATGCCAATGAGCTGAATTTAATTGAATAAAAAAAAAACTTGAGATCAATAGCTCCCAATCTTTTCACGCGTCCAGCCTGGCTGTCACTGTAGGTGGTGCTGGTGGCGATGTACAGTGAAGGGTGCTGATTGTTACTGCAGAGGCCTGACTGATCTCCATGACTGTGCAGGGCACAACAGAGGCCTCCTTGATGAGGCCTTTTGATGGAAGACCTCTGTCAGAGCAGCTCCATACATGTGTATGTATTTCTCCATAGAAAGGTTGGCGTTAACTCTGGTCGCAGTGACCAATTAGCCCTGGCAGAGAGTGGCCTCCTGACCCTTGACCCCTGCTGGGTAGTCTTACCCATTAACCCCTCGGACCACAGCTGGAGTTGATGTAGTATCCTTTCTTCTGGCTCTGCTAAACACACGGCCACATTCACCCTGCAGCTTCCACTTTCTGTCTCTTTGCCCCTCTCCTCTGTTACCCGGGTGTCGTCTCGCTCCTCGTGTTGACCTCTCGAGTCCTTGACCGCACAGATCTGTTGGTCCACCTCCATCATCATCAGGAATTATAGGCCAATGCAGAAGTTAGCACCACACTGGTCACCCTGACAAAAAGCCAATGGTATTTTTTCTTTAGATTGCATACAATTAGGTCTGTCACAAACAAACATGAAGGATACCTTTTGACATCTTTTGTTCAGCGTGATAATCTTCACAGATTAACAAGAACGATTATGATTTTTCAGAGATTGAATGCAATCGCCAGGAGTAAAAAGCTAACGTTTGACTCAAACGTTATGTCGCCTCATTTAGCAAATTGATACCCTTTTTAAAGACACATAAACGCTTTCAAATTCACCAGACGGGTGTTCAAATAGGTATCTTAAGTTAGAGAAACGAAATGGTATAATCTCCTAAACTTGCATTAACCACTGACCTAGTATTAGTCATGTAAGGGAACCAGAAATTAAACATTCTGACTCATTTCCAGGTTTTAGGACTTACACCTGCAGCAATCCAGGACAGCTTGAATATAGGCCAATTGTTTTCTAGGTCACCTTTCTATATAGAAATCACCTGAGTCACTTTCCATATCAACATACCAAAGTATTAGAACTTGCATGATAATAGCAATGGAATCAATTTGAGTGGGATGTATATTTAATATCGCCGATAGCAGTTGCAGTATTTATGTTTTTATTGCAGTAAGTTGCACAGTATGTGTCTCGAAGTGTTAATACTGATTAAGAAACTTGAACTTGTCCCAAGTGCACATGTGTGAAGAGCAGGTTGAGAGTTAATAACTTAATATGACATTAACATGTGATGAACTAGTTTAAATTACAGGTGAAGGGATAAGGATCACTAGACATTATATTCTGACTGGCATCATTTCCCCAGATGAACTTTGTCTGGCCAAAGAAGAGGCAGCATCAGTCATGACCTTTCCTGTTTTACGCTCTGCTGCCTGGGAGTCATTCCAGTCGGCTTATAAGAGGTGAAAGGAGAGTCAATGATCCTCTGTTCCCTGGAAGGCTTTGATCAGATAGATGCGGCACAGAATTAGAAAGCCAAGGAGGAGTTGACGAAACTGTATGTCCTGAAGACCGGATGAAGCTTCCTGGAAGATGACAGCAGCCCTGCGTATGCGTCGACAAATTCATTGTGATATTTTAGTGTTGAACCAGTTTGTTTTGCTCCTCAAAATTGGGATATCTGATGAAAAATTAAGGAAGACATTAGTATAAAATGTTTTAGGATAATATTTACTGAGGCCTGTTAAGGTGAGAATACTTTTTTACATTCAGTTTAGTTGTCAAAAATATTCCCAAACTTACTAACACTATAGTGATTATTAAACAATTGTAGCAATGTATAATGTGTTTATTATTCCCTCTTGTTCACATTATTCCTAAATGATTAAAGCCTCGCCGCTGAAAGACGAGCAATAACACACTGAAGATGTTTCTTTCTGTTTGGTTGATAGAAAATAGTATTATTATAATTTGAATTATACTTTTGACCTTGTGCTGTAATTAATTTAACAATCGGCATGTATAATAAATAACAAATAAAAATAGCTGTCCATGTGCAAGTTGACTATGCGCATAATCAGAACATCAGATGGTTCAGATGATCATGCATCGTTGATTGTATTTAAAAAAAAGTGAGTTTTGGTAATACAATCCATAAAACATTCACCTGCATGTTTCCGGATTAATAAACTCATCCCTGAAATAACAAAACTAACAATGGAGCACACGGGAGGTGAAACAAAACAACAAGCTAGCTGCTGGGTTTAGCAAATATAACCTGTGTTTGAAGCCAGAATAGTCCGGAGCACATTTCCAACAGCTGTCTGAGAACGTGCTCCTGAATCGAGCTTGTATCCACACTCGAATTCACGGCTGAATTAAATGGCACATTTAGAGAGTTCAGTGTTGTGTCTCAAACTCTAACAGATGCTAATGGGCCTTTCAGTATTTCAGTTTCTTTTAGAGAAAAGAGTAAAAGAGACATAGTCAGACCTGTAGAGGCCTCCTGGGTCTGAAAATCAAAGGCCTCATTGAAAACCAAATAGAGCAACATCAGTGGATTACAAGGGCTCAAACAGCAGGGCTCCACGACGGAGGCTGCAGGTCAACACAGGGATAGAGAAGCAGAGTTAAGGGTCATATAAGCCACGAGGTTTTAAAGTGGTAAATGTTTTTATCATGATGCAAACTTTTATTTAAAAGTCGATGTCTTTAAAGCGCCTATGATCAATTTTCTTTGTAAGCAGAACAGGGTTAATAGTATTAAAACGACTGGCTTATATCACACTTCAGATGCAGATACAACCGAAAGAATTCTTATTCCAAAAATTTCTAGAAGTTGTCGTTTCAAAACCTCTTAAAATGAAGGTGTGTGTGTAATGACAGCTACTATATTTTTTTTTACAGTGGGCTTTGTCAGAACCAGATAAAGGCTCACATGAATTGTGCTATCAACATGTCGGGTTCAGTGAACCTGTTGCTGGAGTAGTAATGTGCACTTTAGATCTATGAACTTCAAAGAGGCAGTTTGTCTTATCGTGCAGCAACACCACAACATCTTTAGGAGTTATAAACATTTTGGAGCGGTGGAAAGTAACTCGAGCAGTGCACCTAAGTACACATTTGAAGTACTTACATTTTATGTTACTTCAAACTTCTAATCCATTGCATTTCAGTGGAAAATATTGTACTTTTTGCTCCACTACTTGTATCTTAGAGCTACTAGCTGAGATACAAGTAACCCTGCAAGTCAAGATTTGAAATAAGTTGGAAATGTATTATAAAATAGTCATCCAAATGTGTTTGATATGATACAAACGAAAATTCTTACAAATATATTGTTAACAATCCAAACAGTAAATCAAATAGTTAGACTGAGTATAATATAATAGTAATATTACAGCAAGGACATTTCTTTAAATGTGCACACAAAATAACCAAATCCACATATTCTTTTAGGAAAAAAAACTTTTACTTGAAATATCAACATTTTCTCAGAAAGTATAAATAATGATTTATGATTGATTTAAATTTTTATACAAAAATAATACATTAGGACGAGAAGAAAAAAATCATATTCTGTCACACAAGTGTGAGTGCCTTCTGATCAGATGGCAGTAGATGTGCCTATAATACAAACCAAGCGACCAACATAACAATAACAAATGAAATGACCTAATATTGAACCGGAGACTGGATCTGACACACGCAGTAATAGTGATTCTTGATGCCAAATGTGGTCGCGTCCATTGCTCGCGAGCTTACAGCTCCACGTCTGCACACGTGTACCTTTGCTGCTTGGGGAGGGGGTGGGGGGGGGGGCAAACACAAATGGCCAGTTCGCGTCCAAACATGCTTCGGTACAGTTAGCGTGGGCGTCTGAACCCACAGCAGCTGCTCCGCTCCCCAACGTTTCCCAGTCTCTGTGGATTCCTGTATGATTAGAGCAGCTGCTGTCACAACACTGCCCTCTGTCATGTCTCTCTCCTTCACAAAATACCAGACTAATTTGACTGTTTTGTTTCAGAATACTTGTCAATATTTCCATTCTAACCCCCCAAGTTGGGGTCCTGGTGTATGATGAGGAGTTATTAACAATATTTGTCCAATTTGGTTTCTCTTCACATCGAGGCAAGAAAGTGGGAGAAGGAGGCGGGTGAGTCCCATTCCTGAAATTCACCTGAACCAGTGTGTGCAAACAGCACAGTGAGGAAGGGCAACAGTTACAGTGTGAGTCAGTCCTCCCTCCGTAGACATTGCTGGCGGACGCTTTTTCTTTGGCATAGCTTTCACACATTCATCCATCTGCTTTTCTGTTATTTTACAGGCAACTTTATCAACAGCAGCTCCAGCATGCAGTCTAAACTGTAAGCTGCGGGCTAATTGTTGGTGGCTTCACTGATAGTGCATATTCATTTCCAGTCTCAAGTGTGTGGAGTTCTGTGAAGACTCCTGTCATACATAAAACACAAACATTGCATAGTCCTTTCAAGATTGTCAAAGTCTTTTCAATCACAGTATACACATTGAACGACTCCTGTAATGATGAATCCCCTGTATGCTAGCACAGTAAAGCTGCGTGTGACAGAATAATATGGAAGACTCCTTAAGGCCCAGTAATGCATGTCAAACACACGCTCAAGATGTGTACGGGGGAGATTGTGATTGTCACACTGTTCTGCTCACGTGCAAGACGTGTTGTGTTGGCTTCCAGGAACTTGTTGTGAGTCTTTCAGCCTTCACAGAGGCTAATCACTGTCTCTGTCGTAGTTTAAGGGTGACTTCATATTCCCACCTTAAATCACAGAGTAATGTCGGTTGTCCCCAGAGCTTCGTTCAAGTCTGTACCGCCGCAGCTTGTGAGCCATATCGGGGCGCTTGTTTTTTGTTCCATGGTAATGTCAGAAAAGAGGATGGCAGGTGGCATACAAAACTGAATACTGTTTTCAAAGATTGGGTTAAAATCATCTTTGTTGATCATGTGTGTGCGACAGAAGGAGGGGGTAGGTGAGAGGGTGAGGGTTGGGGGAGGGGGGGGTCTGGTGTCCTCACTTTTCAGGTGGAGCGACTTTTGTTTTTTTTACGCCCCCCCCCCCCCCCCCACTCTGCCCCCATTTCTCATTTTCACCGCTTGGCCCGCCGTCGTCGGCACTCCTCTAGTTTTGTTGACTGACTCATCATCCAGCACGGCGTTGCCGGTTATTAAGAGTTGTCATGGTTACCACGGTGAGAGGGTGGAAAAATGTGCTCCCGTTGCTGGGCACCGAGGAAGTCAGGTGGACGCTCTCACCAAGCTTGAAGAGGACACTGAAAGGAGAAGGGGAGAAGTGTGAGACAAAGTAGACCTGCATTACATAAAACAATAAATACAATCTGTCCAGTAACAAAGGCAGCCTTTGTTTGTTTGTATAAAGAGCATCAAGGCTTCCTGAAAGAAACACATTTTATACCAGTGGTGGAAAGCAACTTAGTACAGCTTTGAGGTACTTATATTCGAGTTTTACCCTACTTTATACTTCCATGTCACAACATTGTCAGATGTCACATTGTCATTGTCACTACATTTATTTTACAGATATTGTTGCTTTTCAGATTACAATTGTGCAAAATAAATCATAATTTTCTAAAATATGATAACTCATTATTGGTTAAACTATTATGCAGTTGGTGTAATTAGCTCCATCTTGACTAAACTAGAAAGTTAACACGTTTAAAACTGCAGAACCAATTTTGTCTCCAGACCTCTTTCTCCCTGGGTTTGAGTCGTCGTAGGAACCCCAAATTGATTACAATACTTGTGTTTATTGTATGTATTTGTTCAGCAAGTCTTGGGGAAAAAAATGTATATCAGCAAAAAAAAAACACTTAAAAAAAATATTTTGATCATAACTATGAACATCCAGCATGATGTGAGCCAGAATCCCCAAAAATGCCTCCTGGAGCATCAATAAGACACCTTTTTGGAAAGATTAGGACCTAAAGAATCGGAATCTGCAAAATCACAATAAAACAAAGCATTGGTCTGTTAGGAAGGAGTTTCAGTCAAAAAACTGTGTCGTTCGGTTCAAAAATGGAAATATTATGTATTTTATGGCAAAATATTGTCTGAATAGTGCATGCTGGGACTTCTGCTGGGTTTCCTAAAGGTTAAAGTACCATTTACATGATTCAATAATATTAAACGGATATTATATGTATTTGCTTTTCAATCTTTAGGTACAGGCAGTACAATGCGTTTGCTTCAATAAAATTCTGAATGCAGGACTTTTACTTGCAATGGAGTATTTTTTATAGTGTGGTACTTTTACTTAAGTAAACCATTCAAATACTTCTTCCACCACTGGTAAACACATCACCCCTGCACCTTCATGTGCCACACCTGACCAAATACATTCCTCATCCCTCTTTCTCCCAACTCTCAAAAGCCTCGTTTCCATTGAAACGCTCTCTCTTTTTTTGGATTGTTTGTGGAATTTATTTTTCCACCTGCCTCTCTAGGGGTGGAGACCAGGTGACCCTGGTTTGACCCAGCGTCCAGCAAACAGCTTCACCTGATAAAGGCGACCCGCAGGGTAAGACTTGAGTCATTAGACGCCGGGCTCCGAGCAAAGGTGAGCTTGAAACAGACGCAGGTATAATGGAGGGTTCTGGGTAAACAATGATCGTTATAAAGCCTGAGCATGCTGGTTGTCTCACGAGGAGAAGGCTGACCCATCGAAATAAAGTCCTGATAAGAAAATACCTGAGAGAGCCTACTGGCTAATTGCTCTCTAAATAATTGTGAAATGCCAGTGTGATGCTGCCTGTGGTGGAAAATAACCACCAGTGCATCAACTCAAGTACTGCACCTACAGTTCAATTTTTAGGTACTCACTCGGCAGATGGAGTTAGCAGTTAGTTAGCATATTTAAATTTGACACAATGAAACACAGGACTTAGTTGATCAGCAAAAAATAAGTTAAAATGTTAAAATGTGAATAGGTGCTGCTTTTCTTGGTAGCAATTTAGAGTAAATGTATTAGTATTGGGTTTTGGACGGCTTGATGAAGTCACCACAGGCATTCACACTGCTTTTCTAATGTTTTTAACACTTTAATTGAAATAATCAAATAAAAAATCATTGTTAAACCAGTCCTGCCTTCTGACTCCTTAATCCTCTTGTCATGACAATCTTAAATCCACATAAACCAGATTTGTTTCATTACCGATGCATCACACTTCTACAATATTTACATAATTTGAGCATTCCTTGGGTATGTTATCACAACTAAACTATATCATCAAACGTATAAGCGATTTAGAATTTAGAATACCGTGTGTATTTGTTTACGCAGGTAAATCATTTGAATACTTCTTCCACCTCCAGCTTTTATCACAGCGTATACCTTAATTGTTTTGCAAAAGTATATCAATAAATGTCTGATTGTCCCCCGAGAAAGAGCAACACCCTGACCAAAATGCACCTTTATTTTAAAGCCTCGGAGCGTTTTGTTTTACTTCCTTCCTCCACTGAGGATTCCCTGTTCTGAGCTATCATCCCATCACCCCATCTGTCGCTCAGTAGCGCGGCGGTACGAGCGCTCTGCCTCAGCGTGGGAAATTGAGCGTGTGAAAGCACCGTGGACAACATTTCAGGCTAGAGCGAACACTGAGAGCAGGGAGAAGTAGGAAAGAGGAAGAGGTGTAATTACCCCACCACCCCCATCTCATCTCCAGCCTCACTGTAGCATGGAGGAAAGTAGCAGCACACCCGGCCTGAGAACTTTGATTAACAGCAGGGTTAATTTCCTGATCGCACAGGAAACACTCAGCAGGGAGATGAAAGTGAAAGGAGGCAGCATTAATCAAGAGGCGTTCAGGCTGAGGGAGCAGGTGATTGATTAGATGTCTGTTTAAGAGGAAATAGGAATTCTGAAGAGTACACTTTCCACATATCTACCTCGTCTATTTGTGCAAATGCAAACATGTAAACATCAGCAACAGCCCCAACAGCAGCCCTGAAAGTCTTCAATCTGCTTGCTACGTTGGTCATTTTATTCATTTCAAGTGTGTGACTGAACTGATTAAATTGGATTTACCCAGGAGAGACCGCCGAGTTGCACCATCTTGTTTACAGCAGTGTCCTAATGTAGGAGGAATACAAATTGGTCAACACACAATCATAACACACGCACACACACACACACACACACACACACACACACACACACACACACTCACGACTTCCTGTGATTCTTTACTTCCTGCTGCAAAGTGTGCTTTTGGATTGTGTTGTTTCTCTCACAGGGTGAGGGTCATTCCTGTGCATCGATAGGTGATGCGTGAGCTAATCAAGTGAAACAGTACTTTTCAAATTAAAAGAAATGATTCTATATGTTGCAAAATGTAAGAATTATAACAAGAATTGCGAAAAAGACTGATTCTCATGCAGATGCCCGACACTGATTACAGATTTCACTTTGAAAGCGACGGTAGCAGGCGGGCTGAGGCGAGAACATGCATCTCCCTGTGGCCTCCGGGATGGGACTGACCGTCTTGTTCGAGGACATGGAGCTGAGGGTGCTGAGGCTGCTGAGGCCGTTGCCGTCTGTGACGACCATGGCCGAAGGGAAGCGTGACGGGTGGGAATATTGCGGTGGCTCTTGCTTATGAGGATACACTGCAAAATAAAGTCACACAGATACTAAGATGTACACACTTGCACGCACATGGATTTAATTTTTTTTAAGTACTCAGTTTTAAGGTTGATATCAGGTCTAAAGCAACTCCAGATAACAAAGCGGGAAGAGAAATAAGATCCCATCATATTTAAATAGTAAGTCATGATAGAATTATTTTTTTAGGCTTTATTTGACATAGGGGTTCCCAATTTGAGAATCGTACCTACCAAGATAGGAGATCGTGAAAAACATATTTCCGCCGCACTTTATGTTTTTAGGCCTCGAGAGTTATTGAAGTGAAACCATTTCAAACTGTTTTAACTGGTCACAGATAGTGATAGTGGACTGGACTGTGCACACTAGAGCAGTTGTTCTTAACCTTATTGGAGGTACTGAACCCCGCAAGCATCATTACTGTATTCAACGAACCCTTCATAATTGTAAAAATAACATATGATTTCTTCAAACCATAGGTATATGTAGCTATTTTGTTAGTGCACATAATGAACCATGCATCAGTTGCACACAAAATCACTGTGTTTAAAGAACAAAACCAACAAAACCTGAATTTCACACAAACATAACTGAATTATATACACAACTTTCTTCACATCGACGGTCTTGGTTGTTGTTGTAAAAGGCTGACCCCTGCCGAACCCCCAAGAGTGACTCACCGAACCCCTGGGGTTCAATCGAACCCAGGTGAAGAACCACTACACTAGAGGCTTGCATCCAAAGAAGATGAGAGTAGAAACGAGTGTTACTCACTGTGCGAGTGCGTGACAGCAGCCATGAACGGCTGCTGACTCATGTGACTGGGGGACTGCTGCATCAGGCTCTGGTGGTGGGGGCTGTGGAGCTGCTGGGAAAACTGCACCGGCTGCAGCGCCGCTAAGCTGCCCGCCACGCTGTTGATCACGGGCACCGACTGAGATTGCGATGTGTTTAAACCTAGTGGGACACGAGAGAAACCGCCGTCCGTCAAAACCATGCCGCGATGAAATACATTCAAAGACTTCCACTTCTTGGTGTGGGACTTACTCTGCGCTATGGCCATGACTCCAGATAGAGGCATGATGAGGTTCTGCGTCTGCTGATGGCTGTGATGGGAACTGTGGATGTTGGTCAGTGTGCTGACTGGAGGAAGACCTCCACCTGAACCTGAAATCTAGGAAGAGATGAAGGAAATCAATGCAACTCAAGTTCTGATTTACTGATGTGTAATGTTTTACAACAAAGTACCCCACTTCAAGTTCTGAGTGTCTGGTATGTAAATTCACATAAATGTAGTTTCAAAGTGAAACAGATGTTGGCTGCAAAACAAACAACAGACATAAATGTTGACTTAGTTCAGATTTTTTTGTATAACACTGTAGTTGTGTAACTCCACTCACACACAGCACACAAGCAAACATTGATAAGAAACAAAAGGTCAAGAAGAAAAAGAATTGTGCTAAAATTGTCGGCAGAAGACTGTGCGGGAGTTTGTGTAGCACATTGTTAGTGTTTGTATATCTGTGTGTTGGATCATGATTACGTGAACATTTGAAAAAATACACAATATATGCATTACGGTAATGGCTATCTTGATCCTCCCACTCGGTGGGGCTGCGACTATTTGACTACTGCCAACTGTCCAAAAACGACAGATCGGCCAAACACACATCTGCAGATAAGAAACTGTCAGCTCTGACCAGCTGTGGTCATTTCACCGAATGTCGCTCCAAAAGACAGAAGTATTTTGAACTAACGGGGAAGTTATTAAACTTCAGTTACATGACATTATATTTCATGTGACCCTGAACAAGGTAATTAAAATAATACAGAATAGAATTTAGGGTTGTATGGCAATTCAATTTTGGTCAGAAGAAAAATATTGTATTTTGACAGTAAATCACACATCTTATATCAAAAGTTGTGTTGCGCCATGACTCAAACGCTGTGGGTCAATGCACAGGTCTCCTTGTCACTGATCAAATATTGGACTAGGGCAGAAGGGAGAAACTCTGAAGTAGACACAAACCAAAAGAACACATTGGATATAATCAAATGTTGGCGTCATTTCTCTAGAAGAACAAGCAGGGCTCCGCCTGTGTCTCCTCTTTGGGAGGCATTTAATCAATAAGAACAGAATGTTTCTTTGTCAGGTTTATTGGCTGATGCCTGAACACTCTGGTCTGGTGAAGGCTGCATGTGTGCGAGTGCAGCCATGGCCTGCCACCTTTCAAACAGAGCCACACAATGTACTAATTGTTGGCTCTTGCCCGTGGGTCCATGGGAGAGGAGGTTCAGCAAACTGCTTTGTACGTTTATGCTAAACGCAGGCCTGGGCCTTATCTAATCTGAGGCCCACGGGGGCCCAGGTGTGTTCACTCACCATCTTGCCGTCAGGTGACAGCAGACTGTGGCCGTGGTCCAATCCTCCCGGAGACACCTGCTGGAGCACCGACTGGCTGGTCACCATTGCGTTGTTGCTGTGGTGGCTGATGGTCGTGGAGGAGGTGACCTCACCGGGGCCTTGGCTGTAACGCACTGAGAAAGAGACAGACAGTTAGTTTCACTTGTCGCATCCCGAGCAACTGTAACAGCGGCTGCGTCCTACAACTATCACAGTTATGTAGGGCAGAGAGACAGAAGTGTAGAGAAACACCGCCGTTAAGTTAATCTACCTGCTCTTTGACGCAGACGGGGGAGGCCAGAGCAAACAAACACAGTGACCCGTCTGCTGCTATCTGCGTCGCTCAGCCAAGGCCATTCACCATGTTCACTCAACAGATCTCTCATCAGACTCTCTGATCAGCACACAGCATTTTAAGTGTTTGACACAAAATGTGTATATGTAGAAATGAAAGTACTCATTCTGCAGAAAAATGGCCTCTGTGTGTGTTATATTATTATATATCACATTGTCAGATTGGTGATACCGACGCATCAATGTGTACGCAGCATTGTTGTAGCTGCTCGGGCTGTTTTCACTACTTTAAATCCAGTTTGTTAGTTTAGTTCAGTGATTCACAACCTCGGGGTCGCACTCCCTCCAAAAGGTCACAAGATATATATATTTTTTTAAATCTCCTTGGGGATTAATAAAGTACTTTTCATTGTATTCAACATAAATGTCTTTGCTTTTTTTTCCTCTTTTTTTTTTTTTTAAATGTTCACATTTTTAAAGGAAAGAAATTACATTTCCTTTTGATTTGTTGTACAGAAGGATGAAGTGGCAGATTAAACAGAAAAGTCTAAGTACAGTGCTCAAGTAAATATCACAGTGATGTTTCAATGAAAATGCAATTCTTCTTTTAGTGCCATTACTTGATCCTGTGTCTAGACTTCTTGTTGTCCCTCACTGGAGGCCCAAAGGAATGCCTCACCCGACTACAACCGACAATCAAATGCCTGTTTGCCGATGTAGGCCCCCTCTGATACCAACAGAGTAAACATTACACAATTACAAGCAATGTCAAACACATTCTTATCCTGTGGTCTCAGCCTGACACAGACACAGAGAGCCTCCCTCTCTCTGTGACAGATCTCCCTTCTTCCACGAGCCCTTCGTCCCTGACCCGGGTGTGACAGCCTGAACGCCCTGGCAAAGTCGGTCGGGCGTGTGAGGATGCATTGATATATAGCCATGTTAAGATAAAAGGGAGGGAGAGGCACTGACACTAAATGTGACCAATGTGTTCTCGTTGCTGCAGGATCTGACAGTTCGGTTCAGGTTCTCTGAGTTGTTGTATGCAAACAGATTCATAAATATCAACCTGGAATAAGTCGCAGCTGTTATTGTAATACTCTTGCATACGATTCTGCACATTTAAAGCAATACTTTGACATTTTCTGACATAGATGCAGACATTCAGCTCTCTGAAAGATAATTGACAAGCATATTTCCCATACTGTTGAACTATTCCTTCGACTACACAGACAATTAAAATACCAATACCACGATGTCTGAAGACACAGCGCCATATTTCACCCGCTAAATTAGCTGTCCTCCATTTTGTTCAGACCACAGACTTCATATTGTCTACTGCAACCTCTGGCAACCCCGCAACTCTCCACCGTGCCTTGTAAACACTGCCGCAGAACAATAAAGCACTCCATTGGACTCATGACCCCCATTGCCACACAATAGAGGAGGACTCATAAAAAGGCAGTTATCTCAGTGCTGGACGACCTCCTAAAGTGTCAGACACAGAAAAGGATGCTATTGAGGCCAGTTTTGTTTCTTTGGGTTCGGCAGTAATCCAGCTGCACAGAGCCTCGGAGTAAGTAAGGACGACTTCCAGGATCTGTACAAAGAAACTCTGGGTTTCTCGAAAGCAAGTTTTTTTTAGAGACAGGCTTTACAATTGTTTTACTTAAGAGATTCTGTAAAACTAAAGATTTGCTCAGGCAACATGGGTAATCCCTGAAAACCTGAAGCGTCTTTTTTGAGAGCAGGGGGAGGGTGAGAACTTCGGAGGGGGAGTGGTAGCAAGGATCTTCAGCAGGTTTTAAAGGCTCTAGCTCCCTGTGTGACCCATGTTATATCAAAGCCTGCCTCCCCAACCCCAGGCAGTGCTCATTGTAGTGCCGCTGCATATGACAGACCTCCTGGGTCTCCGCAGGACGTATCCAGTCTCTTCTTTGTGGCTCGTTGGGAGTCAGAGAGCAGTGGAAAGTGCAGAGCTAAGGCCATTATTTTGTGTGTGAGTGAGTGTGTGTCTTGTTTCAAGCTTGCCTGAGGTGACGGAAAGCAACACAACCCACGGATAATCCCCCCCACTGCTGTGTCCGATCAGGAACTTCTGAGTCTGCTAGTTTTGTATTGGGCAAATCAGCAATGATTCCATTTCATGGTGACTTTAGCTGCTAAATGATCACTGCTGCAAGAAGTACTCATCTAATACTTACAAGTTAAGCTCCTGCATTCAGAATGATTTGCAAGTAATAGTAGGTAAGTATTGGCAAAATGTACTTAAAGTATCAAATGTAAAAGCACTTGTCAAGCAAGAAAGCGGCCCTCGTGACAGAAGTGTGATTATAGTTTTATTATGAGATCGTGTCAGCTGTGAACAGCTCCAGAGGAATCAGAGGTGGGCCGTACACTTGTGTAAGGCCTGCCGGGACGCCGATATGAGCTGTAAGCACCAAAAGAAAACAGAAATATCTCTTTGAGCAGCTAACAACAAGACATCTGAAAAAGGGCCCCCAACCAGACACCGGATTTTTGATCAGCAAAGGAGTTTGGAAAGAAACATTTACTCCTTAACAATTTTTTGTTGATAAAATCTTTTCTCAGCTGTTAACTACATATAGTGACGTTTCAAGTACAATAATTTACCTTTAAAATGTAAACATTAACATGCAATGGAATACATACGAGCATAACTATACTTAGTAACTTACAACTACTACTATCAACCTTTCTTTTTCATTATTGTGTTAAATGTTAAATGCATAAACATGATTGTAATTATAAAATTCATGTGAAAATCTATTATTGGAAAATACATAGTTGTATATTATGATTTAGTCTGCATATGTATCACATTAACTAGCTTGTTAGAGGAGGTTAATGCTTCAAAGTAAAAATGCCGTAAATAAGATGAAATACTTGAGCTCAGTAAACGGTATTAACGGATGACCAGTTGGTAAATATTACAAAGGAAAACACAGGTGCGGGCACACATACGCCATCTGACAAACGATGTAATCTACCTGAGATCAGTTTCATTGCTAAAAGTAAAAAAGGTCACCACCAAAACTGCACGTCACACAGTTTGACTGTCTATCCAGTTGTGACCAACGGATCAATGAACTGAAACAGAATCAATAAAAACTCCCAGAGTAAGAGGAGTTTCTTTGATCCGACCCAGCGGTGACCTCTCTTGTATGACTGAAGGTGTGGCGACAGTTTAGAAGGGTGGGGGCGAGGTTTCTCTGTAGGCAAAGAAGGGGTCATCAGTCCTGTCTGGCCAGAAAAGGGCCTTTACCCCAGTGGACAGCTCCTGCTGCTCCATGTCTGCACCCAGCCTCAGCAACTATGCCAATGCCCATAAAGATGAGGGGGGAGGCTTTTAAAATCAGTCCTCCTCAAGGCCCAGCAGAGATAAATGAACCTAGGTTACAGTCACTGCAGCCTTCTAATACACCACAGACAATGAGACCTCCTGCTGGGGCGGAGTATAGAGAATAGGAGTCAGAGGAGCCCCTTATCAAAGGCCTAGGAGATGTAGTAGCAAAGGATTTTAATTGTCTATTAAGCATGCATAATACAGGCCGTGCCCTAGCAACGCAATGAGACGCCCTGCTGGGATATTATTGTCAGGCCAGAGGCTGACACTGAAAAACAGCTGATGCTGTCGGCAGGATGCCAGCAGGACACCTTGTAAGCAGCCAGCTGAGGGGTTTTTTTTCTGGGGAGAGCAAACTGCTTTCCACCATGCACTGACCCTTCCCTTCTGCAACCTTATCGCTGACCCTCTGGCTTGGCAACCTGAGGTCAATGCCTGGTCAGGTGTTCTGAGCAACAACAAAAAAAAACCCAAAAAAACTCAAGCAAACAGACAACCACCAAAGGTAAAAGAGCAAGCCAGGGCAAACAGTTTTCCCTTCAAAGCGTACTCTTGTTCGAACACGAGAGGAACACAATAGGCTCTGCGTGTGACTCTCAAATCACAGTTTTATGGAGGGTGAGTGATGGCACGGGGGATAATGCCCTGCGAGGCCTATCAGCTTTGTTTTTATGCTGTATACACCAGGTAGACTCGGTCAATACTAATTACTGCAAATGCAAACATCAGGTCAGGGTGAAATGGTCAGAGCAATAACGCACAGCCTTTCCTTGTTTTGAAGACTCTCTGAGTGGAGTCATTAGCAACCTGCATGGGAGGAGGAAATGTGGAAATGTCGGCGTTATGTTGAGGTAACCTGGATGTGTCTGTCCCCCCCTCCCTGACCCTGGCCTGACCCTGGCCTGTCACAGGGTTGCTGCCCTTTGTGTCATGCTTCTCCATGCTGACTTTGGAGTGGAGATTGCAGGTACAATGTGGATTGTTCTCAGTGTGTTTTCAAAGATCAGAATAACAATGGCATTTGCTCAGCTCACTCACTGACGCTCATTGATCACTTGTCCCCTCTTTCTCTGCCTCTCTGATCACATCAACTGTGCTTAGTAGTTTCACGCCCCAAGACAACTAAATCACAGGCTTCTTTGCAATATTTTGCCAGAAAACAACATAAATGCGATGTGGCGTGTGGTCATGTGAAACGTATCAACATCAGCGATTAATCTGCACACATCACATTCAAAGACATTGAAGTCTGACGTAGGCCCCGGAACGTGTGGAATAATAAGGACGATATCTCGGGCTGCTGTATAGATTTTTGCAATTTTTTCTGTCTGACGGTGTTATAGAAGTACAACTTGAAATGGGTGGTGTACTCTTTAAAAGCAAATTCAGTCATGACACATCCTGTCTTCTCTCTGTGATGCTGCACTGCATGCAAAGCGTTGCCACTTGGGATCTTACTGGGAGGTGAAAGGCTGGTCTGGGGATGATGTGGCGAGTTGTGGGACAGCAGAGGGTTCATGCTGTGGGGCGGCAGGCTGGAGTCCATGGCCAACTTCTGTCTGAAGGCTTCCTCTTTACGCCGGTTGGCAAACCAGTTATATACTCGCACTTCAGTCACCAGATTCGAGCCGAGGCCCTGAGCTTTGGAAGGGGAGACGCCTCTTTGAAGACATTCGGCTCTGCAGGACACAGGCGAACAGGGTGAACAAAATTGGGGTTAATTTAGTTTGGGTGACATTTTTCAAAGAAGAGTCAAAGAAGGTGTCATGGTTATCTACCTGTTGCACTCTTCTACCAAAGCTTCCCTCTCTTCCTTGCTGGGGTTCTTCTGGCGTTCGTAGGCCTGGTACAGGATCTGCTGGGACGCAGGCCCCCATTTGAAGCGGTTACGTCTCATTTTCTTGCAGGACGGTTCGCTGCCGACCTCTTCGCCAGGCGGACCCATGCCCTGACCAGACGGGTTAAACTCTGGGAAAAAAAACACCGGATCCTGATTGCCTTTGTCTGTCATGTTGCACATAGAGCCTTGGACTGCCTGGTTGAACTCTGCAAAACAAGATGAGGAACATTCAATGAAACACAATTTAAAAGGAAAATACACATTACACATACAAAGGAGAAGTTAGTTAGGTACATGCATAACATTTATTTTCGTTGGATGCATTATTAAAAACATAGGCTCTAGCACCTATATTGCTGAAGGTGCTGTAAATGTTACCCAGCATGATGAGGAAACGTCCAACCCACAATTGATATCCCTACAGATTTTAAGCCCAAATAAAGTGCCAAAATGTTTACACATTACAGGCCGGGGCAAAGCGGTGAGAAACTCAAATATTAACTTACGTCGGAGAATTTCCCGCTGTTTCCTAACATACCAGGTGTAGAGGGCCGCTCGCTTCTGTGTTTTCATGGGCGTGCCTTTGTTGAGGTGCTGGGAGAGGTGAGACTGGTTCAGCCCTGTGACGTCCACCACCTCCCGTTGGGGGATGTTGTGCTGCTGCATGTAACCTTTGATCATGCGGGCAGCACGCCATGGATCCTCTCTGGGTTCAGATAAAACACAGGAGCAGAGAACACTCATTTCACCACCCATCTAACTGTAGCTTTTGGAGGGAGGTTGTAAACAGCTGTAGCAACGTTTTCTGTCTATTTCAAACCATTAAATGAACGTGAACACGTGACGAAATTATTATTATTATTCATGCAAGTGGGAAGATTTGGTTATATTTGTTGATATTAAAATGAGTTATACAAAATATACAAATATGGAAATACTCTGTTGAAGCACACATGAACTTGTTCCTTTCCTTTAGCTTCACTGTTTCGTTTTGGGCCTCGAGTCTAAAAGGGGAAGTCCCTTCAAAGACAACCCGTTTATCATTGCAACCCATTCAATAGGCTGGAAGTATTTTCAAAGGTTCAAGTGGTTTCAGCCAGGTTGAGAAATTTAGTGTTTGTTCACTAAATGCATGATTTCAGGCTGGAAACACTCGGTCTGGGTTTGTGTGAATTTAAAGAAAGCATAAACACAGAGAAGTCTAGATTGAAAAGAACACCAAAACTGTGAAACAGATCTTAAAACAGCTTGACAAAATTAAAAAAATAGGAAAAAGATACTTGTCAGATCTTTCAATAGTATTTGGAAAAATACATAATATTTATATATATAAAAATACACATAAAATACATATAAATACATATAAAAATACATATACTTATATATATATATATAAATATATATATATATATATACATATGTGTGTGTGTGTGTGTGTGTGTGTGTGTGTGTGTGTGTGTGTGTGTGTGTGTGTGTGTGTATGTTTGTGTGTGTGTGTGTGTGTGTGTGTGTGTGTACGTATATATCCTATATTTAAATAAAACAGAAGTTCAAATATTCTTTAATTGTTAATCAACGAAACTTGAGGTCAGTATTGTGTACTTGTCTGTAATATTAGATATCTCAATATCATAATGATAATATTCTGAAAAGAAAATTTTATTTTTCGTTTTAAAGAGTGTTGCATGAATATATATATATATATATATATATATATATATATATATATATATATATATATATATATATATATATATATATAACATGCTCTTACTTGCATAATTAGTCTTTAAAATTATAAATTAATTATTCAGATGTCTGCAGCAGTGGAACAGTATCCGAAGAAAATACTCGGAGGTAAAAACGGATCCGAGATTAGCAGGCCTGACACGCTGACATCGGTAATTGCAGCAAATCTACACATATCTGTTTGTTTTGGAGAATGTGGAGGCCTACATTTAAGTCGGCGGGTTAAGTGGGAGATGTTAGTTTATAACTTTTGACAATGAATAACCAGATCTCCATTCACTCTAATCACACGCCACTGTGTATCTTTCAGTTGATGATTTATAGAATAAAATTAATAGTAACTTAACTACACGTGGGTTAGTTTTGATATTCTTCCGGTCCATGTTAGAACCTCAAATATTAGTTTTACAGTGAAATAAGTGGATTGAGTGGATTGAAGGGATTAGAAGCGTGAGGTCCAATTAACACGTTTTTTTTTCTCACGATGTGTTTACTGACGCGTCGATAAATGGGACAACAATAAAACTTTAATTCTAAGTTATAAGTATGTACTAAATTGATTGTATTATTATTACTACGAATGTATTACCATATTTATTAATATTTTATATCTAAATTCTTAGCCAGAAGTGGGTTTTTTTCGATTCACTTTCTCTTCGTGTCGTCCATTGCGATGTTCAGTGTGCAGGAGTCAGCCTAGAGTTAATAATACATAGATCTAAATTCATCTGCTATTTTCCAAAGGTAAAGAAAATTATAACACATGTGGATGATAAGTGACCAGATGGTGAACACACCATAATTTTTAAAACGTTAAACAGAGAAGGGAAAGCCTTTTGTACATAAAGGTTCAATTTGAAGCTTTATTTTCTGACCTTTAGGACGCAAGAAATAGAGCGTTTGATGAAAGCCACAGGAAACAAAGTACTGCTTCTTTTCCCTTTATCATTTCACCCGGTATGCTGCGATTTCAAATAGATTTAAACTAGTTTGTGCACTTTAAAACAAGGTAAAGCAACTCACGCCAACATGCGGTCCACCTCCGCCCTCTGCTCCGCGGCCTCCTCCGTGTTGAGCGACTGGAGCTCCTTCAGTATCGGCGGGGTGTCGTAGTCGTCCCCGTCCTCGGAGCCCTCGTCCCCGGACATCTTGCCCTTGCTGTGGCCGTTGGTGAGCGTGTGGAAGACGGGCTTCGAGTCGACGTCCGAGCCGTTCATTTTGCCGCTCTGAGGCGGAGCGGGGGACATGGGCAGACTCTCCAGTTTTACTCCAAAGCCAGGCGGACTGGGGTCCATATCATCCAGGGCCTGGATCAGAACATCTTTGGTAACTCCAGAGTCCAGCAAGGCGCTGAGGAGCTCCTGCTGCAGAGATGTCAGCTTGGATACCATTTTGGAGAACATTAAAAACTCAACATAGGCCTGCTGTTTTAGCGCGCTGCAGCAGTGGGGGGGTGGGGGGGGAAAGGAAAGAAATAGAAAGATGTAATAAAAGTTTAAAAAAATAAAAAAAAAAAAAAGTAAAGTTCCTGTCTGCCTCTCTGCTCCAGTGGTGTGAGGAGTTCGCGGCTGCTGACACCTGCTCCGAGAAGCTGCTTCACTTCCCTGTTGGAGGGGAGGATGGAGCTACTTTGTCATGATGCTTTCTGAGTGCAGGGGGATATAAAACGTGGTAATGAGTGGGCCGGCTGATGGGAGCCTTATGTAAATCCACTGAATAAGGCCCTCTCTGGGCCGTGGTAGACATGTGTTTACACTGCTGCACTGCTGCTTTTATTGGCTCCCCTTATCAGCAAAACTTTACTGGACTTTGGACCCTGTTGTATATGCCATAAAGACTTTTAAGAAAGGCGAGCTGCACATATTCACACCGCTGGATCTTTTATTCTAGTGGGAGGCCTTGAAGTGTAGCAGCCACAGGTTACTCTTGTGTATTTATTTGACTTATTTAGTTGCTCAAGTGCTCTCATTATTACTTGATGGGATACTCGTATCGGTGTTATGAGCTGTCGTTGTTCTCATTCATTCAGTTTGTTTCCTTTAATGAAGCCCATAAAGGAAATAGTTTGAGGCAAATAGTCTCACATCACGGTATCATAACGCTTATACATTTTTAATACTGCGAGAAGAAATGTATTTAACTTTTTTTAAACTTTCTTTGAATAAGCAGCTAACAATTATCATTAATAATATTTGCAAAGATCTACCGGACTCACAGAATTACAGTAATACAAATTTTAAAAAATCGTTTTTTTTAAACTTAAAATATGACGTAGCGACAGTATTTTATTGATTCATAGTTTAAAAACGTGGGACAAAAACAAATCCGTTTTAGTAGTTGTATATTGTCTCATGTCCCCACGCGGTACAACATATTTGGGTTCCTTAAATTGCGAAATGAAACGCCTCAGTTTTGCTCTCACTTCGCAAATTTAGAAAAAAAATCCATAAACCTACAATTCACTCAGAGAATAAACAAACTTTCAACCAATAATGTAAGAACAGAGCGACACTATTAGGGACCGTTTCAGCTTTGTTTCCTCGTGGAACTGTTCCGTAAATAAAACAGTAATAAAGTTGTTCATCTTATCCTCCTTTGGGTCAAGCACAACAAAGACAGAGAGGTCAACACACAGGTGCAGCGATGTTGAAGGTGACCAATCGGACTTACAGTCCAAGTAAACCCATTCAAATGTGTGTTGTAAACTTTATTAAACAACGTTTCTTGCAAGAGAATATTAATAAATCTTGAAAAGCAGAACACAATACGTGGATGACCGTTTATAACATGCGTTAGTCTGGATTTTGTTACTGGATTATTCAAAAGTGGTTTAAATGGTATCTGTGACATGTACCTTACTGTAAACTTACATCTGCTCAACTGTCCTGCATGAGCTCGTGAGGCTGAGCGTGTTGTTATAATGCTTTTACTGGTGAAAATGACTGCGCAATCAAAGTTAAACTCAAATTGGACTCGAGCGAAACACATCTGCAATGTTCACAGATACAATAGATCTATTAAACAAGGAGTATGAACAATGGAAACAAAATAGATTAAATAAATCAATAAAACCCACATCTTTAAATTAAAGCAAAGACCAGATGTGCATCAAGGTGCGTTGCGCCTCTTCAGCTGAGTCTGCAGCCAGGTGACATAGGTTACATATAGAAAATTATATTGCATAATCAATGTATTGCAGTTTCTACAAACTATAGGGGGAGATGTTCACATCTGCAGTTATTCTTTTAAGGGTCTATCGTACAACATAGT
Organism: Clinocottus analis; assembly: GCF_023055335.1. NCBI lineage: Eukaryota > Metazoa > Chordata > Actinopteri > Perciformes > Cottidae > Clinocottus > Clinocottus analis. The sequence goes on along the minus strand of NW_027175931.1, from coordinate 19,669,623 downwards.
ACATTAATTGCATTAACTATCTATATTCAAAATCAAATTAGTTGACTTGACTTGAAGTTAGCTGCTATTACATCGTTTTCATGCTGCAATGATTGAATTATCATATTGTATTGATGCAATTACAAATATTCATAAATTCTGAATATTACTGTATACCCACAATATCATGAGAATAATGATATGTAGCCCAGTGTTTCAGTCAGAAAAATGTTGGTTAAAAGTGGAAAAACTGACCTGAGATCAGTCTTCTGTGCAGCAGGTTGGTTTTCTGGCATTAGCTGTCAGAGTAAACAGCTATAATCAACAAACACTCTGTTTGGAACATACAATTGAAACACTACATGTGTAAACATTGTTTTAATGATAGAACTTTGCCTTAGCAAATTGTGTCCAAAAAAACTAACCCAGGAAAAATAATCTTTTCGAAACTTGTCAGTAAACAAAATCAACATGAAAACAGAAGCCACTGACCTCCTCTTTAACTATGCGTGATGGCTTACAAGATACGTAGCAACGCATTGGTTAGACGTGTAATCTTTCAGTGTAGTATCAATGTGGTTGATCATTAGTAATACAGGATTGCCCTCAGACTATTAGCACCACAGCTAATATGATGCAGCAACAAAACAAGTGCTGTTAGTAGTTTCGCCTAGCAGGGAATGTTTATGATGATCCGAATGTAAGCGATAGAATATGATTATAACAACAGTTACAGGAAGAGATAAAAACATAAAGTTCAATAAAGTCATCAACCCATCACTGCTGAATCCTGGAGAGACAATTCTCCGTTGGAATGTTAATGACTTTTAAAAATGATTTAGTTCTCCTGGGACACATCATCAAACAGTGGTTTTCTTCAGTCGTCGGTGTCATTACAGATCACACTCTTTTCTCCGGGCTGCTATTCTGGTACAAAGTTTCCCTGTGTTGTGCACCTCAGCCAGTGTGTTAAGAGTCACAGACGCTTTGTAACCCCGTGGAAACACATAAATTACAGTCGGTCTGCTCCCCTGTCATGTGTGGCTGACAAGTTAATCACTCAAGTGTTTTTAGGGCCCAAACAAATATTCTTGGAATAAACTGGGCCATTTGCTGTCTGACAATAAATCTTCTGACATAATCGGAGGAGAACGTAAAAATAAAAGTTATATGTGGTAAAAGAAAGATGATCTGAAAAATAGTCACGTTTATTGAGCTCACTGCCAGTGTTTAAGAATTATACCACTTTGAACAAAGAAAGGGATGGTACACTGAATACTCTGATACTCTGAATCTAGTAGAAAATATCTCAGCCCCAAAATATAAAAGAAGTCTTTTATCTGAGAGGTAATAACTAAACAAGCAACAGTAGCATTAACAGACATATGCATGATAACTTATAAAAAACATACATCTTGTCTCCTCTGGGTGGCAACATGTTGACATATATTTTTCTGGCAATTTCGCATGTTTCCATTTCAAATCTGTCAACCATTAACAACAAATAATAACAAGCAGCAAAAAACAGTTTATCCAGTACCGAGACCGTCACGTCTCTTGTGAAATCGGCCTGTGCGCCAGAGCGTGATGTGGAACATGCACTGCCCATTAACACTTTCACACAGATGACACGCGGGTTGAGTAACCGTAGGACAAGTACCATCCGGGGCCGGGACATGTCCACTCGTTTCCTGTAACGATACCTGTCCGTGCACCTGAGCGTCGACCAACAATCCCACAAAAAGACCGAAACCAAAAATGTATTTCTTATTTAAAATATGTATTAATCCTCAGCTGAAAATAGTCCCAAACAAACACATGCACTACTTACTTCTGTTTAAGAAACCTTTGCTAAAAACTAGCATCTGTTTCACTTAATTAGTCTTAATATGCCTAAGACAACCTCAAAACTAAATAGAGGATACGTTGGACGTTTACTTTGAAAATAGACGATGCAGAAAACGAGTAGTCCAAAACTGACGCGAGGGGCTACCTAGAGGGGTGCTTAGAGGGGTACCTAGAGGGGTACCAGAGGGGTACCTAGAGTGTTGTAATTTGAAGCTCAGTGCCACTGACCAAGTTGTAGTATTTGACGATTTGGGAGTGAAAGCCATAGGCTGTTTCCGTGATGCCACCCGTAGGTTTCTGAAGAGCTGCGGTGACCAGCCAAAATGGCCGAAGAGGTGCTACGTTGGCGGAAATGAGGCGAGGGTGACGCAGCCGAGGAGAGAGCGACTGATCTAGTACGACTCAAAGCTGCCACACGCTCAATTATGCGTACAGCTTCAATCTGATTTAAACAGGTTAGTTATTTTAAAGTTCACCCCCTTACAGTTCTCATTAATGGAAAATTTCATATAGAGACCAAAACCGTTTTTGTAATAGCGGACTATAAAAACCAACCAGAGGTTGGAGCTTTAGACCGTGTTGGTCTGTCTCACGAAGCCGGCGTGAATCAAAGGTTTCCAACGTTGAGGTTGGGAATTTAATAGGAAGCAAAAGTCTAAGAACAGAGGGCGTCGTATGTTGTACTGAATGTAAAGCCTCCTGAGGCAAATTGTGGTATGTGGGCCATAAAACACTGACTTGACTTGATGATAGATCATCTAACATAATAAAGTATACATCTTAACACTAAAAGAATAACATGAGGGGGAGAAGAAAGCAGTCTACACCTGAATTGTGTTTCTACAATAGACCGAATAAACGTGCTTCTTTCAATCGCCCGGTTATCATCACACTCTCAATCTGGATTCAGCCAGACTTGACTGGTTCCCGCTGTCATTTTAATGCTTCATCTCCAGGGACTGTGAGTTACTGATGTTGGGTCAAGGAGTGCTTAGCTGCTCTGCGTGTGTGTATCTGACCTCTCGACCTCTCGCTCCTCACCCAACGTCCTGGTCAGTGCACTGACTGGAACATTTTGGAAAGCGACTGAAATAAAAAGGGTAAAGTCTACAAGTTATGTACGTGAGAATCCGGAACCATCGACTATTTTCCGTTCCACAGACTGAGCAGGACCTTACCCTCTCCTGGAACTACCCGGCTACTCATCCTCTTCTCAGAGACTGGAGATGACTGTTTGCTGCCAATCTTGCGGTTTGCTGTGTCTGCGTGAAGAGACAAATGTGTTGAAATATTTTTTAAATTCTGCACACAACTCTAAAGTTTTCACTTAATGGAATAGTTCCACATTGTTTGAAAATAAGTCATTTACTTTCCTGCCAGGAATTAAACGGAAAATTTTACACCACTCTAATTTCTGTACGCAAAATATGAAAGTACAGATGTAAGTAGCCGCTTAGCTTAGCTGAGCACAAAGATTGGAAACAGGGGGAAATAGCTGGATGGGCTCAGTCAAACAAATCAGCCATGCAGCATCTCTAAAGCTCACGAGCAGCTCGGTGAGTGCTCCTAGGATTCAAGCTATAACCCTCTACGTACCTATGGGGTCAGTTTTGGACGTGTCAGGGATGGCTTGTCAATTTTTCTAAATAAATTTCCGTCTTCACAGCAAGTTGGGTTTAGGCAACAAAACTTAGTTAGGTTGCGGTAAAGATGGTGTTTGAAGCTAACGTCACCAACTAAAGACTCTCGTGCCAAACTATAAACTAAATTTAAAGTGCTGTGTTTGTTTAATCTGCGTCCATCTCGCTCTCCACCCGCCATACATAGGATGAGGGTGTGTTGCATTGGAGTTAACTGCAGTGTCTCGACGTGTCTGTGTCAGAAGATCAAAATGCTGTATTGGACGCATTGGGAGTGAGAACAGTTTGTTTGACCCGTACTATGAGTAAAAAAATTACAAAGTCTCCTACACCCTGTAGTTCATGGTAACACACTCCGAAAAAAAAAGGCAAAGTCATCAATATCTATTGTTGTGTACTGTACAACCAATACAATCATGAGCAATAACGTTTGTCTTTAGTAATGTAAAAAGAGAAAACAGACTTTTATCAACACTAACTTATGAAGTCTCTAACTGAGTTTAGGTCATAGGTCAACTTAACACAGGGGCAGGATGCAGCAATCTGGTAACCAACAGATGGTGCACAATAAACTAAGAAAAATAAAATAATAATCAACCAAATAAATAGAAATGCAGTGTAATGGATAGTAGCTACAGGTTCACAACGTAGGTCACGGCATCCCGCAAAGAAAATACACATAACTAACATTTTTACACTTGAGTTTTTGCACGAAATCAATAAAGTGAGATATAACGTGTTGCTGTACAGTGCTGAGTGACTGTTTTCTTTTTCTTGGAACAGAGCAAGGCAAACTGTTTTCTGCTGTTTCCTTACGCTAAGCTATGCTAACAAGCTGCTGGATGTAGCTTTAGCATACCCTCAAATAAAATAGATAAAGCAAATAAGGACATTACACCCTGTAAATGTTGCAGAAAAAAGACAAACAACATATTGCCCAACATGGCAAACTATTTCTCTTCAAGGAGAGGCAGTGTTAACAAAATACAGGACAAAAGTTTCAAAACTACCCTCAAAAAGGAACAGCGGATACATTCAGTGCGTCTTGAAGCTAGGAGCATTGTCTCTGTTGACCTAACCAGGAAGTGTCAGCAAGAAAAAGCAGCCGTCTAAGGAGAACCTAATATAAAAATAAAAGATAAGTCTAGAGTTCCCAATTCTCATCGGTTTTTTTGTCAACTCCCCTCACAAAAGCTCATTAATCATGCAAATCCTCGAGCTATTTTAATGATACTGAGCGGTTGTAAAGGTGTATCTGTTGTAAATCCATCAGTGATCAGACTTTTCCACTGGCGCTTTGATTTCATCACAGTTTCTTCTCATCGGAAGGAGCAGCAGCTTTGATCTCTATCAGTGCAATAAGATGTCGTCACCGCGCCCATGAATCACAGGACGATGGCTGCACACACAGAGAGGACAGTTTAGTTTGCAGGTTGACTGATACAAGTGAGGATAAGGAAGAGGAAAGTGATGGAACACGCCGACATCCATCCACCCCTCCCGATTCATAAACATGACCTATAGATGATCCTGCACTGGGAGAAGTGGGGAGCTCTGCCAGCCTGCTGCGCTGGAGATGTGTGTGAGAGTGTGTCGACACACTCTGCAGCAGGGTGTGTGTGTGTGGATGTGTATGGATGTATGTGTGTGACAGATTGTTTCTGTTCGTTTGAATCAAACCCAAGACTTGAAAGTCTTTGGACTGTGTTTGCTCTTCATGCGAAAGGTGTGTGTGTGTGTCGTCAGGGATTGAGCTTCTCCTCCTCTTTTCTTTTGTTAAATCATGTGAGATCAGAGCAGCTTTGAGGTTTTGGCTGTTAGTCACTGCACGGCAAATTGGTTTCTGTCTCAGTGTTGTTTGATTACCTCTTAACTTTTTGCCTGTGTAGTATTCTTCTTTTTTTTAAATATATTTATTTTGCAATGACAGAGAAGCTGATAAGAAACACTGAACAGATTTGTGATTTTCCTTCCTGTGAAGCTCTGAGATGCAGTATTTTGTTCGTCAGAGCAGCACGACCTCTGGCATCGTACAGCCCCCTTGATGCTCCCACCCGTTTACTGTAACTGAGCCAAGCTGATGTATTTGCACATTTTTTTATATGTCCAGCAAGAAGAATGATTAGTGCGCCTGTGCAAGCCCCTGCAGTGCACAAAACGACTTACTTAGATAAAGAGTTGCCCATTCGGATGAAGACTGCGCAATATGGCAACGCTGGCAGCAACTGCTCAGGGTGCACAACTCGGACGAGGATGACACTGGCATACAATAATAATACAGTAATACAGTAATACAAGTAATAATTCCAGTGTCCTCAAAGAAAGCTTTAGTCCTGGAGCTATACATTGTTCAACTTTACCTAACTTTCACATATCGAGGAATCAATTGCAAGGGACACTTATTTTATCAGATGGACGAGGCCATGTCATTTACTTACTTATTTACATTGTCCATTTGAGTTTTACATATTTTTAGTTCTGACACTGTGCTCCCGCCTACCGGGGCCATTTCCTTACTTTTTACAAAAAGAATGTCTCAAATGTCTCACACAACTTGTACAAATCAATTGCAAACTCAAAACTAATGAAAAATGACAAAACCTATGACTCGGGATACATTTGCAGTTTTTCTTTAGTAAATTGTAAGCAAAGTGTAAAATCATAACATGGAATCCAAATGCTGCCATATATGAAATAATATGACAATGTATGTAAGAGAGAGGATGAAGAATCAATGATCACATCATATTGACAGTATGCTGTTTTTGTGGTTTCAGAAGTTTGTGGGTGTGCGTGTGTGTGTCGGTGTATGTCTGTAAGTGATGATGATCTCCTGGCTGTCCTCCCAGCTGCTGCTGCTGCTGCTGCTGCTTCTCTCTCCTGCAGGCTGGTGGTCAATATTGACTCAGGGATCGAAGCAACAGCCACTTTGTCAGGGTGCACAGGGGGGCAGACCTGCTATCGCTATGGCATCAGGTGAAAACAGAAGAAAGGGCTGCTTATAGTATGATGCCGAAGTAAAGGAAACTTCAATTAAGGCAACACAACTTGCACAATCACAGCAACATTTTAAAATATAAGTAAAGTAAGTAAAGAAAGGTTTCTTTTGTCAACAACAGGCCCTTTTCTTTTGTCAGCAGACATTTTGACTTGTCACAGTAGGAAAAAAATCAAGGTTTTAACTAACAATGTTTGTTACACACACACACACACACACACACACACACACACACACACACACACACACACACACACACACACACCTTTCACGGCCCTATGCACAATGCCAAGGCTGTGAAAGGTAAGCAGCTGAATGGAATTTAGCTGTTATTATTGTAATTATTAACACCTGTGTGTGTCTTTTGTGTCTCACAGATCCAACACTGTGATATATATATATATATATATATATATATATATATATATATATATATATATATATATATATATATATATATATATATATATATGTGTGTGTGTGTATTGGGGAGAACACCCACTCAAAATGTGTGAAGCAAAGCTACTGAAAGGCGTCTCAGCAGGACCCAGCACACAGAAAGGGTCCGTTGTTCATTTCATTTCACTGAAATAATGCTTCTATTTTTTGGGTGAGTCTGGAGATGGAATCATGTAATCCTTCCTGAAAGCACAACTATACCTAAATGTTCCCAACGGTGTGCAAGATGTGCCATCATCAAAATGTGATCCCTGGTTATCTATTAGCGACTGTTGAACTGGTCAACTATATGGAGATTTGCATGACTCGGACACTGGCTCATGAGCTTCGGTTTCATACCAGTTGTTTCATTTTGCATAGTCCTGTGGTGAAGGCATAGAAGCCTTTTGTAAAGGCCAGCTGCAGAATGTAAAGCTCCTCTGAACCTCTTGTTGAACTCACTGCTGTCACCTAGTGAACGACAGGACATCATGCAGGTATGACTGGCCCACTATCACGCACCTGCACAGCAGTTCATGATGGTTTGGTACACTTTCGGCAACAATTGATTGAATCCCTCTATTAAAATTCTGTATATTTTAGGAGCACAGTGTGCACCCGTAGCATACGACAACACAGTTCAAACACACACTCACATCGACCCTGACCTTATTTTGAGCCAAAAAACGGTGCCAGGTCCACGTAAGGTGTGTCGCTGTGTGCAATAAATCTCCTGAGAAAAGAACATGAGGGCATCAGATCCAAGCCATTTGCTGTTGTACTCAGCGGGAAGTCAAACACATGCCTACAAGGAAGAGTTTGTGAGGAATTATGGCGCACGATAAGAAGTCTCTTTATTTAGCAGCGCATTTTGAAACGAGGCTGGAATGCAGTTATCAGATATTTGCTTTGTGCTCGTTAACATACAAATGCTGTGTGAACTCTTTGTTGTTCTTTGCAAGAAAGGCAAGACCGACGATATTTGCAAATTGGACCCATTATGACAACAACAGAGTAAAACTGGGGTTCATCAGCTTTGTAGAGAGAGAGAGAGAGAAAGAGAGAGAGAGAGAGAGAGAGAGAGATGTGAGAGGCAGTGATGGATGAAATTAGGTATTCATCTAATTCTTCTTATGTTTTTGGGGTTCCTGACAGCTTTGCCATTAACGTGACAGGACGATAGCTCAGACTATACATAACTGAGCACAAACACAAAAAAAAGAACGCTTAGAAGGTCAGCCAAAATTAATCAAAATCAACCTGAACTCAGGCGTTAATGGTGCAGGTCATGGTGGAGCTCACCAGCTGACACTAGACTGTTAAACCTGCAATACATTTACAACAGTTGTCAGATGAACACAGTGCAACATTTACCTTTGTACGGTCTGACCTATCATATTGGAAATATAAGTAAAGTACAAGTACCTCAAAGGGTTGCCTATGTAAATATACTTGAGTTAAACATTCCGCCACAGATTCAAATAAATCACGATTGATTGCAGCAGGACTGTTTTATTAGATTGCAGATGCAGCTTTCAATCTAATAAAACTCTTATTAGGATCTGAGTGTGCTTTCCATTTGATCTGTTTGTACCTTGAATCACAACAAGACATATAGAACGAGCTTGAGTAGCTTCAGTCTCCCATGTCCCTCCCACCTGCATCGATGAGCCAGAGATCCGAGGGTTGGGATGCTGTTTCAGGAGCTCGGTCTGATATTCAGGGACAATTTAGGAGTCAGCAGTAGGATACATCTGATTTTGGTCGGCTGCTCCCTGCCCAGCGTTTTTCTTTCTCCTCGTCTGCGCAATTAGAGATTCAAAAGTAATTACCTGCTCGGCTTCCTCTGCGATTAAACAGCAGGTTCACAGCACCCTGATTAATGCAGCGGCATGTACACCTGCCATGAGCGGCCATGAGAGGTGGAACGTTGTGACTGAAACGCTGCAGAACAAACTCAGAATTACACGACAAGAGCAAAGACACAAAAGTTATTAAAATGCATAAAAGGTCACATACTCTGATCAAATGCAGTCATATACACATTTTTCATTAATCTGTTTCACTCCACATATTGTATGAAGTAAATATATATATATATATACACAATCGTATTATATCCTGATTGTCAGATGTTTTCAGTCATGAAAAGTAACAAAGTACATTCACCGCCCCAACTACATTGTAAAGTACTTGTACTTTACTTGAGTTTCCATTTTCTGCTTCTTTAGACTTTGCTCCTCTACATTTCAGGGGAAAAGTATTCTCCTTTTTACTCCACTGCAGCAAATACAGAATAAAATTACCAGTTATAACATTAAAATGCCGGAAATCTCTTTTCACTTTAGATTAATCACAGAAGCGAGAACGTCTCTGAGTTGCCAGCTCCGGACCGTCTTTAACAGCTTTAAAACTATACTTAACATTACTCTACCAGCGTGATACTCCTTGACTCTTCTTAGTTGTATTATTATATTGTATTATTAAAAAATTAAGGAGAAAAAAAACGAGTTCAAGGGATCTATTTAGATTGGTTTGAACATGTTCCGAGGCAAATGCAACTCCACAACAGCTGTAGTTGCAACCAATATAATAATCTCACAAAGGATAATGTAATATAAAATAATTGTCCAACAGCAAACGACAACATTCAAGAGAGCTACAAGTCCTCCTCTCTGTCCTCCTCTCTGTCCTCCTCTCTGTCTCTCCTCCCACTGTTCGACCCTCGTAGATCTTTATTTTGGCCATAAATGCACCAATAACACAAAAAAATGTGACGGTAGCAACAATGACCTTTAGTGTCAAGATAATTTTTTCTGTCAGCAATTTATTTGCCTGGTCTGACAGACGCAGTAGGAGGTTATCTGTCCAAGTCTATAAGCTGTTTTTATTTCTTTTCTTTTTTTGTGAACAGTTAATGTGTAACCGAGTGTGTGAGGAATCAGCACATTTCCTCTTACTTCATATACCGATCGATGTTGGTCCGGCTTCACTGCGAGAGCGCTAAATGGGATCATTGTCAAGAAAAGCTACAGTAACTTATCTCATCCTGTCATGAAATAAATGATGTCACACTGTGTGTTTTACACAGTGAACTGGGGGAGAAATATAGCCACAAAAACTCTTTCTTCAACAACAGGATGAACATTATGAAACACCTGTCATCAACCAGTGACACGGACGACTAAACTTCATTTGGTTGTCATGATGAGTTCCCATCTTTCTTTAAGTGTATAATCGTTTTTTCACTGTAAACATGAACTTTTATATGAAAGGTCTCGCAGCAGCTTTTGAACAATTAAAATTCTGGCCCTGTGCCACTTAATGTGGAACTCAGTTATCTATTATTTCGCGAGTAAAGAGAAAATCTTCACACTCAGTTAACTGTGGTGTCTTTCTTGTCCCCCGTGATGGCCTAAAGCGCCTGCAGTTACCGTCTTTGTAGAGTCATCAGAGGTGACTCTCTATTCAGTGAACCTTAGGAACGTTGCTTTATACCCTATTTGTGTTATATTTGTGATCAGATCCTGGTGGTTCACTTTTTCAGGCCTTAAAAAATGAGCTGCTCAGCCCAGATAGCGAGCTAACTCACCATATTCGCTGTTTGTATGGCTTCTGATTGGAATGAAGAACTCATCTGTTGAGCATTTTAACATAAATTGTTTGATTGTGTTGAATCAAAAAACCCAAAATACAGCGGGTCCAACAGACCCACGACACCTGCTGAGTAACAGAAAAAAAGAGCACCATACGAGAGTTAAAAACAGTTTCATATGAAATAATCCAAGAAAGAATCGAGACACAGCCACGCCTGCAGCTCTGTGAGCCCCCCCTCTCACCACCCCGTCCTTCTCCAACAACTCCACCGCCAGTGGACTTTAGACCTCTGTCTCCACGCCGGTCTGCTCATCCCTAAAATTAATTCATCCGCACATCTCTGTCCCTCCAACACCACATTAACCCCGACCACAGGAGGCATCCTGTTGGAAAGAAATGTCCCTCTCTGGCTTCACGGTGAAACATCAGGTTGACCTTTTCACCTCAGACCCGCTCTCTGCTCTTTTCCCACCCTCACTGGCTTCATCCAGATATCAACATGCTCGTGCTGCTGACTGATTTTGAGGACTACGGGTTATAATTGTCACCCAAAAAAGATTTAAAGCAAGTGTAAATGCGTCGCTTTATCTCGGTTGTGAAAAACAACATCGAGCCCCCTCACTCTCTAAACATGCCTGTGGTTACCATGCTTTTGTGAGGAAGACTCATTTCAGAGGGTCACGCCACACTGGCTGCTTTCTGGAGGACAGAGAAACTGTAATTGGGGGCCATTAGCTTTCGCCCAAGGCCAGTCATGCAGGGTCAGTTTGTAGATTGAGACATGGTGACTGCACAGTCCCACCGCCTGGATCCGTGTCCCCTACCTGTGTGACCTCCCCACCGCACGACCTCCCTGACCAAACCCCCTGCATGACCCCTCCGCCCCCCTTCCTCCACACACACACATCCCCAAGTCCTTTTATTTTGCATTGTCTTCAAACGAACCTTGAATGGAGTCAGGGGCCAGTAAGCCTCAGGAGTAATCAAATAAAATGTGACTTTTATACCATCCCCATTTTATAACCCCATCCGTTACCTGTCTGACAGCACCTGCACTGCTTTGTTGTGGGGATCAGCTCTAATTCAACCCTGATTCAAGGTTTTCATGTTGAAAATTAACATGTACTATTACAAAACGGAATGTCGCGATGGGGATGTATGTTTATTCATGAGCAACAAATAAACAACTCAGTTCACAAAAGCTAAGATAAACTAAGCTAAGTGAAACTAAACTAGACTAAATAAAGCTAAACTAATCCAAATTCCCCCAGAAGACTTTAAACTGATCTAAATGAATTAAGAAAAGTGTCTGTGGTTATGCACAATACCCTCCACTGGGCTTAACAGCAGCTTCTTAGGATGAGGTCAAACTTCACGTATCTGTATGTATGATACATGTAATTAAATTGTTTTAAGCTAGCCAAGATAAACTAAACTAAGGTAAACAAAGTTTAGATATACTAAAATAGACTATATCAAGATAGGATCAGCTTACCTGAGTCAGCAAAAGTCCACCAAGCTGAACTAAGAACTAATCTAAATTAAAACAAAGCGGAGCTAAACTAAACTACACTGTAACTAAACTCAGCTAATTGTGAAGCTCAACTAAATCAAGCTAAGCTTACCTAAAATAAAATAAAATAAGCTAAGTTTATTGCTAAACTAAACTAATACTTGCATAACATAAAGTAGCCAAAAATTACAAAACATATTTAAGATATATATATATATATATATATATATATATATATATATATATATATATATATATATATATATATATATATATATATATATATATATATATATATATATATACATATATTAAATCTGCAACATGTGAGGAAAAACCTGCAACAGGACAGAATCAGGACTGCAGGCCTATTCAAATAGCATATTAATAATCAGTGTTACAAGATGAGTAACATTTGACTGACTCTGTAGCCAGAGTCAGTGAGGGAGGCAGGAGTTTCACAGTCCCTCTCGTAAAGAGTTGCCCTGCTTTATGACCCTATTGCCCAACATCACATGCCTTCAGTGCTTGGATATGATCTGAGATAAGGCAAGAAAGTACCGAAACAAGTCTTCCTCTCCTCCTTCCTTACGCGGCCCGTTCAGGCGAATGAACGGGATGGGGAACGCGTTGAAGTTTGGTTTTAAAACGGCCGCGACAGTAAATGCAAAGTCAACTGAGTGGAAGAAAGTCTTGTGTCTCATTATTTCTTGAAAAAAGGTGAAAAAGAGGAAAGTGAGACCACTTCTTTGGAGGTTAAGAAGGTCTGAATCCCTGAGATGCCCTTATTGCACACAAGTTTTATAAATCATGTCTTTATGATAAGCTGATTACCTTATCCTTGACAGCAGCGCACAGCAAAGGCAGTAAAGGTGCAGGATTACAAGGTGATGGTTCATAAAGGTTTGGCTCAGATAAGATGGTTTGTGGGAGCGAGAGACAGAACTGGTGACTTTAGGTCAACAGAAACCTGGTTTTCTTATTGCCAATGAGGCGGATTGAGCCACATGTTATTGCAAAACATATGAACGTGCGGCCCATTTTTTCAATTTAGGAATCAACTTTGGTTTTAGCACACTTTTATGTGTTTCCAGTAGTGCCTCTGCTGACAAGGTCATAAAAATATAGCGGCCCATGAAAGGCAGCCATTCCAACCTTTAACCTGCTCCTCACTTAGTCATGCAGGATGTTTGCTCGGATCTGGTGACTTTAAAACTGATTATGTACGTTTTTGCATGTGTATGTTGTTTTTTTTAGGGTTTTTTCTTTAGGAAAAAGGTCGATTATTCCAATCCGATGAGCTTTTGTTTGTATTGTTATGCCAACAGTCACAATGAAAAGCCTCACTGCTCATGTCCACCGTTCCAATCTTCAGAATGGCTCTATTAATGAGCCTAATGGCACATGAGCGATACCCCACCTGAGTGAAACTGCTTCAGCAACTTCCCGGTTTGCAATGCAAGCCTTTGTGGATGCGCTCCATTCAAGGGAAACCATTAGAACAAACTGCTCTCAGGTGCAGCAAAGCAGACCGGGCACCATCATTTATGAACCAAATCACCTCTGGGTGCCCTACACGCAAGGACAAAGCACCCATGGTCTGCATGCAGACTCTCACAGAGCAACACTCTCTCGCTTTTTCATCTGTTCACATATCCACATTTTTGTTCGATTTCCAGTTTAGTAGTTTTCCTTTCGTGTTGTGAAATTCCACTTTTTAAGTCACTTCCTGTTACATATAAAGAGATTTCTTTATGAATAATTTTCTGTACACAATTTTTTGTGTGTGTGTTTTTTTCCTGAGTCAAACAGCACATTATTTGAATTGGCTTATTCCTTCATTCATATTTCTTACTCTTAAAATTACATTATTTTTTATTGAAGACATGTTAATTAGTGAATGCATCGAATTTGTTGAATGTTGTTGACTCTGAGGTGTGTGGCTTTTCACAAAAAAAGAAAAGAAGAATGTTTGATATGCAAATGTATTGTCGAACAGAGCTGTCAGTTACTCACAGCACAGAACACGTACAACTATGTCTTATTAGCATTAGAAGCTAAATCAAAGCTTTACTAAATTCTCATTAATGTGTAACTAATTGAAGATTGAATTGTATTTCTGCTCCAAAATATGGTGATTATTGTGATTATTGTGAAGCTTTTCATCGATGTTTATGTCAAACACCGATCACATCGACTCCGACAGTCAAAGCGCAACAAAAAGAGATTTGTTATGAAGAGAAATGTTTCCCTCTTGTGGCTAAAATGTGGAAGTGCATATGTATATACATACACATATATACACACATATGTGTGTATTATATATATATATATATATATATATATATATATATATATATATATATATATATATATATATATATATATATATATATATATATAATACACACATATGTGTGTATATGTGTGTGTGTATGTGTGTGTATGTATGTATGTATGTATGTATGTATGTATGTATGTATGTATGTATGTATGTATGTATGTATTTAGTTATTTATTCATATATACAGTATATAATATGATCCTTACCATGTGATTTCATGTGATTTAATTTCTTCATGAACCAACACGGCCCTTCTTCCTATCTTCATGGTTAGGTGGTAAATATTACACACATTCTCCAGTTTTTCCACTTTGTACCTTAATTCTGCATCTTCCAATGTAAATCAGCATCGACCAGAGGCAACGCCGGCAGCTAAAGCCAGGAAGTGATCTTCCTCATATTTCCATTGTTGCACATGTCAATATGTCCCTGTCAAAAGAAAGAATATCTCCTGATGCGTTTTCATTTTTTCAACCACGAAACACACAGCAAGCATGAGTGTAAAATGAATTTAATGCAATGATGTATTCAACGTTGATTCCCCCTGAAAATAAAACTTCAACCTACACATCGTGACATCATGGTGGTCCATGTGTCCAGTTGCTACAATTACCATATTCATGTGGGCACCTTTCTTTTTTTTTTTATCGACATCCCTGATGTTTGGGTCTGAGTCATTCGCCTCCTTGTACTGCCGGTGTTAATTTCGCCCACTGGTCATCTCAAAGACTATGAGGCATCTGCAGAGTACACGCATTCAACACATCAATGACAGCGAACAAAGCAGGGTGGTATTTTTGGCCTGAGCCAAAACAACAGTGTGCTTGTTGCAATTCAGGTTATTCAAATGTTTTTCAGACTGGGGCATGTGAGGAGCTACAGAGGAGTTTGAGAGCACACGGGTAAAAATATGTTGCAATGAAAGGACCTTTGGATTTGAACGTCTCAGTATGACGGCCATTGAACAGCGTGTGAACGAGCTGGATGTGTTTGTACGCCAGAATAAAGTTAGCAGTTTAAAGAAAAAAAGGAACACTGTAATTTCGGCTGAACGTATTAGATACATAGACTGAATTTCCATCATCTGAATGATCAAACTTTTGTTTAAATTTGGCATTTATTTGTCCAGTCAATTGTCTGTGTGATGTACATGTGAATGTGATCTGACCATGAATTACAGCGTGTGGGAAGATGGATGAAGGCAGCCAGAGGCTACAGTGTGAAAGAGAAGCGGGCGGGTGTGTGTGTGTGTGTGTGTGTGTGTGTGTGTGTGTGTGTGTGTGTGTGTGTGTGTGTGTGTGTGTGTGTGTGTGTGGTGATGGAAAAAACAGGAGCGCAACACATCAGTGAAGGTTTGGTGGAAAAGCAGACAAGCCTCTGCCACACTTCTATTTTAAAGTGTGAATGAACTAACTCGAGACTGTTGTGTTACATCTAGTCTTTTTTTTAAGTATTCAGTATTTCTGTGAATAAAAGCTCTGATTGCCTATTTATTTCCCTCGTGAAAGAGAGCTAGCTGCAAGTGAATCCCAAGGCATTAATGCATTCAAATGATTTATTTTTTTTTTAGCTTTAAAACCTTGTAGCGGTGACTACAAAAAGCATTTCTAATATTTAGACAAAGGGTTCCAGTTAAGTCAACAGCATGTCTCATTTAACTTCCACTTTGACCTCAGTCTGTCTCTAGAAATTATTCATCACTCACTTGACCATTCATTTGTCTGCGTTCCCAGCTCTCCTGGCTCCAGCTTGCTCTCGTTTCTACAGATCTACACCTACAGACATCAAATAATTTCAGCACAAACTCAAGACTTTTTCTGTCAATAACAAAAACATCACTAACACGTTTCAGGTGATGGTCCTGTTGTATGTTTTATCGAAGGAAAACATAAATCCCGTAATTGTTCCTTTAATTACATCACATTGAAACGTACACCATTACATCAGCCCTGATCCTGACACACAATCTCTGGATTGAAACTGAGGTCACACGTCTGTTCCAGTTTGTCGTCTGCAGATTTTCGTGCCAGCCCACACAGCACCTGCTCTGCTCACGGAGTTCACCCTGACTGGAGGTTTATGGGTGAAATCAGCTGTTGTATTATTTAAACATGGCTCTGGATGGCACATTGTTGGACATCATTTTGTGTCATATTAATCGGAAAATGAATCAAAGAAGCATTTCTACTAGGAGTGGGATGATGCAACTGAGAAGCAAAACTATTATTGATGTGCCTGAACGTGGATGACAATTATATTATGTAACAGACTGGAGTAAAAGTTTTACTTCCATAATGTTGGGGGCTCGCACGATTTTATAGAAACAACGGTGTCATTTTATTCCACAGAGGCGGAAATATCCTGAATTACTCGCTTGGGGAGTTGAAAATAGTTGGATTATTTCTCATAATGCAACGTGAAAGCATCTTTTTGGAGAACCTTCCTGGTGAACACCAACATTCTTTCATTTTTATTCAACTCCCACCCCAAGGTTTAGATGATGAAAGACTTGCAGGTATTCTGTCAAAACTTATCATCAGAGTGATTTTATCTAGATTCTATAAAATATATATTTTTTGTTTCGGGTTCATGGTCAGCACCATAATGCTTCGTCCACTAACTAGAACGCCAATCATTAAGGTTTTTGTTGTTGATCAGTGCGCTGCGTGATGCAACATTTTTTACATTTTAATATGTAGTGCCCTTAAATACTTAATATGGGAAATGTGTGAATCAAAAAAGAATAAGTGACTTGAGCGTAGCATCAGTGCATCCCACAGATGAGGGGTGAGCAGCAAAGTGTTTGTGGCGAGCCATATGGGCTATCAGCACAACACCACAGCGACTGATGTTACCATTACGTGGTTTGTGCTTCTCATCTCTGAGTGAAGGTCTCACACACTTGTTGGACTGTTTTTCACACCAGAGCACTTGAGCCACAGTTATTCAGAGTAAACACACAGTGAATCCAACACTGCAAACATACTCTGTGCCCTGCAGCTTTCACGCATGAATACTGAAATCTACATGGTGTGTTCATCTGTTTGTCATCAATCAGTGGATTACTGTTGTGGCATTCTGTTGTCTATTGTAGTGATGTGTTTTAGAATCTGCATAAAATGTTACCAGACAACTAGTAAAAAGCATTATGGCAGCATTTTTATTGGAAGGATATGTCTCAAGGACTGTTTGGAAGCTGCAAAAAGAGCAGCAGCATATCCGTACATTTGAGGAACTATCCGTAATGGCTTCAATAATATATTGATGTAATAAAATGTCTTAATGTTTGTTACGAGAGCTGAATTATCGTAGAATAAAAAGAAAAGTGATCCGATGTGATTCAATGTCACCTAAAGAAATCTGGCCTTTTCCGACAAACAGTTCAAAACGTAGATCTGAGATGATATAAATACAGAGAAAACTGCTAAAGAAGCTAAAATAGTAGTATTAGTTAGTTACCATTTCTGCTTCAAGTTAAACCTGTAAATGGACGCGGTGTAACACTGGGAAAAGAAAGCAACAAATGAAAAGTTTAACTCATAAGAAATCAGGAACTAAAAACAAGCCCATTTAGAAATGTTTATAGGGTGAAGTTTGAAAAGGTCTATACATAAACAACCGACTACACCTGGTACCGTTCTGCTACAGTTTAGCATGTGCTAGCATAACATGTTTGTAGATAGTAGCTGCTGGCAAAACATACATACTCTGGCTTTAGTTAAATGATTTGACATTTTTGGAAATAAAATTACACTCAATCCTTTTCTTGCTGAGCTCAATGGGGAGATTGATCGACTCGTGTCTCTAGTGGACATGAACGGTCTAGCTTAGCATACGTATTGCAAACGGGCTAAAAGCTAGCCTGGGTCCGCCAAAAGGGAAACAAATCTACCCACCAGCACCTGTTAAGCTCAAGTTAAGTTATATTTTTGGTTTCATATCTCGAACTTTGTCCATCTCTATGCTAAGCTAAGATAACACGCTGCCGGTGCTAGCTTCAAATTGACTGCGGAGACATGTGAGCGACGTATAAATGGGTCAAACAAGGGACAACAACAACAAAAAACGCCACTATGTAATAAGTCAACAATTATGTTTATTTTATTTTATCGAGTTTATACGATTTTGGTTCTGTAGCAACCTACTGGATAACTCTAATGAAGTGCAATTGTACTCAAGCCGGTTACAGTTGAGAGCAATGACAGGCACACGTTTTGTGCAAATTTAACAGCATTGGAACGGCTCCTACATATACACAGCAAAAATACATGCCAGAGGAAAACAATACTAAATCAGTTTACATTGACAATAGTTAGGAAGACTTCCCTCGATGTCAATCCAGACTAACACTTGAGATACACATTTTACCCACTGTAGGATTATGGGAGTTAGCGACTGAAAACATTGTCTTTACACACAGCAAGAAATGTGTGGTGTTAACCAACTCCATGGACTACATGCCTCCAACCTGCCCTCCTAAAGGATCCAAACATGCATTGCTCTCTCAAAATAATTATGCTGACATGACAAAAAGTAAACCCCAAATCAGTAAGGTAGACAAGAGGTAAGCCGCCTTCCATTTGCTTTAAGAAGTACTCTTAAATGTGTCATATTTCCTACATGTCTGGCAGTACACATGTTAAAAAAGATTCAAATTAAATAAAAAATTAAACGTTTGAAGGTAAATGCAACTTTAAAGTATCACAAGCCACACATGACAATACAACCATCTGAAACACACGGGTGTTGGTAGCATCGGCGGAGTGACACGGCAGATGGTTTTAGCTAAATCGCCTTCCTAAAGCTCAGTCCAATATTTACATACTCAAAAGTTACATAAATGATTTAGCGTCATGATGAGCTTAGGTTTTGTGTTTGATGACAGTTAAATAAATTGTGTTTATTATCCTCCAAACATGCAGAAACACAGGATTACAAGAATGAAATCTAGGTAGGTGAGTTTGAAGATTTTGGTGACCAGTATGTCGCGTTGTTACTCGGACATTACAGGCTTAAGGTCTGTGTTTGAGCTTCGTTTGCTCTCTTGTCCCTCACAGTGAAAACCAAACATCCCTGTAAATGTGTGCACTGGCTCGTGTTAGGTCCAAAATGTCAAGTTTGTTGGACATTTTATTTGAAATCCAAATTGGAAACGTTAAAGGTTTTGCATTTGCATGTACAGACAACATAATTCCTTTAAACAAGTAAAATAGTTATAAACAGAAACTACGCTGCTTGTTAGCGTGGAAATAACTCATCTGAAGACTATTTTGCCCCATTGTTCAACTTCTTTCCATGACCACACGTTAAAATCTTGATGATGAATAGTTAAACTGGTGCACGCAGAACGATTTTACCATCGAAACCGACAGATGGAGTCTCATAACAGGGTCTGGCGATGCCACTTGTGAAGGAAAGCAGATGCACCACTACATTCTACAGCTTTCCTTTATTATACAATCAAGGGCCACGTTGAAATCTTTTACAACCTAAAATTTAACAGCATCAACAAAAACTACTTCAGTTGCATTCAAATGGCAACTATCGAAAAGTAAACTTACTGTAACATACATATTAAAGTGTATAGTCCATGCAATTGCGCACGGCCGGGTTTGCATCATTATGGTATGTCGTTATTAGTGTATGGGAGACATCAGCCACCGGTGCATCTTCCGATTTAGGTTCAGGGAGCAAAACTCCTCAACACTCAGCAGAAACTTCTCAGCCAGACTTGAAGAGCAAGATGGCCACTTGGCCCAAGTAGAAGTAAATGAAGTGCTTTGTCTCGTGGGTGACGTAGCTGCCGAAGTTCCTCCCGACGATGCAGTGCCAGGTGGGGTTGTACTTTTTGTCAAACTCCTGAAACAGGTCGAAAGAAGACAATTAGTGTAAACCAAAAAGAAACACAAAATGGATGCAAGTTACAAATGCTGGCGTACATGTCATAATCAGGGATGTAGGTACCATTGAGGATATGAAGGGAATAGATATTTTCACTGCTCGCCTATTTCTTCAATTCATGTATTAATTACTTGTGGTAAAAACAAAAGCATATCCCTTATAATTCCCCAGAGCCCGGAGAGAAATCTTCATATCTTTTATCCGAACCGAGGCACGCTCGACAATCAGAATCCTCACGTTTGAGGAGCTGAAACGAGCAAAGATTTGGTATTTTTGTTTGGGAAATGACATAAAAAAACGTGTGATGATTTACTTTCTTGGAATTTGAACTAAGGCAATACATAAATGAGTAAGTCAATAAAGAAGGGGAAAGCAAACAAAAATCCCGATACGGCTGAATTCAAAAAGCAGGAACCGAAATGTAGACTGGCTTTTTTAATAACACATGTTTTCGGACCATTATCAAGTTTTAATAACATGATGTTGTATTGCCTGTTTAAGTGAAAATACATCCATGTTGTGACATCATAAAATGTGAAAAATACTTGAGCGTGATGTGTAGGAGTGTGTGTGTGTGTGTGTGTGCGTGTGTGTGTGTGTGTGTGTGTGTGTGTGTGTGTGTGTGTGTGTGTGTGTGTGTGTGTGTGTGTGTGTGGTAGGGGTACTTGAGAACTCCTGATAATAAAAATTAAAAAAAAACCTGGCTCCGGCCCTGATCACAAGCGCCTCGTCTCCACATTGTAACGAAAATAGATCTGAGAATAAAAAAAGCCTCTGAATGTGCAGCTCATGTGCCAGTGATGTAAGCGCGCAGAGGACCGTCCTGTCTCACCTTCTTGATGTAGGCTGCTATGTCCTTCTCTATGTTGTACTTCTCCATGGCTTGGGTGGCACAGTCCACCGCGTCCTGCTGCATGTCCTCGGACATGTCTGCGTTCTTGATCACAGCTTTCCTGTCAGTCATGGTTGAGGACGAGGAGGAGGAGGAGGATGCCTGCCTTGAGGGAAGAGGAAGAAAAGCAGCACATTCACTGCACTGAAAATGAACACCGCACGTGGGGTGATGAGGGGGATTTGTTTAGGCCAGCTGGATCATCGCGAAAACATCACTCATACGCAGAATAATGGCCGTTTGACAGCGTCCCCCCCCCACCCCCTACCCCCCAACATGTGCACAGATTCACAATCGGAACTTGCGCTCATGTGTGATACAGAAACGACGACTTGAGTGTTGCATAGATTGGCTGCGAAACTTGATACAGGTGGAGTTATATTACTTGGCAAAATCACTTTCCGGATAAAAAGCAGCATCAGGAGACCAGAAGTATCGAGATGTATCTAATTACTCATGTGCTCAGGAACAAAATACACCTGCTGTCCCCCGTGTCAGTCCAGCCCCGCGTCTTGCCAGTCGAGATACAGTAAGCCGTACAGTGTAACGCTCAGCATCACGAGGAACTCGAGTCAGAAATATATGGCATGACATGCGAGTCAATCTTTCACACACACAAAAAAGGAATCTGCAACTCACCTTTTCTTGAGCCGAATGAAAACACTTATTTCCCCCAGAAAAAAAAAATGTATTTCACCCAGCCAGCTGAAGGGTGGGGGGAGGTTTAGATGATGCTGCGGCTAATTGCTTTTTAAAGATTTACACAATAAGCATGTAGGTAGGTTGTCTCTCTCTGCTGCGCTCCAACAGCTCCCCGCCCCTCTGCTGCATGCTGCACCCTGCCATTGGCTGAGCTGCAGCCTCCCCGTGTGTTGCAAGCGTTTTTCTCCAGCTCCTGTCTGCCGGCATCTTATTTCATCCCACAATGCATCATTCACAGTGTACACCACCCGACTGTGGGCTCAAAGGAAACGAGACCTTGGCCACGAGTAGGTATCGTTTGGCTGCGCGTAAAAGGCTTTTTCATCAGTTTGTCGTCACAGATGAGACGAGATGAGAGATGAGCTTTGAGTGCTGAACGTATGGGCTGCTACTGCGTCGGCGTGTTGTCGCTTATATCGGAAGTGATGGTTTAATGCAAATGAGCAACTTCATTTTCTACTCTATTGGGTTCAGTTTTGCGAATACAACATCTATAATTCTTTCTTTAAGACAAAACAGTGGTTATAGATGGTGGAAGGAATGTGTGACCGTGTTGATTATTGAGGGAAACATTTTTCAAAATTATAAATACAGTAAGACATTTGGGTTCAAATAAAAACAAAGTAAAGTGTTTCTTGTTTGAAAGTGTTTTATTGAAAACGCTAAGAGAAAAAGTAAAGATTAAGCAAAATGAAACATACAAACTACTCCCACATGAAACCCCCTCCCCAACCTCCCCAATTTTTAATGCTTTCATACCAGGCATCTACGACTCCATCCTTTGATCCAACTTCCTGGTCCTCAGTTTCGTTTTCTTGTAAAATAAAGACATTACCAATGAAACACTTTAAATAGGCATTGGGGGCCTAATGGAAAAGAATGTTGCTCTAATCATGTTGCTTTTAATTAGTTCTGAAATCAAACTCATTTGAATCCTGGAAAACTGATCCCGTTCCGAGCATCCATCCTTGCCTATCCCTGTCCTAATCGATCCACTCATCCAGCTCCAAGGATTGGGATCCACTGAGCCACTCCTCCAATCAAAACCTTGAAATACCAGGAAGAAAATCAGAGGCAGACTGTTAGAATATAACGTCAAAATGTTTGGGCCTAATTTTTCCATTTTTGTGCACTTATGTCAGATCAAGAAAGAAAAAAAAATGCCACTGAGCACAAAAACTGTAGCGCTCTGAAGTTAAAACATTTTAACTAATGAGGACATTTTAAAAGTTAAAAGTGGGATGTTTTTGCAACAAAGTGATTCAGATTTTTTTTTACATTTGACAGCAACAATGTTACACTTACATCACAACACTTGATCTAGGACTGCGTATTCTGTCACAAGCCAGAGTAGCAAGTTAAAAATAGTGTAAATAACAAAGCACAGCACATATGGCTTTATTAAATATGACATGCATGATATGGCAACCTATCAAAACGTTCAATTTATGGAATATGAAGCGTACCATTGCCCCGACCTGATTGCTCCTCATTTAGATGTCCTATCCTGACCATACAAATGAAATGTGCTCCACAATGGTTTTATTCCAAATCACTTTAATCCTTCGCTTCAGATGTCTAAGAGGAAGACAGAAGGATAAAATACAGTTAAACATTGGGCTTCCTGTCCAAACAGCCCACCCCACATATCAAATGAGAGAAACTATTTGTCTTTTTTTTTCTTTTCTTTTTTTTTAAATAAACAAAAACAAAACTCAATCTTCAATACTTGCAAAAACATTGTGCAGCTTATAAAAACTCAACCTTTTTGAAGTCCCACACAGCACAATTCCTAATGTTGCAAAAATTGAGAAGAACAGAGAGAGGAAGAGAAAACAAAAAGGACAAAGCAGCTGAAGAGGGTAGGGGAGAGGGTGAAAAAGGAGAAGAGGGAGAGGGGGGGGGGGGGCGTTACATCTACGTACCAAGATCATCCACAAGGACATCGGGACATGAAATGCAAAAATTTAAATCCAATTGCTGACATCTGGAGAAACTCATGAAAGAGGTAAAAACAGGAAGGTATACATCAAAAGAGCAAAAACATCGGTGGTAGGAAGGTTTAAGAACGGGAGCGAGAGCGGCTGTGACGTGGCGAGTAGCGGGGCGATCCTCTGCCACGGCAGCGGGAATTGCTGCGGCTGCGGCTGGCGCTGCGACTCCGGCTCCTGCTCCGACTGCCACGGCTGCGGGAGCGGGATCTTCCGTAACTTGGGCTGCGGGGACCGTCTAATTTCACACGAATGTAAGCGGTCTCTCCCTGGCGGACACAAGAGAACTTGACATTGAAAAGGCAACTTTCCTTTCCTATGGCGGAAATACCATAGATGGAAATGAGGGCCAGGTGTGCTTCAAACATGGAGCATTTCTTGAAGTACTCACCTGGACACAGCAAAGAAACACTATCCATGAGAGTGAATCAAATCAGGACACATACCTCATGCGAGCGGAATTTGGTGTTGTCCAGCTTTCGTACGGCATAGGTCATGTCTTCTTTGCGCACAAACTCTACAACCCCGGTTCCGTCTCTGAAAACGTCGGCGTAGCATACGTCGCCCGCTTCGCGCATGTGGTCCTTCAGGTCCTGCCAGCTGCCACTCTGAGGGAGTCCTAAAACATTAGCCAGAGTTACATTAGCGAACGCGTGGTGAACTTTCCAGCTTGCTTTATGTGTGAAAACTTCAACATATGTCAGAATGACAAAACTTATTTGTTTTCCCAAACAGAAACTGCAAGAGTTAGGGACACAAGCGTTTCAATTCATTTAATTGAGACTAACTGACCAACAAGGAACATAAACATGCAAACAGGTTGAAACTGGTTTAGCGTGAAGACACAAATGGTTGGTTAATAACAACCCTGTATGCCTTATTAATTAAAAAAAAATATACAGCAGAACATGTGCTATACTGTGGCAAAATGTATTGATGAAATGCACTGCATTTATATTTTCATATTTATGACACTGTAGGCTTAGAAGTACAGTACCAGTCAAAAGTGTGTGAATTCAATGTGAATATAAAGGGGTATTCAAACTTTTCACTGGTACTCTATATAATGTGTCATTTTTATTCCATTTGCCTTCTCAATGTTACCACCACTGAAACGGCTTCACCAGAGTTGAGTTGTGTTTCTATAACCTTTTTACACAGTGTGTTCAAAGAGGAAATGTTGTGTCATTATTCTGACATGGAACGGGGGACATTATTGCTTTGCCGCGACAATCGAGGAAGTCACAGAACCAAATCGACGTTAGTGTCAAAAGCGACAGCCAGCGCGGTGGGGCTAGACACACACTAGACGCAGAGACTGTTGTGTTCAGGTTAGTTCATACGCTAGTGTTCACAACGCTTGGTCGTGCATCTCTTCTATTATCACAACTGGGGCAGCATTATCAGATTTCTTTGGTTTAGTGTAAAAAAAGCAAAGCCGGTGCCGTAAGGGGTAATTTTAAAAACAATTCAGCGAAATCGCCGGAGAAAAAGAGGTTCTGAGCGAGTGAAATATGTTGCTTACTGACTGTACGTTTACTATTGACACCAAACAGTCAATGTAATTATACTTTCTCAACTCTGTGATTTGTATCGGCCGATACTGCTTCCAGTGATCAGATGATGCCTTCAGCAATCTGCCGGAAAAGTCACAATTGGAGCCTCCTTATCAGCTTTGTTGATCAATGCGCATTGTACTTGTCTACAAATCATATTACCAAGCCTGACTTTGTGGAGATTATTAATTTTGCTTTACTGTCACAACAGAATGTGAGGACACATAGGTTTACATTTTCAGTGGTACTATTGGTGCTGCACAGTATTCTGATATGAGATAAATATGTCAACAACCTCGTTGTTTAAACCGTACAATATCCTGTTTAATTAGTGTCATCAATGTGAAACAGCGGAGCTCTGCTTCCACTTGATGCTGGCGTTCTGATTGTTTTGCTCCAATATGCACATTACAATTACAAATGTTCTTGCCAAATGTAGCTTGTCTACAAAAGGGAGGATTTGTTTTCTGAACCAAGACTGGAAACGTGTGTCAACACACCTTATCAACAGCAGTGGTGGCACAGTGAAGCTTCACTTGATCAATTCTTACCTTCCACAATAAAAGGCCCCAATATATATATATATATATATATATATATATATATATATATATATATATATATATATATATATATATATATATATAGCATTGCTGCTGAAGAGAGGGTACCTGAAGTCTTTCAGATCATTTCACTAAGAGGAAACTCGAGAGATAGCCTGTAATGTTGTTACTACTTATCTTTGCAAGGATTTATTGGCAGAAATGCAACATATGAGGGTGGAGATATGTAAATGTATAGCTGATCTAAGAGAGTTTCACTAGTCCTGGAAGGGTATTAAAATGTATGAATCCACTATGGTTATACATCAGTCCTGTTTTGTGACTTTTCCCACCCTCTCTGGTCTTGCATTGACAAAATGTGTTCTTTATGAACAAACAGAAAAATTGTATGTTCCATGTTCTATCCTCTAATATTCTATTAACGTTTACAATATACTACACACAGGTAGCATATTAAAGACATACTTTTGGTGTCATGACAGCACTATGAATACCAACCAATACCAGGCCCCACCACTTTACAATTACCTCCCTGCTTTAACAACCAACTTTTTAATCACAATACATTCAACAAATTGATATAAATTATTCTGTTAAATAATGTCTTAATTCAACCATTTGTTTAACGTTAATGTGATAAAGCACACTACTGTCAACCAAGAGTTTAACCTTAATGTTCGATTTACAATAATGCTCCATATTTAACCTCTTTGAGAATAAAACATGTCGAACACACCGATCATACCAGAGCTCAACTTTTCACAAACATTTGTTGGGACCTCTCAAACTCCCTATAAAAAGACCTAACCTCCTCGACTCTGACGTACAACTAAGCTGCGTTCAGCTAATGACACTTCAGACAGCGGATCAACAGACAGACTTCTGCGATTACACGTTTGTGTATGAGCTATTTTAACGGCTGCTTACCCGACACGATGACCCGGTACTCGGAGCGTCTGGAGGGAGGCCCGTATCTTCCTCTGGGAGCCCCACCGATCCCACCGAAGCCGCCTCTCGAGCCCCTGCCGCTCCGAGGGAACTCCACCCGCAGCCGGTAGCCGTCATAATCGTACCCATCTCGCCCATAGACCGCGTCATCGGCGTCCCTTGTGACAAAATGGCACAGTTTGAGGATAAAGCACGCGGAGGGCGGGCAGCTAAGTTTGACACATACACATACTTAGAGGAACTGCAGTGACGGACGGGGGTCAGCCACGCTAGCGGCTAACGTTAGCCTGATCCGCTTTACGGTAGCTAATCCGCCGTGCAGACGTCCAGGGCAAAACGGTCATTGTGCCTCCATTTGTGCTAAGACAAACACAATGTTATTTGTTATTCGTTGCACTCTGCAGTGAATACTCCATCAAGCGTAGCGTCACTCCACGGGGTGCTTTGACTGACCTACAATGCACAGTGTGACGTTAGCTGTCAGGGCATTAAAACGCGGCGGGAACTAAACGAAGGCTGTTAGGCGCGTGAGCACAGACGTTAGACCTCGTTCAGAAACACACATTAAAAACCGGAACCGCATACACCAAACTCCAATAAGAGGACGCGGTCCGGTTATAGCGAGTCCAGGAACTAGTCCGTGCCCGCGTCAGAGCGCGAGTGTGTGGGGCTGGCCTAACTGTCAGCACCTTACCTCGGGTCCTCAAATTCAATGAAGGCGAAAGGCGGACCGCCCCTCCGGTTTTTCAGATCGATATCTCGAATTGTCCCGTATTTGTAGAACACGTCCTCCACGTCTTTGGTGCGAATATCAGGGGGGAGATTCCCCACATAAATCCGGCAGTCGTTGTTACCAGCGGGGCCTCGCACTACACCCGACATCGCGGCGGCGCACGTCAGCTCCTTAACCTAACAGTTAGTTGAGGTCCTACGGGGTTGGCGGAGCAACACGGAGATGAACTCCGTGCACTTTGGCACGTTGTCGAGCGGAGAGAAGAAAGCAACAAAACGCGTCGTTCAATTGGGCAATCTGGAGGGTGTGAAGTGGGGAGACTGTACTTTCAATAAGGCGCCCACTACTCCAGCGTCTCGCGCTCCTTTACAGAAGCTTTCATGAATACCGCAAACATCGCAGCCAGCGCGGACACATCCGCCTTACAAAATAGTCCGCGGAAAGTCCAAGTGTTGTGATGACCGTCAATCATTTATTCAGTAACAAACGTGTAAGTAAAATAATTATAGTAATTATATTTCTTTTAATTCATTGGTTTATTAACAGTGACTGGGTATATCGGTGAGCATGTCGGTGAAATGCTTAAAAATTAAAAAAATATATATACCTTATTGAAAGAAAAATAACACGTAAACAAGCATGTATGCGTCTAACTTTTGTTCTGTTGTCTACATAAAATATTTAACTGCGTGGTATGCAGTTGAGACTGTTTCTCCCTTTTATTACGATCTACTGTTCCGTGAAAGAATGTGATAACTCAGTGGTGAGAAGTAAATCTATCCTAAATAAATAATGTATAGACCCCAAATACAATATACCATATTTTCTTAGAATCTGACGCTAACCTTAGTGTCAAGTTCTATAAACAGCATATCATCAATGTAGTGTTTGTGTGTGTGTGTGTGTGTGTGTGTGTGTGTGTGTGTGTGTGTGTGTGTGTGTGTGTGTGTATGGCGGGTGGGAGGCGGGGGCAAAGGGAATGCAAAACATAGTTATGTATACTCTTATATTCACAATGTTATAATAGCATAGCAGTTTATTGTCACAGTTTAACCCTTGTGTGGTGCTCATATTTTTTTTTAATTTTTAATAGTTTTTAATTCAACAAAATTGGACAATTTTACGTTAAAATATCGCAATTACAAGCAATATAAACAGCATATATGCTTAATATTTGCTCTTTACCTTTGTTAGATCACATGTATGAATTAATGTGCTACTCTTTTTTTTATAAAATGTAATAAAAGAAAATCAATTCTAATCAAGATATGAGTGATGCTCCTGGCCACATATTCTCCCATCCCTGTGTGTGGTGTGCTCATGAGTACCACATTCCTGCCTTTCTTTGGCACATACACACACTTAAAGAGTTGATGGGCTTATGTTGGAACTAGCTGAGGTCAAAGCATAAAACCCTGAGGTTAGAGCATTGAACCCTGAGGTTAGAGCATAGAACCCTCATACTGCATGCATTACATCACTACATCCCTTGAGAAATCACATGGTCATTCTTTGTTTGCGAACTAATAGATATTGTCTGTTTTTTTCTAAATCTCTCTCTCTCTCTCTCTCTCTCTCTCTCTCTCTCTCTCTCTCTCTCTCTCTCTCTCTCTCTCTTTATCTCTCTCTCTCTCCCTCTCTCTCTCTCTCTCTCTCTCTCTCTCTTTCTCTCTCTTACTACTGTTTACTGACTATTGTGTCTACATTAGGATCATTATTGTTGTTTGTTTTTTGTAACATGCAATAAAGGGACACTCAACTTTTTGAATTAACCACATGCGTCCCTACTTCTCATTTTGCACTCTCATACTGTATATTTTGGATATTATTGATTTCCCATATCTGTTTATTGCAAATAAAAACACAAGCAAAACTCCCACACCACACTGAACCTGTACATGGTTTTATTGCTTGATTGCATACATTTGATCTATGTTCATCAGACTATTTGAAATTTAGAAGGACAACCGGCACACAATCACATTGTGTTATAAATGTCTGCTGTGTGGATTGCACTTTTTACCTGGTACTGCAGAGACTGAGTAGCTTGAAGCTAATTCAGGTGCAATATTTATAATTGTGCATTGTCACTAACCAAACTAAAGTACACACACTCATACACAGAGAAGTTTTGCACAGCTTGAAGATATTTCCACCTGAATGTCAGAAATTCTCAATTTTCCCCTATTTTTCAAACAAACCTACGTCTTTGCTCAGCAGCAAAGATCCAATTGTCAAAAAGCAAATGTCTTAGTATTTGTGTTAATAAATGCAAGATTTGAAATTTTTTACGATACTGTAACAAGAGCATGTACATACATCCATAATTAAAGTAAAGCAAACATCCGGCAATACATTAGACATATCCACAGCCATGTTCTGATTGTCCTCCTTCGTCAAGACCAGAAGACACGCTGTCACTTGTTTTTTTTATTGAACATCATCATGAGAGTCAGAATTCTGAAACAACCTAATTATCCACATTACAACTCCTCTTTGCCATGGTGATGAAAGACAACACAGTGCTTATGGAAACACCACTTCTCAGTATGCGTGACAAGACCCGTAGCTGCGCTGGCCAGACTCGCCACAGTTATCACCACCAGTGTACTTCCCCTGACACGCCAGACTGTTCGCCTGTGGACAGAGGAGTCATTAAGCAAGCAGATAAACACAGAACAGGAAACATACACTGGTTAGTGGTCCACGTAAGGATCACGATCTGCAAGAAAGCAAGAGGCGGAAGTACCTCGGCTCTCTTAATGAACTGCTCAGTGGCAGATTTCTCGTTCTCTTTATGTCCTCTCCAGGCTCTGAGGGCGGACGCCTGCAGGGCGCGGCCGAAGGAGAACGTTAGGATCCAGGGTTTGGCCAGAGGACAGTTGTTGATGGCACTGAGGTGAACAGAGGCCTCTTCTTCACTCTGACCACCTGAGAGAAAAGCCACTCCTGTGTGTGAACAAAATAATAATATGGTTTTACTTTCATTTTCTTGCTGCAAACATTCAGAAACATCCCTGTAAAAAAAAAAAAAAATCCTCTCCAGAGACGAAAGCACTCAAGGGTCACCTGTTACCGCCGGGGGGACAGTGCGGCGCAAGGCGGTGACAGTTGCCATAGCCACTTCCTCCGGGCTGTACTTAGTGGGGCAGCTGTGTCCAGCGGTGACCATGTTGGGTTTAAGAAGAGTACCTTCCAGGTACACATGGTGGTCCGACATGGCCTTGTACACTGCAGTCAGGACCTGCGACACACACATTGTTTCACCAAAGAGCCGGCAGACTGGTGCTTCCCTCTCTTGAAGTAACAATGCCTCACATGCAGTGCAGTGTGTAAGAGGTAGAAACCTTCTCAGTGATGTACTGGCTGCGTTTCAGGTCATGATCTCCGTCGGGCAAAATCTCCGGCTCTATGATGGGCACGATGCCATGCTGGCCGAGAAAATGAAAGATTATCAGAGCAAGGCAGACGCATCAAAAACTTGTATCCACATGGTTTTTACGCTGTCGGGTGCTGACCTGCTGGCAGATGCTGGAGTAGCGCGCGAGAACATTTGCATTTTCTGTGATTGCCAGTTTAGATGGATTGGTGTCACTGACTTTAAGCACGCAGCGCCACTTTGCAAAGACAGCTCCATCCTTTTTATACTGCGCACAGCGCTCTGACAATCCATCCAGACCTGTGAAGTTCAGAAAAGAGTGATTGTTTGTAATATGCGTTCCTCTGAACAGTGATATCAGAGGAAAACCCAAATGTTTTTGGTCTGACCCTGCGTGGTGGTTTCTCCACAAGTTCCCGCCAGAGGTACAACACCTTTGTCTACCTGTGGAATAATGTATAGAAAAGCAATGTTAAATTCTCAAATACAGCCTAATAAGGCGACTAATAATCAGAATGCATTGCCGTGATGACACATTTGATCAGAACCTCAAGGGTTGGTATGATTTGACGCCCCACATTTATATCTTTTGGAACTAAACTGCCAGACCTTGATGCCGACCATGATGCCCCTCTCCCTGATCATTTTGACAAAGGCGACGCCGTTATCAGAGTGCTGGTACAGCGTCTCGTGGAAGAAGATGACCCCTCCAATGCATCTGTTGATGCGATCGTCTGCACTGAAGAGAATCTGCCGGAACTGCCTGCGGTTCTCCTCTGCGTTCTCCACCCCGACCTGGGCCAGGCGCTTAGCCATGCTGCCTGCAGTTAACATACATATGAGTTTGTTTAATATCCATACTGTGCACTCTTTGAACAGGAGGGTCGTTATCAGTCACAGCACTGACCTTCTAGTGGGATTGTCAGAGTGGGACATTAATGGCGTGCATGTTTTCTACGGTTAAAAGAAAAGAGAGAGTGCTACAGACCCACAGATTCATCTGCAGCCAGGATGCCCTTCCCTGGAGAAACTATGCGTAGAGCGGTCTCATGCAGCTCCTTCTTCTGCGCCTCGGAGAGTGTGGGGCACTGGTGCGTCATCACGGGTGACTGATTGTCCTACAGCCTTTGGAAGTTGATGCGATTTTATTATTCACATGTTAATGACTAAAAGACCAATATCACCCATCCATGAAGTTCCTTGGGACAAAAAATTGGCGGGGGGGGGGGGAGGGCTGTTGTAAACAATGCAACTAGTGGAGGTGGCAAGGTGCTCAGTGTTGCCAGATTGGAAATGGAGAAGTGTCGTACCGGAGGCTCAAGACGGTCCTATTTAGAGGATAATTATCATGCATCCTGCAACACTGAGATCGATTAACCAATGACAGTTCTCTCTACAGTCAGAGCTTGCGCAAGAAGGTGGAACGCAAGATACCGTTTCCAAAACTTGTAAGAGTGTAATAACTAGTTTGTGAAAGACCCAGAGAAACACAAATATCCAACGAGGCAAAATCCCGGACGTTTTGGAATCCCTGCCGGACGCATTTCGTAGGTCTCAAAAAGAGGACATGTCCGGGAAAAAGAGAATGTTTGGTCACCCTATTTGAGGAGGTATGATATTGTGACAACAGTCAACTTATTAGCTTTTTCTCAACTGCTGATGTATGAGCTTCTGTGGACGATGTGTTAAAAATGTTGAAACCAATGTTTAAACACTGAGTACACGATTACTTGATAATCTAAAAGAAAGATAGATTACATTAACATCCCATGATTGTACATCAAAGGAATCAAAGCACTCAACAAATACCAAAAGAATTAAGATAATGCAAGATTATCTTTTTTTTGATCCTGAGAGGTGAAATTCACATGTTAGTGTCGCAAGAAAAATGCTAAAGAGTTTGGAAACAGATACAACAGAGGCATAACAAGTTAAATATTGTTTTATGGTGTATAATATAAAGTGCAGTTTAGAGTTAAAGTAAAACATATTAGTTATCTGTGAATTTAAGTTAAATATCATTTAAACTTGCAATTTGCGGCAACTTTGCAACAACTGCGAGCGTTAACAGCTTAAACAGGTGCAAAGAGATGTGCTACTCACTGTCAGTGATGGAACCACAGATTAAAAACAGAGATGAGCAGTTCTTACCTGACAGAACTCAAAGGTGTCTCGTCCGCTGATGTGATGAACACTAACTGGAGACTCTCAGTCAGCTCTGGTTTGTATCCAGCTCAAGTGTGTCACACCCCATAAGCCCACACCCCTGGGCGGCGCTTGTACACCCGCCTCTGCCCCAAATACTATGAATTATAAGATTGGTGATGAATCATTGTTCTATTTAAATAAATACATTTTTTGTTTTCTACAGCTATGCTGATACGGCCGCTTTTGCATTTTTTTCTGTCACTCAATCTCAATCTAATGCTTGTAAACTTGCAGTACTGATGTGAGTGTGTGTGTGTATATATATATATATATATATATATATATATATATATATATATATATATATATATATATATATATATATATATATATATATATATATATATATATATATATATGGATAGCAAACTAATTTAAGCGTTTACTTATTACCCTATGACGTGCTATTTTCATTCTAATTAGTAAAAATGTGCCCAGAGGAAAGTTTGAAGTCTCCTGATAATTTGGTCTTCTTCTTCGAATCCTCTGGGGTGTTTCAGTCTCAAAGCAATTCGTGCCCTCGGTGGCTTCTTTTTGTGAGCTTTAAACTGTAAAGAAAGCGATGGAACAGCTTCTGAAATAGAAATCATTTTCAAGTTCCAGTCAATATAAATGAACATTGTGATAAGACCCAAATGAGATCAAAATGAGGTCAACTGCATCATTTCCATTTTGATGAAGCAATTTTCTACTTTTTGTTTTCATACTGTAGCAGACAATGTAGTTAAAAAAATGACAACACAGAGAAAAAACCTTATGTGATTACATTTCTGTGAGCGAAATAGGATCATCCTTTATGTCGTTTACACAGTCATTGAATGATGTTGGTCTGCATCATTGCAGTATAAGCTATGTTACGAACATTTGTGTTATTCTGCTACAAGCTGAAGGTAATCAGTGTGACTCATGGCTCGCCTCCATTTGGGGACTCCTCTCTTATTGTGGGTCAGTGTGCCTCGGAAACTAGAAGTGGGTCACTGGACTGCCTGCCGCAACACAGACATGGTGGACCTGTCTAAGACAAGGGCCTGAGAGGGAATTTAATGTCAGGGAGGCGGTGGGATGCGGAGTGCTCCCTTTCAGGAAGATACAGATTTAAATAGATACAAGAAGTAAAGCAATTATATGCGGATCTCTCCTCCGGGGCTCTTTTTTTCTTCTTTTTTTCTGTTACCTAATTAAAAACATTTAATGATGATACTTTATCTGGCCCTCAATTATTTTTTTTGTCCTATTAAGGTTGTCCTCTATGGGTTTGTGAGCGCTTCTCTAAATAGGTCGAGCCAAGGCTGAAAGTTGGCCATAATGTATCCAGGTACGACATTAATAGGATAACTGGTTTAGAATTAGACACTCGGTATGTTTTGCCCAACGGCAAACACCACAGTAGAGCTGCTTAACGCTGGTGTCACCGATCCCGACAGGAAGATATTGTTCTTCCTAAATTTGATTGGTACAGGTTAAGGATGGTTTTATATACATGAAAAAAAAAGAGAATGTTCATATGTTCATAATCTTGCCCGTATTCCTATTAAATTAGACTTTGTCACTTTTTCTCAGAGAGTATCTGTCTGTCACCTTTAGTTGTGGTTTTTAGATTTACATTTAGCATCTTTCTATGTCGGTTATGTGTCTTGTTGTCTTGTTTCATATGGCATTTTCTGGTGTGTAATATGTTTTTGTCCATTGTGCACTGTCAACCTTGTCTATTGTTGTCTGCATGAGTCTGTTGTTGTCTATATATAACGTTTTCTATCTATCTATCTTTCTATCCATCTATTTATCTATCTATGTATCTGCAGGAAAGGACAATTCGTCATGTGAACTGCTTATTTTCACTGCAATCCAACTTCTGTGTTTAATTTGCAACTGACTTTGAGACTGAAGGTTCAATCTTGAGCAAACAATGTCACCACAACATCCATTCAATAGGCGTTCTGGAGCTTTCTACTATATCACACAAACTTATCAAGTCCATGTTATATCTGCAGTATAATCGCAAAGCACAAGTTGCCTCAAGGGACTTTACAATGTGTGCAGCATGCAGCACCCTTTTTGTTTAAAAGTAACAAGTGTTTTCACGAGTGTTCAGAGAAAAATAGAAATTTGAACACAGAGTGGACCTTGAGTCAAGATTGATTTGTCAACTGCAAATGTATAGATATATTTAAAAAAAAAAACCTTAACTCAAAATCCACTGACAATCTTTTCCCAGAGCTCTCAACTGCATCTTCCTCAGCTGATGGGGTTTTCCTCCACCTGCTATGATGGTTCAATTGCCCTCATGTGGCACCACACAGATGAACTGATCATACTCATGTAAACTACATCTGCTGAGGAAGACCATGAGATGTTACCGAAAGTTGTGAAAAAAACAGAATAAGTGGACCTTGAGTCAACAAACAAACTAATGTTCTTTAACACAAGTTCAAGGAAATGTTGTAATAATGTTCCAGGACAAGAGAAATAATAATATATTATATTTTATTTTGAGAATCCTTAGAGGAAAACACAATTCATGCATATATGAGGATTTAAATTAACTCACTAGACTCAGTAAAGAAATGAATGAGCTTTTCATTGTGTAGACTAACTGTCTGTTATCTGAGCATATGACATTAAAACATCTTGAAACTTGAAAAAGCTTCTAGATCTTAACTGTCCTAAGCAGGGCAAAATGTTTGCTTATAAAAATTTAAAAATTGAGGATGAACCTCAAAAGGTTTGAATAGAACTGCAACATCGTAAATAAATAAAAAATAATCATAATAACGTAAAAGGTATCCTACAGCTTTGCTTCATTTAAACACGCAGCAATAACATGATCAGTACAACTCTAAAAGCAAGTACGAGAGGTGACACATGGATCAGAGAAATATTTCTCACTTCCAATCAGCTTCTTCATAAAACATATTTCAGTCTTGTGCTTTACAATTCTGCTCCGTAGCCGAGCTCAGGTCCATGTTGGCCCATGTAGGAGACAGCTCAGTGGGAGAATATAGGATGTTATCGCAGTCAAAGTTATCAAAATAGTCCAATGAAAGGCCTCTTGTTGCTTTGGCCGCCCAATCAGGTCGAGTCCTGAGTTCCAGGATGACGTGGACGGGCATCTTCTGAAGGATGAGAGAATCAAACGAGGTGCCGCGAAAGAAAGCCCGCATCTTGAAACACTCCAGGTTACGAAGCCGGTTCACTGGATTCTTGCACAGAAGCTGTAAAGATGATGTGACATTTCCTTGAGGGCGATTCCCAGCGGGCATGTTAGGGAGAGAGGACGATCACAATCACAAACCTCAGTGAGCAGCAAGATCAGAGAAGAGCTGAAGGTCTCAGGTAGGACATACGGAAAACCCGTGACCTTGGTCAACATGGTGCCGTGGTCCGGCTCTGCTGGTAACGGAAACTGCGAAGTGCAAGTTGAAAAAAAACAAACTCAGACAGGTAACACGGCACCACGTAGAGAGCAATAATATCACACGTATGCGCCCTCACCTCTCCTGTCACCAATGAGAACAACATAATGCCAAAAGACCACCAGTCAGCAGCGTGGTTGTACGGACCGCCGCTTAAAACCTCAGGAGCTGTTCAGACGAACCAGGAAAACAATCATGAAATAAAATAAGCTCAAGATGAGAGGTGAAAGGGGGACATTACAGATATGCAACACAAATTGCAGCACAATGGAGCACAAACAAAACAAAAGGTCCATCCCAGGTGCTTGACATTCATAACTGGGTCTACTGAATCCAGTGGGAGCAAAACGCAGGTGCGGCTGAAATGTTGCTCTCATGCAGTCCACCACTATGCAGCGTGCCGTCCCTCAAACAGCCGCTAACTGTCTTTATGCAAGTGTGGAAAGGAAACCAAAATCTCACCCATGTATTGGATGGTCCCACATATCGTAAACGCTCTTCCGCCTCGTTTCAGCCGCCGGGACAGTCCAAAATCAGACAGGCGAAGGTGACCTGAACCATTGAAGATACACGCTGATACCTTATCATGTTGTCTGCTGGGACATGAGTAATTTGTGTCTCTTTTGTTATTTGTTAGTCGTTTTTTTTTAATCTACTAACTACTCTAATGTTGGCTCTTACAGGCCAAAAGGGTAAAAAAAAATATATATGGACAAGCATTACCTTGATCACTTAAAAGAATGTTCTCCATCTGAAAAAAAGGTACAATTATTATCACAGAAAGTCATGAATACAAATGTGTATAAACTACAATACACGTCAAATCAATTATACCTTTATATCTCTATGTATGATGCCTAAGTCATGAAGAAATCCTAAAAAATGAACAAACAGAAGACATACAATGAGAACACATCACGTAGATACAAGATGCTCCATGTTTAAAATGCCCTTTTAACTCTCGCATGTCTGTGGTCAATGCTAAAAGGTCAATATGGTGAACTCTTAATGATTGTCGCCGCATGTGAACACTCACCCAGCGCACTGCCCAGCTCCGCAGCAAAGAGCCGGACATCATCCTCCCCAAACTGGCCCTTTAGTAACCAGTAAGTGTACAAGTCTCCGGTGGTGCAGTAGTCGCACACTGCAGAGGACACACACATACACACACACACAAACACACACACACACAGACACTTGTTAGGTCTTTGAAAGCGGCTACTGAGCTTATGTAGGCCAACATCCTCTGAAATTAAATATCAGCAATGAGAAGCAGAAAATAGAACATTTTGCTCATCACACTGTTGCTCTGGAGGAGAAGGAAGAAGGGTTGAATTACAAGAATCACACATGCATCTGTCTTCTGTTAGCTGAGTTACATATTTTATATACAACTTCAGTAATGTATAATCAGGGTTGGTATAAGGTGTAAAAAGGCATGCAGGCAGTGCAGCAGCACTCTGATTAGATGGCAGCGTACCGCTTCAACATCCAGCACTGACATTTTGTATTCAGACTCAGGGATGCAGCGCAGTTGCTCAACGACGTAACTTCTCTGTGTTCTATGGGAGCGGCATGGCAGCAGGGGGAACTTAAAGAAGGACGGGACAGTAGATAGTTGAGGGGTTGAACTGTGCCATCGTTTATGCTCATTGACTCACTAATGAAGAGATGCTGCTGCGTCTGCCAGCAGTCCTGCAGATTGTGGATGAATGGGTGTTTGAGCTGCCGCTGCAATTCAACAGTCAACACACACACACACACACACACACACACACACACACACACACACACACACACAGAGGGAGAGTGAAAGTGAATTTAACAGTAAGAGATGATCCTGTAATCCAGATTATGTATTGTAAAGAAGAGTTAGGACAGAAAAATACTGAATCATTCAGACATCATTCAAACATTTTCCTCTTTTTTTTAACTGCACGTGAAACATCACTTTTAGCAGCGATATTGCTGAGTAGCCATATTTGAATGTTTCATTACGATTTTTCTGTTGGCATTAACCCAAAATACTGTCCTTAGATTGATTATTTTAACCAACCAACAAAAAAACTATACTTTACCTTATAAGTGCCAGCACATATTTGGCATTTCTACTTGAAAACTGATAAACTGATGATCAAAATAGTTTTTCCAATCAATTAATCAACTGATGGGAAGTCTAATTTAAGTATATAAGAACAGTAAAGCGACAATGCTTTCACTGACTGGTACTTTCTTCCAAAACCATACCTGAATGATGACTTCTTCTTTCGACTGCTCCAGCAGTCCATGCTTTAAGATATCAGACTTTGGTAGAACCTGTGCAACAATGAAGAAGTATTCAATGTATTGTTATTATAGCACAAATTATCACAGCTGAACTAACCTTAACAGCGTAGATCTTCTCTTTGACAACGTCCTTCACTTTCAAGATGGGTCCATATGAGCCTTTGGCGATGAAGCCCAGGATCTGTGAGCATAGACGTTACATTATGTTTTTACTGCCGGCTTTTTTTTCTCATTTTGTCGAACGTTCTGGTGTTGTGGTACCTGGAAATGGCCTCGTCCAGGAAGTTTACGCTGTGGGAATTCAGGCAGAAAGACAGAGATGGACGCTGGAGGAGTCGCCTGTGTGTCCTCTGCAGGCCGGAGGGGTTTGGGGACGGGCGGCCCGCCGTCCGGTCCCACGGGCCGAGAAAACACAGCCGAGTGTGCGAGCCTGTGATGGACGAACCCCACGTTTGAGAGGAACCCGTGACTCAGTCGACGCGGAGAAGGTGCTCCTTCTCTCTAGATGATAAAATATGTATTTGAATCTTTTTTTTATTGTGATCAGGGGTTGAATGTAATTAAGAAAAATAATGTAAAGTAGTTTAATTTGAAGCTACTTGAGGGAAATTGTTACTTTTCAATTATTCCACAGCTAAAGTTCATCAATAAAACAATGCAGTGTTAAAGACTAAAACAATCAAATCAGCTAGATGTTTATACAAGGAAGTAAACTGTACTAATATCACACATAACACATTTACTGTACAGTACTGTAAAACAGTATCATGTTCCCAATCATATTTACAAAATCATATTGTAAACCACAATGACTGTAGAGCAGTTATAATGTAAAGCACAATCACTGTAAAGCTGCTTTAAGCCAATCATAAAACAGTAAATGATGGTGGTAACTTCTGCAAAAAACACAATTCAAATCATAACTGTATAGTTTAACCTGAAAGGTTATAATAAATGCAAAGGGACATCTTTATGAAAAAATACTAAAATAAACTTTTTGCAGAACTTTAACTTGTGATTGACTATTACATCTTTACACTCTTTCACCACCGTCTGCATGGATGAGTTCATAAGATACTTCCTTGTAGCATTGGCCAATATCGTTTGTAATCATCGATCTACTCTATAATTACAATTTATAGCTTCTGCAGTTTTGTTGAAAGATCTAAGAACAAAAAACACGACATATAGTGTAATTTTTTTAACCATACTTTCATAAGCTACACGAATACAGAACATATAACTGCAGAAGCTTCATATTTTGAGTGAACAAAAGTGTGCCGTTTCGTTTTGAACAAGACGTTATGAAGCATCTCACTCTGCGCTGCACAAAATCACAGCGTGCTTCTCTTGTTGTGTTGTTTGTCACGCAGCTGCACAGGAAGCTCATGACCACTTAACTCA
Organism: Clinocottus analis; assembly: GCF_023055335.1. NCBI lineage: Eukaryota > Metazoa > Chordata > Actinopteri > Perciformes > Cottidae > Clinocottus > Clinocottus analis. The sequence goes on along the minus strand of NW_027175931.1, from coordinate 19,629,290 downwards.
TCAATACCTCTATTTATGACTGCGCTCTGTTCCACTGTGTTGCATCGACAAAGCAGTGCGCTATCTTCATTTCTTAAAAACCTACAGACAGATTTTTCTACTCATTCTTCAGAAAATAAAACTCAGTATCTTTTTCTTCGCATGTCGTCATTACTTCTTAGAGCACAGCTCATGTGGTTTAGTGTTTTTAAAACATATTTTTACTCTGTCTCTTGTGTGCACTTTACTCGTCTTCTGCTGTAATCCTGCAAATGTCCCCACTGCGGGACTAATAAAGACATGTCTTATCTTGTCAACCTCCTCCGAGTCCTCTTCTAAATCAAATCGACTCACCGTACTCTTCTTGCTGGCGTCGCTGCCCATACATAAACCAAAAGTATCACACACACAAATGTGTGCAAAGGCAACAAACAGTCAGCTCTTCCTCCCGCGTCCTGCTCTCGCTTTCCGTCTCGTCCATCTCCGAAGCTCCGGTCCACGTGTTGTGTTGTGTTTTGTGTGTGTGTGTGTTGTTGTGTCCAGCGTGTTCGCAGAGTGCTGCGCAAAGGCCAGGGCTCGATTCCGCTCCAGTTCAGGCTGTCAGATCAATGATCTCAGTGCGCTCACCAAGTTCCCACTGCCCCCAAACGCAACACCAAACACCGCTGCGAGAGCATATAGGACCGTGTTTTATTGACAAGAGAAACAATAAGCCACAGAGCACAGCAATGTGAAGACATCTGCTTTTGCGATATGATTTAACTGAACATTTAGGGGCATTTTTATTTTAAATTGGGTTTTTTCGTAAGAAAAAAAAAAGTGACAGAAACAAGCTTAGCGCAACAGATCCGCAATAAATTCAAAGGAAAGGAGACGTGGTTACAAAAATATCAAAATACTTTGCATTAAAAGTGCTTCAGTAATAAAATTACAAAACATACACTCGGTGATTAGCTGCAACATATTTGCTTTTGCCACCAAAGCCAAGTGCGACATTGTCCGACACAATACATGTTTGCTGCTCTAGTGATGACGTATTGCACCGGGGTGAGGATCAGTACACCAGCTAGCAGAGGGTGCACAGTGCACAGAATTATAAAATAATCTGTGGTCATTTAGGAAAAGGCCTTCCTGTCAGAGTGACACTCATACAGCCAATTACAATACCTTTCATTAGTAAAACATATACTGATATTTATTTCTGATATCTTTTTTTTTTTTTTACAGCATTGAAGGTTCTTCCTACTTATCCAGGCAGACATACAGTGTTCCTGAGCCAGCAGGAGAAGGCGCTTTTTATCTTGCATTTACAGAATGCAACGAAAACGGTAACAGTGAAGTGCTTGCTACGCACTGTAGATCTTCTTCCTCGCTACACACTAAAGATATTCTTCTTCGCTACACACTGAAGATCTTCTTCCTCGCTACATCCAATGTAACGCAAGCGGTCATTATTTTGTCTAAAATGAGTGAAATTTTAATGGCACACATAAATGAGATAATAATATGCGTTTGGTCTAGATGGCACCCTGTTAATTCCTGAAGCTCTTTAATTTTGTATAGTTAATTTAAGCTGCATTTATACAGGTGATCTCATTGAGACACTATCTCGTTCTTAAAGAGAGACCTGTTTGAGTTCCTAGTGGGGAATTTGGAGAAACAAAAACATTACATAAAGTTCAGCAGGCTCATATGAGACAGTGGGATATCTCCATAAACAATTTGAAATGCTCGACCGTTTCCCTTTACGATTCACAAAGCCAGACTGATATTCTAACCCCGAAGAGGCAGTTTTCCCTGATCCTCGTAGCGAGGGAGTGTGGCAGCTGCTGCTGGGGATCGTCCGTTGGAGCTCAGGCTTGAAAGTGTGAGTGTTTGCTGCTTCATTTGCGCCGACTGAAGATGCTCTTCTTGCCGGAGCTCTTGTCTGCGGCGCTGAGGCCGATGAGGAGCCGAGCCTTCTCATCTTCCTCCTGCTGCTGCAGGTTGTTGTCTGACTTCCCTTCAGACGGCTTCCCCCGCAGCTCGGAGCCTGAAGCGGGCTTCAGACGCAGCTTCTCCTTTATCATCTGAGAAGTGAGACGCAAAACAAATGAATACATTTCTTCTTTTTTTTAAAAATAAAAACTGAACTTTTTAATGTATGTTGTTTCTGCTGCTAGACATTTTTGACAATGATAAATATATTTAAACAATAAGCACACTCTAAACTTAAAGAAACAATCAAAATTGCAGAGAGAAACTACAGATCACAGTCACACAGCTGAAGTGTGTTTCAATATTGTGTACCTGTGCTACGAGAGCTTTCCGGCTGTCCCTTTTCACAGCCATTGCAAAGTCGAGCCATGTCCAGGTGTTGTTATGGTACTCCAAACAGGGCAGAACCAGGTTCAGGTCCTTCCAGTCCACACTACTCTTTTCTCCCTGAATAAGTGGGATTTAAATAGAACCAAACATTTGTTAAACATCATTTTTGGGGGGCCTTTTAGACATCAGAAACATGTCAAATCAGCAGCTGTGAAGAAACATTACCATTAATCTGGAGTTGTGTTTGTGTCTACCTGAGGACTTACTTCTAGCTCGGTTTCTGGTCTCCACCACTTGAGGGAGATGTGCAGCTTATTAGCTGCTAAATGTTCCCCTGTGTTCTCCAGCTAGTTGCTAACTGTGTCCAGTGGGTTTATCAGAGCGTTATTTTGCTAACAGCTGCTTGCGGCTGCTGCTACTACTACAATGAGAGCGGTGAGTCAACCGTGTTTCACTTTGTATTTTCATCTCTTTTTCTACTCTTATTCAAATGATGCTTTATAGAATACTAGCGATTTTTTTTTTAGTACCGTCACTGAAAAATGTGACCTTTAAATCTTATTTACTTTAATTCTATCTTTAGTTTTCCTGCAAATCCAAAAGGCCAAAATCTACAAGTTAATAAAGTGTCAGGTAGCCATGACCATAATGATTTCCTATACTTAGAGATAATTTAGTCTGGAAGCTGTTTCAAGGTGCAGATGTATAGAAGTCATTTTCAGTCCTATTCAAGTTGATTATCAATACAAATAATCAGGGATTGAATCAACAATAACAGTCAGTGTGGCGCTCAGTCACAGCTGTTACCTTATAGCTGACACAGAGGGGCACTTGGGGAATCTTGACGTAGATGAAGGAGTTGTTCATAGCAGCTCGCTCCTTCATCTTATCAATGTCATCAACAGGATGCTGGCGGGAGGCAATCATAAATCATAAGCAATTATATTTCTCTATTTTCTAATATTTGGACATCTGAGCACCAATAATCAGAACGCAGAAATACCTCTGGAGGTTTCCTGAATGACCTCCTGACCCCCGCAGTGCGGTTCAGTCCTTGGGTGACACCTTTGCTGGGGCCCATAGCACCCATGGTGTCCTCTGATGACTGCCGAGACTTGACAGCGATACCTGTTACACAGATCGCATCAGCACTGTGGCCTCTGGATGACTCTGCACCCTACACGTATACTCCCAGTTGGTGACACTGACACACACACACTGACACACACCCCTCCCTCACCCCTTCAAGGTCAGAGCCATCATGACAGAGCCTTTTAATAGCTCAGAGGGATGATGCAACACAGTAATGGGCTATTTGATATCACACACATTGTTGAGAGAAAATGGAAACCATTATTGATCAGTTTGTTGGTAGAGATTAAAGGCTGGTGACCTCACAGAGAGACTACTGCAGTCATATTCTCCCTGTTGACAACAACATACCTGTAGTGACCAATCTGAACTTGTCTTCTTCATCAGTGACCTCTTCCTCTTCAACATTTCTCCCCGGGAAGAAAAATCCCATCATCCTTTTGAAGAACTGGTACATCAGCTGGATGGTGAGAGGCACCACGTTCACCTAACGAAGGAAACAATAAATTGTCAAATAAAACACACTCCAGATGTTTCCGTGAATGTGGCCTGCATGTGAATGTGATGCTCTTCACCTCAAAGTGCTCCTTAACAGAGATTCCTCCCACAGGGGGGCGCACTTTACTGAAGATACGCAAAGCAAACTGGCGTCCAGACTGGCAGTTACTCTGAGGTCGAAGTACAACCTAGAAAACAAAAGGGAGTTTACGACATCACAACTAAAGCTCTAAATATATTGTGTGTGAAAATCTTACTTTGATGACTTGTAACAGCAGAAATCATTGATGATGTAATGAACACAGCATGGACAAAACCACGAGGTTAACATACACTTGTAATAAGTCCTTGTTCACACATGCATCAAGGAATCCTTGAGTGTGCATGCAACACTGAATATGAAAGTCTGAAGATGGAGTCAACACAGATGACAAGTCTTGTCACTGTACGAGCACTGTACATACCCTCACACGCTGCACAGAGAAAACCAGGCAGAGAGTCATAAATATCGCATCATGTAGGCTTTTTAGAAATACATGTAAGCATCAAAAGGGTGTTTTTCATCACGGATGTCACTGCATTTTGTTGTATAATTAAAGCAGGATTGGTAATCTAGAAGACAAGCGTACACTAGATAAAAAAAGGTATCCATTCCAATAGGCGCAGCCCAGTGTTATCAACTCTTTTCCAATAAAAGCATCGAGCACTAGATCCAAAATTAAGCAAAAAAGTAATTAAATTGGAGCCACGCCCCCAAATTATCATGACAAATGTAAACAACAAACATGGCTATTTTTAGTACTCTTAGCTGTCAAGCTAGCAGCTTGTGGAAGACTCCAGAAAAGAGCAAGAAATGCATGGTCTTAATATAGTCATGCGAAGGCCACATATACTGGATTCTGTTTTTGGATTTATTGATTGCTGTCAGGGTGTAATAAGAATTTAAGAAAAGCATATTTTTGAAAATTACCAACCCTCCTTTAAGGCTCAAATTAATTAATATTATTATTTATTTCCCTTGTCTGACTTATATAAGAAACGTACCTTGTATGCTGCATTGGGGAGGAGGTTGTTCATAGTGAACCACCCCAACTCCAACAGATGCTCGGCCGTGTCGTCAGACTTGTTAAGCTGTTGTCAGAAAGAATTCACACATCAACATTCACCATCCAGCAGTGATGCATTATCAGTGATTAGAGTGAGGGTTAAAACGACATAAGATATTGTGGTGCAAATGTGATACATAATCCTGTTATTCTAGGAAGGTTCTTCAAATACAGAAGGCTTTAAAAAGGGAAAATAAAAGCTACAGACGGAGGCAGAGGAAACGTTTTTTTTTTAAGCGCAAATATTAAAAGAAGATAGGAGAGGAGACAAATTAGTTTGGTGGGATGTCAGGTTTCAACCCTGGACGACTGATAAGAAGCAATTCTGCTGTCCTGTCAGCAGTGCTTACCTTACTGTACATAAATCTCTGCAGCTCCAGCTCAGCAATGCCGAGCTGGCCGTCCTCTTCTGTCAAACACCAGCGGGCCTGTGCAAAGTAGATCTCCGTTCTTCTCACCACACTCACGTCCTCTGGGGGCTTACGCAGCTCCAGCTTGTTTGTCCGTTGCAGCTGAAAGTCCTTAAAACACCTGAAAGAAAGAAAATGTATATATTTTTTTGACCCATATGACATATCTCGTCAGTATTTTATGTGAATGAGTGCAGATGTGAGACCTGATGAGAATGTTGAGCTCTTCGCTCTTCATCTGCATGTCGTTCTTCTCCTGATTTAGCTGGTTTTGCAGTCTTGTGTTGACCTCCATCAGTTCATCGCCGTACAGTTCTTCGGATTGTGCCTGCAGTTTCATTAAAATAATAAATAATCTTTTTTATTGATAGTTTTTTCTCTCAATTGCAGTTTAAGGAGTGAAACACTACATGACTTACCCTGACGTTGGAGTAAATCTGTTTCTCAAGGCGTCTAATCAGGGCGAGGTGCTGCCTGACGGCTTCTTGGAGGTGCAAGATGCTGCTGCGCTGCTCCTCTGGGTTACTGGAGATTTCCAGCTGGAAACGAACACGCTGCTTTTTCTCACTGTGTTCCTACATGTTCAGAAGATCAAAAAAAACAATACGGAATGAGTAAGGAGGAAACATTACTAAGGACTCATAAAATGTTTTATAAATTGGGATCATGTGGTGCTCCAGCCTACCTTGCGTCTGGGCTCCACGTGTAACAACAGGTTGTTGACAATGTCCAGGATCATAGCGTACTGAACCGGGTTAGTGGATATCTCCAGATCGTGGTGAATGAGGGTGAAGGTGTCCACTGCCCCTGTTAAACCAAAATACTTAATTTTTTTTAAACTCATTTATGGTAATTTAGTAATATTATATCCTTCACTGAACCCAGATGCATTATTCCTTGCAGGCTAAAGGTGCACAGTGAGGTAGTCTGACATACCAGCCTGTTTTTTTAGAAGGTCCTCCTTCTCGTGGCTATTCCTCAGCTCTGGCGGTTTGATCTGTGTGGCCACCTCTGGGTTGATGTCGTGACTGTAACTGATGTAATGCATCCGACAGCTACAGCGTGAAATGATGCGCTGAACCTGCTGAGCCTCGTTCACCTGGGCTGGCTGGTTCCAGTCTACAGACACAGATGAGGGAATTTAGAGTCTGTGTGGTCAGTGTCCTGCAATGCATCATTTTTTTTCCATGTGGTAATGAAGAGCAATCCCTGCATTTGAGAAGTAACTTACCTGTAGTGGTACACACCATTCCTCCCACAGCCTGGCCGCTCTCCATCAGCTCCAGCACCGAGTCGAGGTTACGCTGCCTGTGCTCCTCTATGTTTTTCACCTAAACACAACATGGCATCAGAAGAAGCAAAGCAGAGCAGGAAGAGCAACCCCACACAAATGAGTTACTATGAAATTTCTTCATTTTCAAACCTGGTGTATTATACAATAAAACTAAAAAAAAACTTGTTTGCCGTGTTATTTATTCATGATCTTAAATCATGTGTCATATATTCATGATCTGAAATCATATAATATAATACAAAAACTTTCCATCCTTTGATAAGGCATTGCTTACGAGGCGAAAATGTTTAATCCCTTGTTTATCAACTGCAAGAAGGAAGTGTAATGTTATAAATTGTACCACTAAACAAAAGCTAAACTAAACTAAGAAAACTGGATGTTCATGAATATTCTGCTTTATGCTTTTATAATGACATTCTGTCTCTTTCAGGTCTTAAGACTGTAACTACAGAGCTGTGTTTACCTCCAGCCACAACTGCCTGTCCTCTTGCTCAGATGGGTTGGGCTCCATGGTGGCAAAGTACTGCATCCCATCCAGCAGACAGGTCCAAGTGGTTTTCTGCTTCAGGGTGTCGTTGTACCAGGCCGGGTGGTGCTCACACTGAAGCAGCTGAGCCTTCGCTGCAGACACCAGCACACAGCCTGCAGTCTCGGTGCCGCGCAGCATCATCTGGGGAAAGCAGATTAATGAAACATCGGGCCAGATCGACCATCAATCAACCAGCTTTTCTGAGTAAATAGGAATTAGGAAAAATAGAAGCCTTTTAATATCTAAGAAGGTATTTTTAAACTGCTTTTTCAGCCCTTTTGTCTTTCCATTAGTAGTATACATGATTTTCAATAACATGGAAAACAAACAAATTGGTGACATTAAGTTGGAATTTGATTGAACTTGCAACAAGGAAAGCTAAACAACAAATCAAGGCAGCTACCTGACAATTGACCAACTCAATAAACCAGTTGCGGTTAAAGACATCATCCGTCTGGCAGGCTGCGATGCCACACAGCTGGTCGCTGACACCTGAATCCTCCTCTGAAAACACCACAAACTTGTCCGTTTCCTCAATCAGTTTCTGAAGCATTGACGTTCCTAAACAAATTGAAAAGGGGGAGAAAAAAAAAGCGGGTTACGGGTATTAATTAACAGACTCTGCTTTCGTCTTTTACATTGTTAAGCTGTTTCCTTACCTTCATTTTGACTTTTTTCTGCTCGGTTGACGGTGGGCGTAACTGGTGTGGTGGGGGCTGTGGTGGGAGAGTAGTTGGAAGGAGAGCGTTTGAGCTTCTTGGTTTGCAGCTGTGTGTCGATCCTCAGACCCTTTAACGCTTCAGTCGAGAGATTTCTTTTTAGCACAGACGCCTTTTTGTAACCATCGTACAGCCCGAAGGCTATGTTCCTGTTCGTGGTGGTCCAGGAAGCACGTAGGTCCACCAGGCGCAGTTTGTGTGTGTAAGACGCATTCGTCTCATCCTTCTGGTTCACCTCCTGTCAGAAACAAACAAAAAGAGCTTAATTACAAATTCACCGACAGCGAAGAACAGGCTTTTGGTGCAGCCAACTCTGGGCTTTTACCTCCTCCATGCGGTTGCTCTGTCGCTGGTAGCTCAGGGAGGACAGGCTGAGCAGGTGAGTCTTCTTCACCTGTGCGTTGATCTGGTGGTCGGCTGTCTCATCCCAGGTGGAGGCCATTAGGTGAACTGTCTCCTGAGATAGCTCACTAACCATCTGGGTCACATTCCACTCAGATATCAGCCTTCTCATCACAGTGCCAGCTGAGAGATGATATAAAACACACACACACAAATCAATATAAAAATCAAACATCTCCATGTATGAATAAGTAGTTTTTACTGAATGGTATGTCAACACGTGTACCCTGTGGAATAAGTCTCTGTGCTCCTCGAGTGAAGATGTGGCCTTTGTTGCACTCCACTTGGACGCCTCTCTGTTGGGCAAAGGAGGCCCAGTAATGCACCTGGAGGACACATAATATGTAAAAATTGCAAAAAGTTCATGAAATAAAGAACAGTATTTCCACATTATTCATCGACATCAACTATTACGAGTTATCCTCAGACGTCTAGCGCTGTTTGTTGTATCCAAAGTACCAAAACGCAGCCTAAGCTTTGAATATAGGCTAACACGTTTCACTAATGCTTCAAAACTCCAAAATATTGAACTTTTATATTTGGGACAACACCAACTGATTCAGATTTCACGGTAAAAGCAAGAAGATTTTTAGTGCACCGTTGCTTTAAGGCAGACTAGACAAGCACTTACTTGTAGTTGTGGAAAGGCAGCTGTGTAGGACATCTGTTTGTAGTGCTGACCCAGCTTCTTGCGGATAGGCCTGAGGCTGTGGAAGAGCTTGCCTCTGCAGATAGGTCGAGAGACACCCGTCCATGTGGCCCAAAAGTTCTGCATCCAGCGCAAAGTGCTGCTATACAGCAGAATTCTCGGCTGGGAGGATTCTACAAAGAAAGAAGTATATAGTTCTCTATAGCACAATATAATGACACTGGCTTTAAAGAGCAAAGCGCTTAGCGTGGCTCGACAGAATATCTAACAGAGTTGCACGTACCTGTGCCACAGTGCTGGTTAAGGTCCATGGTGATGGAGAGATTGAGGTTCTCAGAGCGAAAGGCTCTGTAGGAGTCATGAGGTTGTCCTGAGGTCACATCTGCAATGTTCTCCGCACAGCAGAGCATTACAGCGTAGTGGTCATGGGGATTACCATGGCAAAGCCATTGGAGGTCAAGGGTCATACACAGGTTGGGCAGGTGTAGAAAACAGATATCATCATACCTAATATGGAAACAAGGGGACTTGTTATACTGATTTAATAAAGATTGCATTTGAACGCTTCACAGCTGATGCCTTTACTTACTTTGATGCCGTCCTGACATTTACATCCAAATCCCCTTTATAAACAAACTGGCCTGGGTTCCAGTCAAAGTTCAACTTGTTCCACTCCCAATGCAGGTTTTCTGTAGTATTGTAAGGGTCCTGTAATAATGTAAGGTTCACCATTATATGAGATTAGGTCATTCATTGTATTCTGCATCACATAGCTCAGTTACATAAACATGTGCAGGCCATGAAGCATTCATTCAGTGACACGCTAAGTGTAAAGATCCACTGATTGGAAAGTGAGTTGTCAAACACAACTTTGCTGAACCTGTTCATGCGTAAATTCACAGTTTTTAGGTGTACATTCTTTTACCTCTGTAGCCAGCTGATGAAGATTGGCATGGTCAATGTCCATAACCCAGCGCCCGTGCAGAAGGAGACGACTTTTGTCCCACCAGGCCAGCAGAGGTGAGGGATCAACTGTGGGTTTGGTCAGTAGGTCAACAGATTGGCCAATCAAAGTCCAGGCAGGGTCCCAACATGGCCCCCACACAATGGTGTACAGAGAGATGGTCGCTGCATGAAGAGAATATTCAGTAAGGTTTGATTTGAAGTTTACTCTTTGAAACACTTATCTAACAATTGCATGTCGACAGCATGATTCCCATAACTCACATTTGAAATCATAGTAGAACTTGAGTGGGGGCATGTTCCTGTGGACCGTCACATCTCCCCATGGCGGACCAAGCGGGACAATCTCTTTGCGATGAGCCCTTGCCTGTCCGTCCTGCTCCGTTCCAATCAGACGCCCTGACAGCTCCCAGTCCCGGATCTCAAACAGGTAGCGAGGATAATCCCGAATTCTCACTGGCACAGCGTAAAGAGAGACGAGACATGAGAGATTTTTGTAAAAGTAAGCTAAAACTGTGAGACCTTTAATGACATGTTATTTCCAATTGAGTCATCTAAATTCCTTCTAATATCTGCAAATTAATGCTGTATATTTTGTATCCGCTTACCCAAAAAAGCAACTAGTTTGAACTTGACTGCACGGCACCACTGGACCACCAGAGGGAGTCCATCCCTGGGAAAGGGGCTGATCCTGTCGATGTCCCTCAGCTGCTCTCTCACCATCTCTGGCCCATGAAGACATTGATCAGCCAGGACTACTAGCTCCAAGTCGGACACAGTCCAGGTCAACAGCGATTTCCTCATGGGTGTGTTGACGTAGAGGCGGCGTGAGCGCTGGATGTAGATCTCAATGTGCTTTTTCTCCAGTGAACTATACAACTCTTCAATCTTTCTGGCAGGAAGAAGTTCTCCATGTTGCTTGCGCAGATCTGCCACCTTCTTGTCCAGAAGCTGAAGACGCTTTGCACTTTCCTTACTCTCATCCTTCATCAGCTCGTAGTTGTCTCGCAGCTTTATTTCAAATATGTCGTCCAGGAAGACAAAGGAGAACTGGCTGATTTTGAACACGAGGTCAGGAGGCAAACGTTGGACGGTGGCAGCTTGGTTAGGAGAGCGATGCAGAGTCTTCAGCCACTTCTGCACATTAATGGCCATGTCAAAGGTGTTTGAGAAGTTGTACTGGTAGGGAAACTCGATAGCCAGAGAAGGGCAAGTGAGGACCCAGACACAGTTGTGAGGAGTGGTGAGGAAGGGGAATGTGTCTCTGTGCGGCTGCATTTCAGTCAGCTCGGTGTGCATTTCAACATCCAGACTGTTAAAGGTGACGATGTCGTTGCCATCCAAGTTGAGGATCATGGAGGGAGAACGTATTTGCATGAAACCAGCATGTTTGGAGACTGTGAGGGCTTTATTGTGTAGGAGAATGTAGTTTTGTTCACTAACATGTGCTGTCAAACGAGTGCATCCCATTTCAACATGCACACACAGCCCTCTACTCTGGCCAGGAATGCTTTCACTTTCTGTGGGTTCGACTGGACTGTCCTCTCCTTTGTCTCCACAAAGCATATGCCAACAAGCCTGAGCTTCAGTCATGTGCTGGTATAACACCATGTGGTCGGGTGGCGTCCACTCGACAGTGAGCTCCTCTTCACATTGAACCTGATTGAGACAACAAAAAAAATATTGACACAGAGATTCAGTCCATCCAGAGAAGTAAAAATGATGGAGATCTGTATACCTGTAAGCTGTGGGTGGTGATGAAGTAAGAAAAGGCTATCTTGGTGAGTTTGAGCACAGGATTGGGGGTTTGGGAGGCAGGGCAACATGACTCCATGTTATCTGTGAGTGCTTTGATTGCTGACAAGCTAATACTTTGAAGGGACACCATGGATCTATCTGCCGAGCTGTGGACTTCAACAGTGTCCATCCGCAAAGACACAGCTCCTAAAGAGAACAAGAGGAAATAAAAGATAACGAAAGATAATTCAATAGTGATGATAGACTGAAGAGCAGACAGTTTTGTGTATGCTGTGATCTTTTACACTACAAGATAAAAATGCAGTTAGGATTTTGTAAGACCTGTTGCTTCATGGGTTAGCTTTAAAAATCAATTGCTGACATTTGCCAGAAAATAGTGCCGAAGGTTGTGTCTTCAAATGGCTTGTTTTGTTAAAGAAAGAGTACAAAACACAAAGAAATTCAGTTAATTGTTACATTAGAGCAAGTACTGTTTGGTACTTTTGCTTGAAAAATTAAAAAAAGATAGTTCCTGAGTAATCATAGACCTCGTAATTGACTAATCGTTTGAGCTACACCGAAATCTATTTTGGCCTTGTAGTCCCTTGTAGACAAAAACAACTATAAGCACACGATAAATATACTACTTACTGTATCATACATAGTTATTTACGGCTCAAAGCCATGCAACAATCTGCAAAAAATAACTTACCTGCTAGATTAGACAGTGTGAACACATTGACATCCTCCAGACAACAGTCCAGTTTGAACAGTAGCTGGAGCTCCGTGGAGGGGATGGGTGGAACGGCATCATCACTGGAGGGAGACGCTGAGGCCACATCGGACAGATGTGGCTCAGAGTCAAGAGGAACACAGATGAGGGACAGCAGGCGAGACAGACACAGTGCACAGGTCTCTGAGAGCTCCACTTGAAGCCCTTTCAGGCTAGACTCCACACTCAAACTTGGATTCCTGCTACTCGACTCCATGTGCGCTCGGTTGAAACTCCCCTGGAGGGATGAGATTAAAAGTACAATAACATTAGCATTTTTGTATACAAATAAATCCAAACCACCAGCAACATACATGAAAATTAATCATTAAAAATGCATTTAAAAATACTTAGTAATGCTCCTACCTGTAGACTGAGTGTGTCTAAAATTAGCGCTTCTCCCCACACATGTTTACCAGGAGGATGGGGTGCTTGCTGGATATGAGAGCCCTGACCCACTCTCCACCAGAAGTTGTCCAGCGACAGTGAGACACGCCGGTGCACGTTCTGGGACTCTGTGTCCACTTTAATGTCAAGAAGATGCTGCAGTTCTACAGACACAGGAAGTGCAAGTCATCTCAAAAAGATAATTTTTTTGGACTATATTCATTTTATCAATTGCAGCAGTATAGAGAAGTTATTTTCCCAAAAACAAAAGCCACTAAAGGTTATGGATATAAAAGGAGCACAAGTTAATGTGTAACATTTAAAGGGCACCATAAGAAAGAACCTTATCTTATCTAGTTTGGCATGTTTGGAAAAAGTGACACAAAAATTTGCCTACAGAATAAAACCCACAAAGATTTACTGAATGTACCAACAGGACTTTAACACAATGTAAAGCAATAACATTAAGCGCTGTTGCTTCGGACGTTAAGGTTATACATTAATGCAACAATGCCCTCCTATTGCTTTGTAGCAGCAACATCATGTGACGTTCACATCTTTTTCTCTGTGCACGTGTGCAGCATGTGAACGACCTTACAGTACCTGCACTAGCAGAGAGGAAGCCGAGAGCAAACGGCGTGGTGTCCCCCAGCTGAACGGATACATTAACGTTGGACACGGTGGAGGTGATCATCACAGGAGCATCCAAGTGAGGGAGGCGCCTGAGGTAAAGGAGGGTGGGCAAATAATCTAATGGACTACACAACACATTTACACCATGGAACATGGAGTGATGCACAAACACAAACATGATTAAGAAAGAGAAGACAGTAAAAAATATATTAGATTAGACAGAACACAGATCCAATCATTCCAGTAAACGTTTAGATGTGTCACGGAAGATGTCTGGTTATAATCCCCCTAACCTGAGTGTTACAAAAATTAAAAAAATGGATCTTGTCACCCCTCCCTCCTCCAGATAGTCCTGGCCTCTCAAATACAGTAAACTACCCTCCTGCGAGTGTAGGCCGGAGGGCTTTCTGTCAGAGTCCTGGACTCCCCGTGCACAGTTTCAGGAAAGAAACTCTGAAGGAAGGAGGAGGTATTGAGTCCGACTCGAAAGGACCAAGTACGTTAGAAAAATGTACTCGACACCTGGTGGTAAAATCATCAATCAGGACATTTATTCGTTGCAAGGAAGGTGCAGAGTACAACGTGATCGACAAATTGCATATCCAAGACTGCTCAAAGAATGAGCGAAGCACTACCTTCTTAAATAGCTTAAGGTTATCAATACACCGAGGCCACCGTGACTTCTTCATGGCTTCATCCCACCACGACGTCTTTAGATTGGCCTCGGCATGATATGATAACAATGGAATTGCACGTTCTTTCAGACAGAGACATACAGATTCCTCTGTCTCATGGCTATCAGGAGACATGCCAAGTTTGTGGGTAAGATTAAACAAAGATGGTAAGATGAGAAGTCTGAATATAACAGTGAAACAGTAACTGATTAAGAGTGAATACGTTTTTCCTCCAACACTGAGCCACCAAACAAACAATCGAAACCTTTGAGTTTCTTTTTTTTGCAATTTACCTTTTTCTATTTGCTGCCTTCCTGTGGATTAGCTGTTCCCATGGAAATAGATGTAGCCAATGGGAGAACTCCTGATGACGGTAGTGGATGATGCAAGTGTTGATTGTAAATGACCCCGAGATGTCAACTGACGTAATCTAAATGTCAGAAAATATAAAGAGACAAAGTCAAAATAATGTAAAAAAACAACAACTAGTTATGGATTCAATCATTTTTGCTCTCACCTGCAGGGCTGTCTTCAGCGTGTTCACACAAAGGATTCTTTGCCTACTTTGTGAAAGGAGAAGTCCATCTGTCAGTTAAAACAAACAAAAAGATGTCAGAATGTGTTAAATCACAGCTTTCTCCTTCCTCTAACTGTCTCTTCATCGTGTGCGGCACCAAGCTGTCCACTAACCTTCGAGAAGGAGCTCCAGGCTGCTCTGGGGAAAGCTCAGCTCAGGTGTGAAATTGTTAAGAGGAAGCTGCTCGTCATCACGTCCATAGCAGACTTTTAAAGATTTCAGAGTCCAGTTCAGGTGTCTGTGCCGACAGGAAATAGAATCATACAGAATAGGTTATTCAACAGGGAATCCAATTATGCAAAACAACAACTATATGCATTTGATGGTAACATGTTGACTCACTTTTTCTGACTGTGCATGGACAAGGTTACATTTGTATTATCAAATTCCATGTTGACCTTCTGGGGAACCAGCCGATGAAGCCGCTCCACAGTCTCAGTTTGGATGTACGCAGTGTTTTCACACTCTGAAAGAAAACAGATACCAATACTATTAAATCAAAAAAGTATGTACGACACAATCATAAATGTTGAGTCTGCCACAGTTAAATAATCACTAAAAAAGTAAGCTTATACAATCAAATATGAATTAAAAGTAAATCTTTTGACTTTGTCTATAAGCCAGCTGATATTTTTTTGCTGATGCATATTGTCGAGGCCTACTTCATATTCCCCTTCATTGTTTAGCCGTCTGATGATCCCAAAATGTGTTTGGCATGAAAATACCAAAGTGAGCTAATGTGTCATGTCCTTCCCCTTTCCTGTTTTTAGTGTGTATTTACATCGGCAAAACTGTCAAGCTTAACCTTAACGTCTGTGCTGAGACTCTTGTTTTGAAAATACATTTCTGAGATGTTTCAGTGAGTGAATAAAACCTCCGAGGACAAACAGATATATAAACAAAAACTGAGAAAAAACATTAAATAATTGACATTGTTTTCCAATGTTTTCTTTCTTTTGAAAATAATTGCATAACTTAATTTTTTTTTCTGGGTAGGTCAAATTTGAGTCATTCATTATTCAGCATGTGGACACGTCAAGCACCTACAAAGTCAATACAGCACTATGATGTGACCTTGTCCTCATTTTCTTGGTGTTTTAGCAAAACAGCTAAAAATATCACAGACAACAGACATACCTGTGTTTTAGAATAAGCAGAAGCTCACTGATGCAAATCCAATGGAAAATAACTCGAAGTGCCATCATACTTATTTGGCAATAAAGGACCAATGCAGCTAATAGTTGTAGATGTGCTGAATATACTGATTATACAAACTGACAAGCTTCCCCATTCGTACAATAAACCAGCATTCCAGACGTAACATGAACATCCCAAGATTGGTTGGATATTGCCGAGCTTGTTTGTTCAAATATTTTCATAACAACTTCATGGCATTTCAGAGTTTTTACTTTGCATTTGTTTCCTCACCATATGCTTCCTGGTTGCTCTTGTTGGGAGAAGGAGGCAGCAGGAGTTGGCTAAGAAACAGTCCCTCATGGAGCTCTGCTATAAGTGTCCTCACATTGAGGGATAGACAACCAGGCTTCATCTCCGGGAGGCTCACATCTCCAGACAGCAGCAGGCTTAGGGCCACTTCAGCCAAACATATATCCTACAGTGGAAAGCATGTTAGTCCCTCACACCCAATCACAAGTTTCTACCTAAAGGGAAATACAATAACTTACCAACTGACTGCTTTTAAGCACTTTACTGCTTAGCTGTCCGACTGAGAAGTCCCACGCCAACCTGTAATGAAAGATACAAAGTACATACCATTAGATATTGATCCTCCTTTCTTTTCTATTAAATGTAATAATTAAATTCGATCATTGGAGTGTTAACGGGTCAATTACCTATTACTCTGGTGATCTAGTAACAAGGTGATGCCTGTAACTGTCATGTGCCATAAAGACTCTGACAATGCCAGGTTCAGGACCATCACATTGATGGAGCTGACGTGAAACGACAGCAGCTGAAAACACAGGACCACAAGAAGTGAGATGCTGACAACAAATGCGTTTTGCAAAAGATTGACCTTTAGTGAGGCTCCATACTTGTGACAGAAAGCGTAGCATTGTGGGGCTGACGGAAATCTTCCCAGACTTCTTTCCATGGCTCTCCTTCCCCAAAGGTCGGAGTGGTGCTTGCAAGTCGAACCTGACTCTGGTTTCGCCAACACACAACGCCAGGTATCTCCTGAAACACAACCATGCAGCAGCTGTCTCAAATAACATAGTTGCATAATTTCATACATATAAGGCTGAAATATTTCCTCTCAAACTATACAACCGACACAAAAATAATGTGACAACTTACGGCAAATCCTGGTTTAGAAGTTTACTCGAAATCCATATTCTGTCAATTTCCTGTTATAAAGAGAGTCCCTGTTAGCGAGTCAAAATAGTATCTTTGAGATAATTCAGGACAGTTGACAAACAACACAACATGTGTTCTGGCCATTACTGAACCAAACATGAACCCCTGAAATGGGAGTGGCCGCCTTGAATGAGCTCCCTACATAAATGTCATGTAAACACCGTGTGTCTTACCAGAGTATGCTGAGGGTGAAACTGGATACTAACTCCTTGGACAGAAAACAGCCCGACTGATTTGATCTTCAGATCCGCATTCAGTGCAGTCAGGAAGAATCGCACAGCCAGAGTGCATATGAGCCACCTAGAAGCAAAAAAGGCAAGAGCATACATTTGTAATTTTGTAAATAAATTGTTCATGAAATAAAGATAATTAAGGACAACACACGTGTTAAATCATATCAATAAATGTTGCCTTGTAGAAGATAATGTGCAACCCAAAGTACAATGAATCTAACACATTACAGTTCTTACCTGAAAACGATACATAACAACACAATCCCAAGCAGAAGAATAAGCAGGAAGGACATCAGCAAGAGAGACATTGTGTCCAGAGTTGTGCACACCCAAACCTCGGACCTAAGTCTGGCTCTTTTTCCATCAGCTGCTGTCAAAGAGGAAGAGATGCACGTCAGCTGGCCACACCTGACATGCAGGTGTGAGAGGCGTGTGACTGTTTGCTAAAAAAAAAACTAAACAAATAAAAATTTAAACAATAGTCAATAACTGTGCTGACGCAACATTTATTCTACAGATTAACGCCCGTTACTCGCGGTCCTTCAGAAAACAGTAGCGCCTCACAGGGAAGTAGCACGTAGCCTCACGTCATCACTCAGTGTGAGTGTGTGAGTGTGTACACGTTACCTAAACTTAGTCCTCGAGCCACAAAACACACGGAACCTGCAGCGTCGGCCTAAAGTAACACAAGCGCCAAGTAGTTTGAAGGCGTTGGTCGACGCGTCATCCAGAAAATCACTAGCAATCTGTGTTAGCAGGCTAACGCTATACAGCTACTTTAGCTAGCGGCGGACACTCAAACCGGGCGTTCGTTTTGCGGAGCAGGAGACACGTCTCCGCTCCGGTCGGCCCGGGATAATGGGTCGCTTACCGGGACGCCTTCATGGCACCGTGTTCGCGCTGCAGAGGGCAGTGTCATCTGACAGGTAACTCTCTGCCCGGGCAGAGTGAAGGCTCGGTGGCGGTGCTGGTCTGCCCCGCTCAGCTGGCAGCTCAAAGACTAGTGGGAGAAGAGCGGAAGGCTGCTCGCGCTCATATTAATCTTTGACTGTGTCATGCACTCAAACGTTAAGGGTCATAACGAAGGCCACCCCCACTTCATACACAGATAAACACGGTCATAATCAAACTGCTTCACAGTGGTGACAAAGAAACAAAAGCAATGTTCATTCACTTTTTAAACATGTTTTATTCATCTTTACAGGTGTTTAGATTCTGTGTAACTCAACCACATGACTTAAATATGTATAGCTGCTACATGGTTCTGAAGGGCGATTAAAACATATTTGATCCTTTTAAGTGGAGTAAGTACTTTTATTCCCCCTCTCTGTGTTACAGATGGGAACAATATTCATTGGAGAAGAAATGTCAAAATTAAACAAGTGGTCCTTTTCACAAAGTCAATGCATCTGTGCATCACACATCCAGGGAAGAATCACTCTCGTAGGACCCAGAAAAGGATAATTGAGTTGTCACTACAGCACCAAGGGTGCTTTGTGCAGAGTCTTGTACATCATATGAACGGAAACAGATGGTATACAATTTTCCCGACCAGCTCTTTAATCTCACGCAGCAGCTTTCTGTCTGTTGTGTTTGGCAAACCACTCATCACTTTTATCTTCAGCCATAGCCTAAAAAACAAGTTTAAAAGCAGAAAGAGCGCAGGTACGGTTAATATTCAATACATGTAGCATTTTCTATGCTACATGTAAAAATACAGGAAAATATTGGAGCAACACCAACCTTATCAAGCAGTTCCTTTCCTTCGGGGTCCACCTTGGACAGTTGCCTGAATGCCTTGTCTCCCACAAAGCAGATTTCATGACCATCCTAAAACAAACAATGTCCAGGTAAGTCTATTTTAAGAATAGCAACTAATTCAACTTCATTACAGCATTGCACTGATAACGGACTTACTGGATCAGACAATATAACCACTTCTACTGTGGCCTTTCCAGGTGTGTCTAGGCTGACTAATGGAGTGATAATCTTCTGATTTTCCTTTTTCATCAAAGCTTCCAGGTCAGGCAGCTGTGGGATGTAATACAACATTCATGATGAATATAATAATTATTTTCTCCATTATTAACAATTACTAAAATATATCCATGAAATAATGTTTTACTTGGTCCCGTGGGCATGAAAATGCGATTCTCCCAAACGCTGTTCCGTGATCTACTGTTCCACCGTTGTCATGAAGCTCCAGTTTACACTGCATACAAATAATAAAAAGAAACAATCATAGTAGAAGACATTGCAGCTTCATTAACCCTAAACATAATTATTTATATGATACTTGACTCACATGAGTGTCTGCAAATCCCAAAAGCACTGTTTTCTTTTCCTCATTCTTTTCCATCACCTTCATTCCCAAAAGTGTAGTCCAGTAGTGAGTCGATCTCTGGAGGTTTGATACTCCAAGACAAACCTTCTGCACCGGGTCTGGGAACAAAATACCAAAGCTTAGTGCTGAGCGCTCTCTTCTTCAGGATACTGCACACATGTCTGCACCAGCTGCCACCACTGCATGAGGGATAACGCCACGTGACATGTTTCATGTGGGTTCATGTCATGCATTTTAAATCAAGAAAATAATGAGCATTAGCTTCACTCCAAGAAACTAAAAGTTACTGTGGAGGCTTTAAGATGAAATCATGACATGGCGTTATATTACAATATATATTTTTTTAGTTAAAAAAAATATGTGTGGCAGGGGATCACACATTCTTTGTTAAATAGTATGCATGTGTGGATTGATCAATAACATACAACATATATTGACATATGCTTAATTTGTTTGACTAATATAATAAAAGGACATAGTATTGATATAAATAAATGTATAATGCTATGAAACCAAGCAACTCTTTGCTTTAGTGAAGCTGTAACACGCTTGGTACTTTTCACTTGATAGATGTAACAAAATGACGACAATTATTCTCATTTGAGTACTGGATAAACTACAATGATAACTCCCCATGCTGATACCAAAAAATACCCGTGTCGGGACACTTACCGCTGGGAGGCTGCTCTTTGTCCACGAGGTAGAAAGGATACCCTCCTGGAGCCTGGGTCCGATACAGAGCATCTCCTACCTCAGTCAGAGGCCATCCCAGACGTTTAGCGTTGCTCACAGCCTGGCTCGACTGCAGAGTGAGCCCCTAAAGTGAAGATATTTACGACAATGACCCTTTACAAGGCGGCTGTCCTCTATAACAGAAACATGGTGCTGTGCTCTGTAAAATCTTTCACTAAACTCTCACCCACCAAGAAGTCATTGCCAAGTTGATACTCTCCCACTCCATAATTGTATGTCAGTTCAGCAACAAAATGGTCATCTTCAGGGCCAAAGCCAACCATTGTCTTGCTCCATTTGCCATCGTATGGGCTGTAAGGACAAAGGATGCATGCAGCGGGTATGAACAGCTCTGCATAACTCTGTTATACAGATCTGAGTACAAAGTTCAGATACTTCTAGAAGTCTGAAGTTACCCATTACACGTTGCTTTGCAGCCTTCCTCAAACTCTTCATGACGCAAAATCTAAAATGAACGAGAAGAGATGAGAAAATATGCATTTAATATTAGTACACAGTATTGGTATCAAACATCCCTTCCTCTGACAGGAGGAATTGACTGTCGCTAACTGACATGTGAAATACAACACAGGTAATTAATTGCTTTCGGCGGTACTTCAAGGAAACTCAGAAAATGTACCTTCATACCAAGAACATCTTGGTAAAACGTGGCCGTTTTGGTCCTGTCACCAACTTTGAAAACAAAATGCAACGCTCGTCTCAAAGCCATATTTCGAGACAGATATAAGTTAATGAGGTCTGTGCGTAAAGATCGGCGAGCAGGGAACGATTAAGCGTCCTTGATGATCGATTTATCTGGCGTCGATTGGTGGTAAGTAAATACCTGTAAGAAAACAGCAGGAATTTCAATTGTAAATACAATTAGTAATTATTATGTTAGTCTTTGTTGATTGATTTACATTGTTAAATCCTTATGGGGACGGACGACGTCTTCTTTACGTAAGATAAACATAAATTCAACTACGTTCGACCCCCCTATCCATTCAGGTTAATGGTATCTCCCAGAATGTTACACTCCATCGCGAGGTTACAGCACCAGACACCAGACTTCTTTTACATTGAGAAGAAGTCAAATGGTTAATCATAAGAAAAAAAGTACAATTAGACATAACAGGTATTCTGCAGAATAACTCAAGTAAATGCTATCGAGTACTATTTCAGTATCTTAGAAGAACAAATATTATTGGGAAAATATGAGCTCTGGGTTATATTTTTTTGATGCTATATTTTATTTTTTTTACTTTTTTGTTTTAATTGTATTATTATAGTGCAACTGGTTTGCTAATCACGCAGTTAATTATTACCCATTAAACGAGACTTATTTTAGAAAACTTAAATGTAGTACGGTCTTCACTACAGATGGTGGCGGTAAGGAGATTAGTTTGTATGATGCGAACCTTTATGGAAACCAGAGAAGAAGAAACAGGGCAAACATGGCTGCGTACATGAGAAGCGTGATATGTCTGGTTTCCACGGAGCGAAGTGCTTTTCTATCAAGGGGAAGCGGTGTTGTTGCAGAAGCGAGGCGGTATGTCCGCGCACTGAAGAGGAAACCTGTCCGGGTGTTGATGCCCGACACCGAGACGGAGAGAGTCATCAAGCCGACAGCGGGGCGAGACGTCCACGGGCAGAAGGGGCGACAAGTCCCAGCTCCAATGAAGCATCGTGAAGAGGACTTCGTTAAAGCGAGGCGTGATAAGCATTCAGCTGTAAAGGTGTCTGTTACAAAGGATCACATCGATGGACTTCGCTTTGAGAGGGCGTTACCTGGAGATAAACGACTCGGGTAAGTGTCTCTCTGTGAAGGTGGTGAATTATTGCCATGTGTATTACAGATACAGCATTTAAACTTAAGGTACGGTCTGATTGATCGTGACCTTTTTTCATCTTTGTCATTCGCCAAGCGGATGAAAAAAAGGTCGTTTAGAAAGCAGTTTCTTGTGTTTGAGTACCAAAAACTAACATTAATTATTAGATTTCGAATCTGATTTACAATTTTTTTTTTAAATCAGGTATTTAAAAAAATTCACTATTCATATGTACACTGCATTTGATCATCTCTGCCTCTCCATCTCTTCTTATCTGTCCTTCAGGAAGTTGGTGAGTGTTGCTCGTTCCAGGACGTTTCGCGAGCACCAGGGTAAAATCCTCCTGGAGGGCAGGCGCTTGATCTGCGACGCCCTGGATGCTGGAGCCAACCCACAGATGGTGTTCTTCAGTACCGTGGATCGGCTCCGGGAGCTGCCTTTAGACAAGCTGAAAAGGGCCACGCTAGTCAAAGTCAAGTTTGAAGACCTCAAGATCTGGTCTGATCTTGTGGCCCCACAAGGGGTGATCGGTGAGGGTCACATGTTTTTTGTTTCGGTTCATCATGAAACCACAGGTGCTCGGAGTTGTTTCTGACTTTGACTTCTTCATCTGCAGCCATATTTTCCCGCCCGGACCCGTCACGTTTGATCTTTGCTAGTAAAGGTCATTCGGTGCCGTTGTCCTTGATCTGCGACAACATCAGAGACCCGGGCAACCTCGGGACCATGTTGAGATGTGCTGCCGCTGCTGGCTGCCACAACGTCCTTCTCACAAAAGGTATGCTCATCAATTAACTGTGCAAATAAGTGATATCTATCATTAAACATTAGGGGTGCAATTTTTCGTTTTTCGTTTTTCTCCGACGTCTCCATTTCTGTTTTGACCAACTTCCTACCAATCACGCTGACCCCGTGACCTCTACTGAACTCACCAGAATACAACACAGCACCATCTAGTGGACTGAAAAAGCAATTGATTTGATTATTCTAGGACCGAAAAATGTATAATTGATATAATAAAAGATAGATACTTTGTTTCTGTGGATTGATACAATATCGTCATGCAAAATATGATACTATGCTGTATACATTTTCTTCCCCCAACCCGGTTGAACATGGATTTGTTTCTCAGCTTTTGGTTCTTCAAATCTGTTTGCTTTTTTTTACACCGACAGGTTGTGTTGACGCTTGGGAGCCTAAGGTTCTGCGTGCAGCTATGGGCGCCCATTTCCGCCTGCCCATTTACTCCAGCTTGGACTGGGATGACATGGAAAAACATCTCCCAAAGCCTGTGACAGTCCATGTGGCTGACAGCAGCTGTGGAACCGACAGAAGTAGAGAAACGGAGGATTCACAAGTTGACGCGTCTCATAGAACCTCGAAAGCAGGAGACTACGGCTGGGTCAGCGCAAAGCCGAATCACAAAAACATGAGATACGAGGAATACGACTCTGATTCGGACTCTGATTCGGACTCTGATTGTGAGGATGGGGGACTTCAGCTTCCCAGAGTGGACTTAAAGCTGTACCACGAGAGCTGGGCCCGGAGTGCCACTGCTCTTGTGATAGGTGGAGAGACGTGCGGTCTGAGTGTAGAGTCGGTCCAGTTGGCTGAGAAAACCGCCGGTCGCCGCCTCTTTATTCCTGTCGCTCCTTTGGTGGACAGCTTGAATTCAGCCATGGCTGCCAGCATCCTTTTATTTGAGGGCAGGAAGCAATTGTTAAAACTAATGCAGACACCTGGAGGGAAATCTAAAGCAGGACAGCAGCTTTCATGATGTGTATTTGTGTGTATTTGTCAGTTGCTACAGAATGAACTGAATTATTTCAATGTTATAAGTCATGTCCTGTAAACAATAAATCACTAAACATCAATTAGAGATTTCTGAAGAGTGTCTGATTCAACGTCAAGGGAATTTGCATTTTTTAGGGGTACTTTAATTAATCTGAAATGTTCTTGTTCAAATCGATTTTAGTAAAATGTAAGAAAGTTGTGAAAACTTCAGGGTAGCATCTTTTTATTATTTCATCGAATTAGCAGCCCAAACCAAAATTTGAATGTGCTACCATAAACAAAAAGATGCAACATATTTAGACTCTTCCTGCTCATTGGAAAAGACACTATGCTCCCCTCCCTTTCCAAAAATAAAATAAAATAACTAAACTCCTTTTTCTCCATTTCCATAGAGCTTTAAATAGATTCATCCACTTGAGGCATAATAACTCTAGAAAGGACACAGCTTTGACAAGTCCATCCCAGCTTATGCAAATATTCAGAACCTACCAAACTTCCATCCCACCTGGAGCCTGCACATTAACCAAAAAGATCTGCATACTATCTCCCATAATGAATGCAGCACGGGTTTTGAGTGCTTCAACAAAAGTAACTTTGAGTTTTACATATCCAAGAGCTACATTTATTAATAGAACTTAAAAGAAGCAACACTTTGTGCTTGCCAGTGAGTTTTAATGGGTGCGAGTAATGACTGAAGTAACAGAATACAGGGATTTCTACAACCAACACTTTTCAAATGCCATTTCTGTGCCTTCAGAATTAACTTGGTCTTTTCATCATGGGACCTTCACAGAAAATCCTCATGACTTTGAGATGAAAACCACCAACAACTGGCAAGAGATGACTTTCACTTACATCCACATACATCCACACACACATCCACACACACAGGTTTTAAAATGTCAGTCATTGGTCTTTTACAAGCAAGTTTAATGTGATCTTTACTGTATGTGCACCTTTTTTTCTTTCTTTAAATAGGGCCAGAAAGGCTTACGGCTACATCCAACTGAGGTTGAGCATTTTTGCACTACATGTGAATTACAACTGTAAAAATGCATTTTATTCTCATTCAGAAACCAAAAGTAACACGGATCTCACAGACAAAACAGAAAGCAAAGAATCAGCTGAATAAGTAGGTCCACTGGGTAATTCTCTGGTTTTCTCTAGAGTTCAGAAATGCTATAGAGTGAAAAAAAGTACAGATATTTTTCTTGATAAAAAAAAAAAAAAGAACCAACAGAATCTCCATATATATTACTGTAGGGACTATTGTCAATGCAAGGCACCACAGGAGATAAACAGGACTCTGTGAAAAGAGAACATGTCTAAAAAAAAAAAAGTTAAAATGTCAGTTAAAAACTGTCTGACAAAGTCAGAGGGGATGTGAGAGGGATTGTACGAGGATGGGAAAGGCGAGGGGGGAGTCGCAACAGGTCAGGGATGCGGTGATGGACCGAGTCTCATATAGCGTGTCCGATTTAGATTTTGACTTCCTATTTAGATGGGCTCTGGTTTGAGCTCTTCAGCCAGGAAGTCGCTGACAAATTGCTCCACTACGGCCGGTGTGATCTCCTCCACGTCGCGTACATACTTGGCACGAGCCGACATGTCCAGGATGGTGAGCAGAGGTGCAGCTTCGGGGAGGTTGGTGTAGTCCCGCAGGGAGTCACTCATGTCATCCTGAGGTTGAAGGAGAAACAAATACAGTGATTAGGGGTGACAGGTCATGGTGGTTCAGTGGTTCCCCACATTTATAGATAGATTACTGGGCACAGGCCCCAAAAGAGACAGATTTCCTCATAATGTTTCTTATAATAATGTGCATAATGGTCTGCAGTTTGTCCCCAAGGTGGGGTTGGACACAAATCTGAGGGTTTTTAGAAGATGACAAAGAGGACAGGATGAACAGAAAATAGTTGACTATTTAGGAATTTCTCAGGGTTTCTCTTTCTTTCTTTTTGTTTAAGAAAGTGCTGAATCACTGTACACTGTGATCTCCAAGTATACAGAACAAAAAATATTGAACGTTTATTGTGAACGCAACATCGCACGCAGACAGTGTGCAGGAACTCCACTTCCTCTTTTGCTGTGATCACATTTTCTTGCCCACCTGCTGACAACAAGCTGCTTTTCTTGTAAATTACTGGACAGTCTGACTTCTTCAAGACTCTTCTACAAAGAAAGAAAAGCTGGGAACAATTGGTTTAGACATCCCATCTTCATCGACAGCATGATGAAACTTTCATCTTTTATAATCAGCCCTTGTCTCATAATCTGGAGGCATTTGAATCGCTGGGTACGTTCCAGGGGAGAAGACACTTGAAATTACACATTTCTCTGCAGCTCATCAGTTCAGACTTGCTTTTGGCAACCACGCACCCATTACTTGAACAACACCACGATACAGTCGCCTTATAACATTCAGATCTGCGTGGCACAATCTTTATTCATGCACACTTCTTGAAAGGGAATATGAAACTCTCTCCCGTCTTCCTGCCGGCAGCCTGCCCAGAGAGACCGGAGCGTTGGTGCTTCGTCACACATCCTGCTGTATTGAAAGACAGGAAGGAGCACCATGTGGGGGTCCAACAACATCCCTCCGGTTTCAAGCGCTCACTCGCATCAGATATACGAAGGTGCCGCCATCACAAAGCTCTGAATGTTACATGTGGGCAGGAGAGGGAGAGAGAGAG
Source organism: Clinocottus analis (assembly GCF_023055335.1). Classification (NCBI taxonomy): domain Eukaryota; kingdom Metazoa; phylum Chordata; class Actinopteri; order Perciformes; family Cottidae; genus Clinocottus; species Clinocottus analis. Next base: position 19,602,561 of record NW_027175931.1, on the reverse strand, counting down.
AGAGCAGTGCAGAGGTGTGAAGGAATGCAATCACAAATAGATTGCTGCAGGAGTTTGAGGGCATTCACACCCTTTTTTTTCTTTTCTTGGCAGTTATTTTGATGGAGCTTCACCCATTTTCTGCCGGAGGCTTGATGTCACCATTCACCCTTTAACAAGTCAGGATTACCCCCCCTGTAGCCCCAGGTAACAAAATGAATTGGCAGCTGGCAGGCAGGCAGCAACTTCCAAACAAGCTTGAAAAAAAAGACCATTAATTATTGAGACTGAATTTACAGAAGGGTGAGATTTCTTATTCAGCTTCAGTTGTTCAGTTGCAGCCGAAAGGGCTTCTGGAAATGGCATTCCTACCATGACGGAGATCCATTATTCTCATCATACCTTCCCTAAATCAAGCGGATCTCAGGTGTTGCGTTTTGTAAGGTCACACAGTTCATGTGTTAGGTGTGCACACAGCCACTTTCATTCGCGTCTTTCATGACGGCGCGACCTGATTTCCCCCCAGCTTAGTTTGCTGGCTCGGAGCGAGACTCGCGAAGATTACAGATCAGCTTCACATGGAAAAGATTATGTGGAGAAATGCAAAACTAACAAGAACAGGCCAGAGGGTGGCACTGCAACAAAGAGTTGGACTTCCCATGGAGGCAGCAGGGCCTCTGATGTTAAGACGGTTACTGATTTATGTGCCAGTGTGAGTTTTGTTAAAACAAAGTCAATGATGAAACACCTTTGGATTTCCTTCTACGTATAAACGCTCAAGATCTTTGTTGCGTCTTCCCCGCTATCAGACGAGCCGCAGCTATTCTTTCCAAATGGATCGAACCACATCATCCATCAGACTTCTCATTGAATCGCTTGGCTGTGCTGCTACCTAAAAAGGATAAGTGTGCCAAGAAGAAGTCGGTGACCTCTTCTTTGCAGAACTGTGAACAGATGGAACAGATGAGCAGCAGTGTGGTACTTTGTCATCGGCGGCTAACTTCCGCTAAATAGAGCCCATTTTAATCACGCCATACATTGGCCACTTAAATAATTACAGATGTAATCTGTGATGTAAACAGTGGCTCGTGTTGTTGTTACGAGTGAAATGCTGCTTGATTGTGCGACTACAAATGGAGGCCTCGCTCTGCATTCTCTCTTGGAGCCATACTAAGTGTAGATTATAGAGGATCTGGGCACACAGTGTAAGGAAACCACAAAGGGAGAAATTCCACAATCCGTCACTGTGGCCTTTCCTCGACGATATGAGAAGATGTAATCTCTGCATCAGTCTTCGCCTCCGTAGGAAGTCACGCATCTTCTTTTGTGCGCCTTCTCTGCTTGTGTAAACGGCCTCTCGTGAGGTGCAGCCATTCCCCCGCCCTCTGCAGCTCAGCTCAGAACAAAAAAAGACAAAGGGCCTCTCTGCTCCAGCCCGCACTCACAGCTGTGATAAGGCTCAGCGTGTGTTTACTGTGTGTGGAACCTGCTGGGCCGTGTCGGGCTTATTCGGATTATTGATGCGCCGTGGCATTTCACAGATGATGGCCAGCTGATAAGGCCTAACCTGATAGTGATGAACAAACCTCCCCACTGGCCGCTCAGCCGGGGCTGCGTCCATCTCACTGGCCAGCTTTGATGTCTTGAAGAAAAGCCAAAATTGTGCAATTTTGGATGACCTCAACAGCAATTGCACAACGGTTTTACATCTTCACAAAAAAAAATAGCAGAATTATTTAAACTTTAGTGATACCGCTCGTTTATAGGCAATGCAACAGTTACGCTTTCTTCTTTTTTGGAGCAAAGAAACATTCAGTGCGTTTATAATTAAACACCAAATGTCTCCATGCAATATTACGGCCTCTGTACCGGTAGTATGTTTACCTTGTTCATGCCATTTAGTTTAGTGCATTGCTCATGTTAAACTAAATATGTTAATATGTGCTACTCAGCACTAAACACATATTGATATTTGCAGGTATGGTAGCATTGAACAATTTTGACCTGATGATGGCGCCTGACAACATGTTACTGGGTCATCGAGTGATTACGACTCATCCTGTGGGGGGCATGGACGTCTCTAACTCATTCCATTTCATTGCTGCTGAGACATTTCGTGTCACCAGAAATGTAACAGTTGTATTAATTATCGAAGAGACTATTTATTTGATTAATTGGTTGGTCAATAAAGCATTAGAAAACAATGGAACATGGACTTCACAATAGTCCAAAACCGTAAAGTACTGAAGGTACAGTAAGAGACACATTTTCACATTTGTGAGCCTGAACCTATTAAATTATTGCTTACAAAGAGACGATTAATTGATAATCAAAATTACTTTAAAGTGTGAACCTTATTAACCTATAATCTGAGGAATCGCAAAAGTCATTAGGATTCATCCTCTGGGCAAATTAAAAATCCTTTGCACTATTGCAGCATCCTGGTTCAAGCTGCGCTTGACGGGCAAACTGCAGGACAGACTGCAGGACTCCTTTGTGACGAGATGGACACCTGATGTTGAAATGTTTAATGTTAAGGTGCCGGCCAAGTTTATCCGCCTATCGAAGAGTTTTTGTTGCTGCTGTTTACATTCCTCCTGATGCAAATTTAAAAAAAAATGCACATTGTCTTTTTACGTTTGTTGTAATTACCCTTTAATTCCTGCCACAAAAATCTGTTGAAATTGTTAAAGAGACTAGTCGATACCTCAAGAGTACAATGTGCGTGCAAAGGCCAGTACACGGCAGAAATGAAAGGACAAAAAGACCTTTCATTCGGCATTTTTACCATGAGTATACTACTCTGTGGCGTATGCTTTTTTTTCTTCGTAGGGTAAGAAGATCTTGTGTCATTTTGCTCAGCCTGGCCTCCCCCCTGAGAGACTGCCAACATACTGCTGTCTCATGGACACAGAAAACCCAGCAGCTGGCCTGGCAAGGAGCGTGCGACTATCATGGTTAAACCGGGCCAAGGAGCAGGAGTCTGAGCCCGGAGCCAGGAAGCTCCGCTCTCTGAGCGCCTCTAACGGGAAGTGATATCGGACCCTGAATCCGATCTGGAAGTGAAACCCGGTGATTTCATAGCGAACGCCCGGAAACTATATCTGCACTGTGTGGATGTAAAAAGATCTGCCTTCGCATGTGTGCCGCAAGGGAAACAAAAGCAAACCTGGACTTGTGAATCAGTTCAAGCTCCAGTGACACAATGTATCTTTGTGTGAGGTCAAATCAATATTGTCACTCAGACAATGAGCATGAAACACGCATGTCAACTCTAGAGGGCTTCCTTGTTCTGTGCGTGTACGTCAGGGGCATTTCGAGGCTGACGGGCGGCCTCGGACCGACACACACACAGGGTCGGAAAATAAGCACATGTGCAAGCCCCGCGGCCACAAAACCTTAGCTTGCCCTCAGTGTGTGATACGAGAGGCCAGCGTTGTCCTCCCAGACTGCCCAGCAGAGAGAACTGGGAGGAAGGGGAGCTAAAGGGTAGATGGCAAGGCAACTGGGGAGAGGTAGCTAATCTGGTAATTATGTCTGCCGCTGCTGCTAACTCCACCAGCTCTGGAAAGGTCGAGACAGAACAACATGAGCCAACAGGAGTTATGCAAACTTCTAAGTTAAGATGCGAGAGGTGATAAAGTACGGAGATGAAAGGATTATTTGGAAGAGAGTAAGCCTGCTGGCACGCTCTACCCATTATGATAAAGGCACCAAGTTGAATTTGGGGTCATAGATAGGAGCAAGTGTTACTTTTGCGGGTTCAAGAGGCTCAGAGGGGCCTCTAATGCAGTCATTTCAACAACGGCTGAGGTGTTGGGTGAAAATTCAAACAGAGGGAGGGACTGATGTGATCAGAGCCTGACTGCTGGGCCAAGCATTGGCTGAACCTAACAAATGTAGAAACACATGTTGGACTCTTCTGTTGCTTTATCGTTGTCTACAGCATTTCCACGACTTTGTCTATTTCTACTTGTTATATTTACTGAGTGTCCAGCTCAGTAAATATATCTCAGAATAATTTAATAACCAAAGTTAACGTGGCTATGAATATTTCAATATACACTATGGACTAACAAGCTGTCATTGTGGTAAACCCATTGACTGATCACCTGACTGCATGTTTGTGTCAGCTTTAAAGAACATTTCAGCGTCTTTTAGCTCATCATTTTGGTTCAACATTTGTTCATTCTCATTACTTCCAATTTAAGCAAACATGCCCTAAAAACACAAGGAGCACCCACCTTCAGCTCTGCAAGTTTGTGTGAAATTACATTTTACTCCGTCTTGAGTGTCTTGTCTCACCTCTCCAGCCACAAAGAACAGCAGCGGCATCTCCTCCTCCTTTGCTTTGTACTTGATCATAAGCTTCTCCGCTATTGGCTGAATCAGCTCCTTGGCTGGCTCCAATTCACCTTCCTCCTCCGCGTCTGAACCAAGCAGAAGAAAGACAAAGAAACGCGTTCAAAGAATTGGAAACAACAGCCACCTGAGGTGAAATGCACAGAGGAGCGAAATGTGAAGCAGGGAAAGAGAGATGGCTTGTGAACAGATGGGTGAGGTCATAAAAGGAAGTGCACAGATGGACTTTGTCTCATTCTGTTATCCAGTTTGACCGCCAGAGACACAAGGATGGTCTCAAATTGTGAGGCTCACCATTGACTAACCTTGGCATTTAGTTCCTCACAAAACCAATAACTGTCGTTCATTCATGTCCTGTTTCTATGCTACTCACAAACCTCCAGCATTTGGTTTCTTTGCACCTTCTGTATTAGCATATAAATAGATAAATACTAAAACATTTCCTCCAGACCTTTGGACCTTTGAACACTGCAAGAATTTTCCATAGAGTCTGACATTCAATATGCTCCACATAAATGCCACTCCATTCACGCGCAAGGAACTCCAGGCGGAGCCCCATGTGGAGCTGAATCCTAAATGCCGGTCTCCTCACCCACAAACAGGACGAGGCAGGGCCCCTCGTGTAGCTGCACGGCGTTTGACTCGCTGAGCTCCAGCACGGGCCGAGGGTGCCAGGGAAAGAGCCGGCACTCGGGGTCGTTCAGCACCTCCACGCGGCCCTGTCGCGTGATCATGTGACCCTCTGCGTCCAGCAGAATCAGCGTGGGGATACCTGGCGGGGGGAGGAAGGGGAGGTGAAGATGGTGGGAGAGGAAGACAAAAAGAGTGGTCGGCAGGAAAATGGGCAAGAGCGTCAAGAGGTGGTTGGGTTCTTTTCCGCGTACTAATCGCTTCATGATTCAGACCGTTTCCTCTCCCACGGAGATTTTCTTTGTGGTGTGGATGTTTTTGATCAGTTTTTGCCTCTCTCGCTGTGCTTTCCCCCCCCATGCCTCCGCCCCCTATGTCATCGGTTCCCACCATCCTTCTGATTAAAATCTCCTTGCTTTATTTCCAGTCTTATCAGAAACAGACACCATCCGGGAGCGACCCGTGTACGTGAGCGAGTGCGTTCCTGCAGTCAACAGAGGTGGGGGCCGACATGAACTGCGTGGGTTTGGAAATGCGGGAGGGAGGGTTCGGAGAGGGTCGGCGGGGGGGGAGGGCAGTGTTGACTTGTCTTCCATGCATTCCTCACATACTTTGCAGGAGAGGCCGAGAGCCAGCTCTTGCTAACTTCATCCAAAGTTCTCTGCATGCACACGCGCACACAAACACACGAGGGAATCAGGAGGCAAAGAGTTAGGCATAGAAAGGCGCAGCACTTCCGTAGAAAACAAGACTGTAAACTTGATCACCGGCCCGCATTCCTCCGGCTGTGGGGGCAATCTAAGTTGCGGTTTGCTACGCTCGCTCCTCCCAGTTTGAAGACTGGAGACAACATTGATAAGGATGAGCTGGAGGTGAATTACCTTGTATTCCATATAGTCTGTTGAGACGTGACCGCCGAGCCTCGTCTGAATACGGCACCGCCAACCAAGGCATCTCGCTGAAGTACTGCTGAAAGGACTCCTCGGACCTAAGAGGGGAAAGCGCCCAGACGGCAACGCCGCAGTTGGTGATTTAACAGCTGAATATAAAGAAGACTTCATTTGTGATGGACGCGTGTGTCACTAAATATGATCTTGTGTGTGTTGTTGCTGAATCTTACCTGTCAGCGCTGACAAACACAATCTCAAACTTCTGACCCGCCTCTTTTACAATTTGATACGATTCCACCAACACTCGGGTCAAACTGCGGCATGGGGGGCACTAACAGAGAGAGAAAGAGAAGATAGAGAATGTGAAAAGGAGTGAATGAGTTAATACAAAGTACACAAATTTGATTGGTGGCTTTCATTACTTTGGGTATTTCCAAAACACCATTCCACAAACTAGTAATTGTCTCTTGATTTGTCTCCAGCTTCTATCCAATATCCCTTAAACCAGTAATCCTGCTCTGTTACTGGAGTGTTAGAATGTGTTCGCGTGTGTGAGTTTGGAGAGCTCACACTCTTTGCAGGCAGGGTGGCATGGCTGCCATTAAAAGATGACATCAGGGTCTATTTCCATCAGACTGAGAAAGGCATTTATGCAATTTGTGTTTTTGTGGGTAACATTTTTGGACAACCTCCTCGATGTTTGCTTTCTGGCAAATGAGACGTTGGGAAAGGTCGAGTAGATTTCACACAAGACTTTTCTGGTCTGGACGGCTCCATCACAGATAAGCAATACTATATTCTGAATACAGACTTCTCTAACTAAGAGAAATGATAATCTATTTGGTCATCTTGTCAAGTTTCTTTTCAATCTGGCAAAAAAAATCTTATAGAAGCACCAAGATATCAAATAATGGCAGATTATAAATAAAAATATTTGGTCAAACATAATGATTTAATAATAAACAATTCAACAGTATGTTAGCAAGTTTGGAATCCAAATACATAAGATTTATTGTTATAAACATTATATTTTACATTATTTTTGTCATCCAATCATAATTCCAATCCAATTCATATAATCTCTTTTCATTAAACTTTCGGAGAGGTCTTTATTTTAGCTTTCCTAAATCTCCCTGCACAGGCTTTTATTTTGAAGTACATGTGAGTATATGAAGGTGTAAGTGGGTTTTGTATATTGAACGTATTTGTGTACATATATATTTTATAATAGTTGTATTTGTGTCATATGCATGTAAAAACAAATACATCAAATACGTTTCAATGAATAGTATCATCTATTCAATGTATTGCCAAAGAGAAGGTGGTGGTTCATCACAGTTCAAGCTGTTTGTAGTGGACACAGTATGACGAGCACTTTCATTGATCGAGTGATCATACTCACACAAAGGGCCTGTGGGAGTGAGAAGCACAAAACCTCGATCAATTCACTGCTTATTAATTGACTTCTTCCTCTTCTCAAAGAAGTAAACACTATACATTGTAGTTATAATATGTAACAGTCCAAATTGGGCTTTTTTTTTTTTTTTTTACCAATGTTTGTGACTAAAACGTTTCGCTAAAGTTTTACTGTAATGAGTTGTTACCTAAAATGTTCTGTTTGTTTGCTTTTGTCTTCCCATTTTTGTTCTGTTCTGTTTGTCATTGTCTCTTCTTGCGGATCTAGAAAAGCACGATTTAAGTTTAAATTATTATTGTTATTATTATCATTATTATTAAAAGAAACAGTCTCTCACCCTGCAGGCGAAAAAGCAAATGCAAAATGAAATGTACAGTAAGTCATTTCATGTCCCCAGAACTTAAGGAAGAAAAAAATGGATGCTAAGGCGAGGTGCTGGCATTCCATGCCTTTACACTTTCTGTAATAGTGGATAGATTTACATAACCAGCTAATGTGGTGTAAATAAACTACTATAATGTCTTTAGTGACATGTCCTTTTCAGTCTGGTATGGCTCTGGGGAGTGAGCCGGTCTTCAGGCGTTACCGCTCTGAGGCTGCGGCTGTGGCAGCTGCTGCGCTGCCTGGCCTCAGTCGCTAGCGCTGCATCTCATCAGGAACAGTCCACTGATGATACAAACGCCCAGCATGCATCACTGAGTCATGACCTCCACTGGCTATCAGCAGGTCCAGCAGAGAAAGAGACAATGGTGATGATGTCAGTGGGGCGTGGTGACCGATCCCCACTTTAAAAAAAAAGGTCCAGAGGTGGTGGTGAAAGGACCGACGGGGATGGCTAACCACCGTCAGTGTAAACACACAAACACAATGAGTCGCCCCGACCCTCCTGCTGCTCTCGCCTATCTGTCTTGACTAACTGCGGTCCCTTCCTGCTCCGCTCTGCCGCCGGTGCCCTTCCCCACCAATGTCTCAGAGTTCTGACAGAGCCAGGAGGCCAGATTTGTAAAAAAATAAATAAAATAAAAACAAGAAGAAGAAGAAATAATCAGGTTCCGTCTTTGTCCTTTTTCTCCGTCTCCTCTACTCACCCAGTGTGCTGAGAAGTACACTCCCACATAGTGTCCCTCCAGAGAGCTGCTGTCAGTTGTCTGCCTGTTGTTCCTGAGCAGAGGCCCTGCCACCACCTCCGCAAATGGCTTCGGCCCCCAGGGGAACTCCAGGCCTGGGAGTGGGTACAAAAGCGGAGGGGGCAAAGGAGGGAAGGGGCGGATGAGAAAGAAAAGCATCAGAAAGAGAGAGATAAGAAAATGCGACTGCTATGCTAGCTGCTATGTGAAGCTGTACAGAGACCCAGCAGGGCTTTGAGCTAAACGCCAACATATGCACGCCAACATGCTCACATTGACAACGACTAGTGTTTACCATGTCTTAGTTTAGAGTGCCAATAATAATAATAATAATTATAATTAGCTGAGGCCATCAGAAAAAACATGTGTTTAGCAGATTTTTAGTTAAAAACAAACATACTGGACAAAATTTGAGCTGCCGATGGCGACAGATGTAAAGTCAGTTATTGCAATTTATCTTGAGGGGAACGTGAATGTTATTACAAAATATTATTGAAATTTATTGAATCTGTGGACTGACAGGCACTGCCATCCCTTGCCGGCACGAGTTTAAAAGTTTAAAAACATTTCAGGTAGGAGGGGAAAAAAAAGAGCTTTTTTATTACTGAATAATCAGTCAAATACTTTCTGGATTAATCATTCTCCCAAAATCCAAGGTGACGTCCTCAAATGTCTTGTTTTGTCCGACATCAAGTTCAAAGTAATTCAAGTCACAGTGGTAGATAACCAGGAAAATATTCACATTTAAGGAGGTGAAACCACAAAGGCTGACTCACTTGGAGTAATTTGGAAGACTTTAAAGAGCAACTCTGACACAGAAACCGTTCCCTTAGTGAGGCGGTGTGGCTGAACCTATTGATAGTGTGACACATCCTTTTAAGGAGTTGTAATTGAAAGACTCCTGTCTTGATTAAGGGCATAGGATGGATGGTGTCTATTCAAACACTTTGTAACTATAAATACTATTTTATGGAATGAACATTTCCGTCGAATGAAGTTTGAGCCACAGGCCTCGATTGTATGTAGTCAACTAAATGTTTTGATAGTTGTTATATTTATTTGCTTGTGTGTATTCGATCAATTTATTTGCTGATCATTTTTGCATTTAATCTATTTGATATTAACGGGAGGATGTCTCTACCTCTACAAGTAGCGTTATGGGTTGGCATACAAAAATATGAACCAGCGAACACAGCTGCATTTTTCCAGTTGCCAAATACCAAAGTGTTGTGCTCACTTTCTTTTCTTTCTCTTCCTTTGGGTGGAAGACGTGCGCGCATCTCTAATCTCTAATAAGATCGACAACAAACATTACCTCTGCACCATGTAATTTGTAGCGTTTCATTAACTCACAATCACTCAGCATTTGGAGAATATGTTTGTATCTGCTTAAGAAACTCTTTTTTTTTTTTTTAACCAGAAAAACAATTAAAGATTATGAAAAACAGTTCTGACAATTAACCAATCATTGCAGCTCTAAACCAGAGACGCTTGTTTGTGTGTCATGGCTGTTGGATAACAAAAAGTCACGTAGGCTTGTCACGTTCACGCCATTTAAAAAGGCTTTTTTTCTTCACATCTGCGACTGGAAATGCACTTTGGATTTAAAATATGGTTTTAATGAAAGCCATGCCTCTCAAGCATATGAAGGTTACCAGACTCTCTCTCCCCGGTTCTCCCTCACACTTTATTTCCTTTTCAAGGTGTCTTCATTGTTACTGTCAAGCTCTAGAGATGCATTTGTTGCAGCTGAATTAGAAAGGAGGTAATCATAACTAAAACCTTGTATGGCTGGTTCAGAATGGACTCTTCATGTGAGCGTGGCTGTCTAGGGCTTCATTAGGCAGGAATGACACATCTGCACCGCACGTAGCCTTTTAGTGTTGTCCCGATTATAAAAGTGCCCTCCATCTTTGTGCTGCAGGCGAGTCTGTCGCCACTCAAGTCCGGCCTTTCATCGGGAGTGAAAGGCAGAGAGCCCTGAACCGTTCACCCGCCCCTCCCAGTCTTGATGCACGGGAAACTTAGTGCATGTACCCCATTTCCAACCGATACTGCTGCAGCTGAATTGATTTGTCACGTCAGGAACTGCTCCAAGTCTGCCTTTTCCAGTAATATGAACGGATCAAAATGTCCAATAAAAAACAAAAAAATGAGCCTGTTAAGACATAATTAAGTGCCTGGGCACATATTTGCAACTCAGTCCGCAGACATTAATTTGTTCTCCTCCAGCGACGTCTAGTTAGGAAGAACAGCTAATGAATCCTGGATAATTCTGCAGGCTCCGACTGGCTTTCATTACGCAGGCAGCAAAAATCTGTCACAATTCTCACGTGAAATCCATTCTGCTTCCCCTCTGCGCCCGCCACAGAGCTACTATTCTCCCTTCTCACGTGACTAAAAGCACTCCCTTTCACATTGACCTAACGGGGTGTGAAGAGGCACCGGCTTTTCAAATATTGAGATCGTGACAGCCACAGAGGACTTCCTCTGTACAGGGAGAGGAATGCAAGTTCACTCTTGTTAATTCTCCGGCTCCACTTCAAAGTGAGGAAATTATAGGGTTTGCAGATGAGGGAGTGAGACATGGACACGCTATAATATTCATGCGGCACCATAATTATGGCGGGATATACACAAACGAGAGTGGGGGAAGGCGGGGGGGGGAGAAAAAAGTTTTCTTGCAAAATGTTTTAGCCAAATGCTGCATGATGTGGCACTGCAATGTCTCCGCAGGTAACTCTTAGCAGGCGTTCGGTAAAGAGTGTTGCGTCTGTGGGCATGCAGGTGGGACTTTTGTACATCGTTCATTGGTTTACTTACATTTTTGAGGTTAATCTCACTTATGTGTTGTATAACTAAGCAGTACAAAACACTGTGGCAGGTTAGTTTGGAATAACATACCATTTTAGGTGTTATTATTACTCCGATTGTTATTACTCAAAAGCACATTCAGTAATTTTCATGCAGAGTTACAAAGGTTTGTCCCTTTGACCTTCAAATGGCTTCTTATTATCTCATTATACTGAGATATCTTTGTGTTGAATGGTGGGCGGTTGGGGTTAACCATTTAATAAAAGAGGATTAAGGTCAGAGCTTGAGGTCAGGGGATAAACATAAATCAGCCAGATGCCTTTAATAACAATACACCAGAAGTGCATGTGTGTGGCTGAGCTCACCTTTCGGGTCATCTCTGACCACCAGCAGACCGTTTCGACACACCACCTTTCCCGTTGTCGTGTCCACAAACACCAGAGATGGGATACTGGTGACTTTGTACTTGTTCCACAGCTTCATCTGCGGAGAGAAAGAGACGAGGAGAGGTTGGGGAAACCTTGATGAAAACATTTATATTTGGTTCAATTTCACAACTGGAAAAGAATGCTTAACTCAGTCATAAAGTATGTCTTTAGCAGCTACGCAGCGTAGCATTTTCACCTGAAATACTGCAGAATCAACGAAACAAACGTCAGTCGAGTACTATATATGTATTTTATAGGATAAACACCCCCTCTTTTGTTTAAAAAAGGAATCTCAGGAGTCTAAGTGGGTAGAATAAAAAAAACACAAGAGCCCTGAGGTGAATTAGCAGAGGGGGAGAAAACACTGCTGCACTTTTTAAAAGCAGGCTGAATTGGAGCAAACTCATGCTGTCCCTGCTGTGTCATGAATACGAGTAAAAGCAGCTGTAAAAATAAACACTTTTGCTCCGCAGTAAAGAAGAAATGTCTGAATCCTAAGTGTGCAACACTATGAATTATTGGAGCTTCTTGGATAGACATTTCAAGCTTCCATAGGAATTTATGAGCACCCATTGGCCTTAAATTTAATCATAATAAATGAGCTGATATGAATACGGCCTCATAAAGTCAGAAAAGATCCTTTAAAGTCAGAAATCTCTGCGTGAACTGACGCTATTTATATAGCTCAGCGATCAGTGTCGTCCTTAACATCAAAGAGCAGATCAAGCATTCCACATATCTGAGACTCGCTTTACATATCAGAGGGAAGAGTCCTACGCCGTGAATAGAAAATAGCCAGGACTTGTAAAGAGCTGCAATCGGCACTGTGTATTGTTGCTGCTATAGGGAGCGCAGAGGAGGAAGTGGGGAATCCCTCGCATGAAATCCCATACCAGCTCAGAAAAAGAAAAAAAAATCAGGCCGAAAACTTCATACTACCACAGTGTCGTGCCCTTATTTAACTTATACGCTTTAGGTTCTGTTGCTGTGATTTAATCCTTGCCAAATAAAACGCGTTAAATACCATACAATTTATTACCTGCTGTAGCCAGCCAAACGCTGAAGCATCCATATAATATAATGATTTGTGTTGTCTGGATGCTGCAGTAGCGATGTTAACCGTGCCAAATGAAGTGAGCGCTGCCGTTCTTGAGGCTCGGGGTACTTAAGCTTGGCGTTTGCTTCCAGGTTGATGACGGGTTTTTTGTGACAACAGTGAGCAGGAGCCGTGCACGGAGGCTCTGATGTGCATGCAGGCGGAATAAGCGAGAGGAAAACTTGCACACACTGTATGCATTACTCATATTGTGCGTCTCTTGGCAAATATACGCCTCAGAGGTCAACCACAGGCCCGTCCTGACGGCAGGTCAGACGGTCCGCCCCATGGACAAGACAACCCGGAGCCTCCCGACTATGTCGGTCTGGAAGTCCCTCAAAAGCAAACTTTGGCGTATGCCACAGTCAACAGCTTTACCACACGCTCCACGCTGCTCTGGAAACTCAATCTCAGCTCACAAATTGATGAGGTTTAGGGGCAGTAACCGTGACCGTCTGCGAAAGCCAACGTGCCCCGACACCGAATCCGTTTAACTGCAGCCAATTCACTCCCGTCCGCCTGCCGCCGTCATCTGGGACTAATGTGAGATTGAAGGCCGGATATTTGGCCGAAAGAGTGCAAGAGGGTCACGTGAGAGAAGGTGGAAAGGCAGAGAGAAGGAGCGAAAAAAAGATGTGTGTGGGGTGGGAGGTGGGGGGGGGGGGGACTTCAAGAAATGCATCCCATGTCAAGGCCCAGATGTATCCACGCTGAGGTTATGTGATTTTTAAAAAACCATGCGACAAGCGAGGTTAAAAATAGAAATACGTTACTACTACTGCACACGCCAGGTTAATGTACAGCCTCTTAAATCCTTTGAAGCTAATTGATACTCAGAGATACTCATCTTGGGAGGAAAGGAAGCTGTGTACCAAATCTAAGGCTTTCCAAGTCGTTTTAGTGTTCTCATGTTGCAGCATCAAGACAGCAGAGGAGAGCAACGTCAGCTCAGGGGCAGAACCAATTCCTCCTTTTTGTCCTGCCACTAATTTACTGCATCCTCGAACCATGTCTGCCTGGTGATTTGGCTGCAGATCAGAGTGTTTGCCCCGTATGCAAAATCCTTCGAGCCTTTAGAATGAAAGGGCTGTTATGATTTTGATGGGGTGGACGGGGGGAGGGGGCTGACCTTGTAACTACAAAAGCTACATGTCCTACAGTCTGTCGCAAACAAACGACAAATGGCTTTCAGCAACTTGAAAAACATGAATTGAAGGGTGGGGCAGAAGAGGGGGGAATATTAAACATCCGAGAGTTTTCATTGTACTTGTAAATCCCAAGTCTTCGTCTGAAACACAGAGGACGATAGTTCTCACAATAACCGCGTTAGGAAACATGAGGATCGCATGCCACAGCAATCCATTTCCCCCCCCCCCCGAAAACACAGTTTCATTGTCCAGAGCCGCAGGCTATCCATTATAACTGAGACCATAAATACACAATGTGACATGGTACTAAAAAAAAAACTGAAATCTGCACTCATCCCTTGGCTTGGGTGAAAAAAAGACTTGTCAAAGTGATATTTTTGTGATCTTGTGAAGTGTTATTAGTCTGGAAAGGGACTCGTTTGGTGAAATTGTTTTCTTATGTGCTGCTGTGTGTAAAGTCAAGTTTGGGGAAATACATCTTTTTGCCAGGCTAGCGTTTCCTTTCTTCGTCTAGTCTTCATGCTAAGCTAAGCTACTGGGCTGTAGCTTCGTATTTCACGAACAGCTGTGTAACTGGTATCAATCTTCTTATCTCCTCAAAAAATAGTGTATATGATTGTCTGAACTTTCCTGACTAATACATTCACAACTTTTTGGATAATGTATTGTATCAAATATTATACTATGTTCTAAATAAAATTATTAATGAACAAAATATTTAGAATATTAACATGCAAATAATAGTAAATTGCAGCCCAAGGTGTTTTTGTTTCGTTACAGATTAAATGTAAAACATTCTGTCAATAGAACAGTCAGGAGCCAATTCACTGCTTCAAGATCGCATGTTGCCATCCACTTCTATTCATTATCAAATTCAACAGACTGTAACTATATAGCTGAGCAGGAGGCCTGGCTATAACGTTACACACCGGTTTTAAGATGCCAATAACCCTTGTGGAGAGCCCTCCAATTGTTAAGGCTCCAGGGAGAGCTGGAAATCCATACTAACAATCCATTAACTCTTTTGGACATGCAGACATTAGCCTTGCCCAGTGCTCATCATGCTAATTGGATCACACATGGCTGCGGATCCATATCCAGAAGAGGAGCAAATCAGCCCACTGTGGGGCCAGTGGACATACCAAGGTTGAAACCGCATCGCTTCACTGATCAAAGAAAATGCTGATTATTTTTAGATAAGATGCTACGCCTATATTTTTTAAAATTGGGGATCAATGCCTGCATTGATTTCCGCCGAGTACATACATTATATATATATATATATATATATATATATATATATATATATATATATATATATATATATATATATATATATATATATATATGTATGTTTTGGACTGCAAGTGAGCAAGAATGAGTGAAACGAAGAAGAGGAGGAAACCAACCCCCTCCAGTGATCCACATATCCATGTTTATGTCATGCGTGGCGATTGCTTTCATGCCTCATTGCACTTTATGGCAACGTTCTGCTCTTTAAAAAAAAGCAGGTTAGCTTACGTAGGTAGAGGGCACGAGACGGATTTGAGGCCTAAACGTTTTTCAGCTGTAAACGTCTGCTTTAGTTTTGAATCTGTCCTTTTCGAAACCCCTTCCAGTCTGCGGTGAAATTGGGCCTCTGTGAGTAACTGGTGGCGGTAGCTCTCGGCAGTGGCTTTGGCGTGGTGTGTGTCACCCTGTTGAGAGAACTAGAGTGGAAGGAATTTCATCATTCAACGTGCTCAATTCACCCGTCACCGTTTGAGCCCTGTCTCCTCACAGATCTGCTTTCACTGTGCCGGTTAGGGCCGAGAGCATCTGCCAGACGCTCCCGTCGCCGCTTTATTACAACAGTGCTGCTACAAAGGAAAGTCAACCCTCTGCAACAGAGGACATCAGAGGTATCCTGCTGCGATGCTGATAGCAGTATTGTACAAGGGACAAATGGTAACAATCCAATCCTTAGTGAAAAATAGAGGGGCTTAAACTAAATGTTCATGTTATTAATCCCATTTCATTCAGATATACAACATTAAGTATTTACACTTCATGACTTCACACCGTAGATTTGTGGAATCTAATTTAACCTACGCAGGAATTCTCAACTGCATTTATCGTGGGGGAAAAAGGTCCCACACATAATCTTTTTATTCATGTCGAGTGGAATTTATTGGCACAGTTCACTGCGCAGATTGAGAAAAAGCACGAGGGACAAAGAGGATTGTCCCAGTTTGATTAACATCTCTAAAAAGAGGAGAGTTTTTGACAATGTTATGAAATGTTTTTATTTGCACAATGATCTCCTGCACAGAAGAGATAAGTCATGTGATCAGTGGCTTCTTCTGATAGAGAGATGGAAGCTGTGCTATCTGATGGACTGACCCTCCCCCACAAGACATGAACCCATTCCAGTAAAATAAATGTGTCTTTTACTGGGACGAGAGAGCCTGCAGGCGGTCCGATATCTGACGGTAAAGATTATACTGTGGTGACGTGCAGGCTGGACTGCACTCTTGGCAGGGGCCAACAAGATAATAAAAATAATAACTACATTGATAACTTAATCTGCGAATGGATTCAAAGCAACATGCTGGTACACAGCAGTTGCAGCAATTTATTCATCATGCGTTATGCTAGCTTTCAGGTTAAAAAAAGAAGAAAAAAAACCAAAACCATCATGCATTCTCTTCTAGGTCTCCGGTCGAAGACAGACGAGAAACAAACGCCTCCTGTCTGCTAACTCGTTACTGGCTCCCTACATCTCCTTGCTACACCGCTGCAACTCCCTTTTGGCTGGGCCCCTGCAGCCAGCTTTGACTTGCATTCCTCCATGCTGCACCCTGCCTCTGCTCAGTCTGCTCCTCAGGCTCTCAGTCGCTGCCTGTATCCACTTCAAAACTCTGTTGCTGCTCTTCATAGCTACAAAGGGAGCCTTTCCCTCCCACCTCTGAGCCATACTTCAACCAACACTATGCGGGCTAGTGTGTGTTACTTTGCGTTTCCATGTGCCGCTGTGACCAGACTATCGCTTTACCCGGTCAAGAGTCTTCACCGCCGTGGCTCCCCCGGTGGTGAAATACACATCTCAAACCCTGTGACAGCTGCACAGTCGCTGCCCTTTCTCAAAGCCAGACTGATGACCTCTCGCTCGCTCAATACGCTTCATCTTGCTTTGCATGCGCAGGTCATGTTGCATTACAATAACAAACACATGAAATAGGCTTTGACAAAAAAAAAAAGTTCGTTCAATTTTTCTATTTTCTGACCACTTTTCTCTTGAGTGTCTATCATATTCATCCAATAAGAAAAGTACAGGCCAGTCACTCCAGCCCACTCCACTGTGCTCATTACAGAGGCTCATCCTGCACTACACAGCCATTGTGATGGGAAAATGCCCTTTCCTTGAAAATTGCCGAGCTGAAGGAAGACAGCCGGCTCTCGCATCGTGCCTCTTCAATGCAAAACACTGCAGCTATCTCGTGCATTTCATTAAGCCTATAACACTCTTCGGCCAAGACATTTTTGTGGTGAATCCTCCAAACCGCAGGCCGGATACGCTGGCTAAAGTGCTTTTTTTCGATAAAGAGGCCCCCCTGTTACTACGGCAACCCCACCCCCCTTCACACACAAACACACACACACACACACACACACACACACAGAAAGTCAGGACATGTCACCGAGTGCCAGACACATTGTGGGCTCTTAGTTAATAATTCAGTGATAAATTAACGGTTTTGTGCGGAAAACAGGTGCCAGAATGTCAGAGGGCTTAGCTCGGGGGAAAAAAAACGAGCAGAAAAAAGAGAGAGAGAGAGAGGGAGAGGGAGATGTGTGTGGGTGTTTCCCCCCTGAAGCCTTGTGTGGAGGCACAAAAGAGACCCCCTGAATACCGTCTCTAAAGCCAAACTTGGACCCTGTATGACGAGAAGTTTTTATGTAGTAAAGAACCCGACGTAAAAAAAGCAGGGGGGGGGGATTGTAAAGGAGTAAAAAGCCAGAGCTCAATAGGTATCTGCAGCATTGTCTCTCCACAGGCGTGGGCTGCCCCTGAGGCCTACATTCGGCAAGGCCAAAGGTTAAGACGGCAGGGGGTGCATTCTTTACTCCCAGTGGTGCTTAGACCAGTCTGCCTGCCTCCCTGCCCCCCATAGATATAGTTGTACTGTTCTTTATTCTTCTCTCCGTCTATCTCTGACACACTTATGTGGGAAATGTTTTAATTGCATCCTTTGTCTCTCCACTTTACTCATCCATGCATGCTAAAGAGACGTTCTCAAACGCAGAGCGTATCTCTGTCGGGAGAGGATGAAATGCACCAGTCTTCTAGACACTGATGTGTGATTATCATGGGATTAGAGGTTGTTAGTCGAGTCTGTAATACATGTTGGAGAACCCTGATTTGCCGTCCCATTCACTTCTCATGTTTTATTGTTGCAGGTACAAATCCAGTTGAAAGCAGCATGGCGGAGACTGGAAGACACTTCAGCAACATTTATTAATTTAGCATGGACTAAAAATAAAGAAATGCTACGCCTCAGCTTTCGGTTCATGCACGGCATGTAAAGACCGTTTTAACAGTAAAATACACCGACATTTTTTTATTTCTTGATTTTAGACAGGTGGTAGACAAAAAGGGGCGACTCATTCATAAATCTGCACTTGTCCATACCAGATTGTATCACCTGAAGCTAAATAGTTAATTAAGATAACGTTAGCTTAATAAATTTGTTAAACACCCTCGTCTGAGTTTAAGTTTTGAGGCATACTTGGGAAAGCAAGATGGTCGCTTGATTCAAGCTTTATTTGTTCATACTTCACTTCTATTGCTTTAAGAGAAAAAGCTTTGAGGGAAAGAACAAAAAAATATTATGCCACCTCGGATAACTAGTTTGGCGTAAACGTCCCCCAAATAAAGTGCAGAACAGATCAGCTGAAGTTAGCATCCATGAACATCACACAATATGGAAATACTGCACAGTGGAATGTTTTTTTTTGAAATAACCAAATCCACCAAAATGTAATTTGCCAGTGAAATAATAACTGGAGTCATTCGAACGCTGAGTTAGCATGACTACGGCAATGTCTGTGGTCATGCTAACGCTGAGTTAGCGCGACTACAGCAATGATATAGTAGCTGTAGTATTGCCAATGCTGGAATTAAAATATTAAAACAATTTGTCTGCACAAGTGTGGAAACCAAAACAAACAGAAACAGTATATTTGTACGTGAGAAGTAAAGTGTAGTCACGGTACCATACTCATTCAGGTCAATCTCTGTAAGTCAATCATTGAATGAGCGGTAATGATTTACCTGAAAGCTGTTAACAGGACGACAGGAGCTTGTTGTAAAAAAAAAGTGAGTCAAGATTTCTCAGTTAGTTGTAACTCACACCTTCTACACCATCAACAGCCTGTATTTCATTGAGATATGAAGCTGGTATGGCTCTGGACCAGGTAGACTTGCAGCTACCTTAGCATGACCCTGGCATGATACACTCAGTCATCTGCCAACTCATGACTTGTAAAGCCTGCAGCATTTTACAGAGTTTTTATTATTATTTTTTCACGGTGTTTGCCAAAAGGTAATATAGCGCACTCGACTCTCTCTCTCTCTCATTTGTAACCCACCACAGTATGGAGGATGCTGGCGTCAAATAAAGTCAGATATGCTTTAGATAAGCACTTTGTGCAGCCTCATTAAGTCTGCCCCTGCACTTGGGGAATCCCAGGCAATTACATATTAATAATGCGACAAAACACACATTAGAATAAGCCTTTCAGCACAACTTGATTTTTATGCATGTGCTCGATTAGCTACCCACAGCAGCCGTGCATTCATTCTACCCATAAGCCAACATTGCCGTTTTAGTGGTACCCCAGTTTCCTGGATCGCCGGCGGTGAAGAGGAAGGGGGGGTTCAGATAGCTTCCCTGTTGTGCCCTCTGTTTGACCCCACATTTAACTCCCACCACTCCTCCTCATGCTGGAGCTCTGGGAAGTCTCCCGGAGCCGCAGCTCAATCCCTGATCCCATCACAACACAAGGCATTAATATTTATGGAAATTTGAGGGGAACATTGCAGACACATTATCAGCGTTTTGTGCATAATCAGGGCAGTGCTGAATTCTATACACGACAATCTTTGTAAGACATCTTTACATTTCGGCCGCTGTTTAGCGCTCCATTGTGTATTTGTCTGCGCTCACACTTTTAGACAATCTACAGCAGGAAAATAGACAGCATGCATGCAGGATTTATAATGGTATTCAAATGGAGACTATATTGCATCCAGGCATTACTGAGCAGAAGCAAACCTTTGACACTACACAAAACACAGACCCCATGTCAAAATAAAGGCACCTTTAAGACTGCAAAAACAATCTAGACAAACAAACAAGATCACTGCATATCACATTGTGTGAAAATGGGTTATAACTCAATAAACAAGCTTTGGTCGTATAGCACTGGCTCATATATGCAATCAAAACCCTCAGAAAGAGGAAAAGTGGAGAGAGTGAAGCTGGATGCAGACCAGGAACAATATGAAAACATGAAATCATGACTTTGCATTGCGAGTTTACGCTAAACCAGTCTTTAGCACTAGCATTATGCTAGCTCACTATTTCACTGTCGTGAGTTATGATTGATTGTAAATGTGGGTTATAGCAGCAGTCAGAATTTGGTAAAACCCTTCTTTACTGACAAAAGATTTTCCCAGGTGCCCCAAAAATCACCAATAACACCACCAAGGGGTTTTACAGTCGTCCTAAAAAAGCATGAGAGGCTTTTTAGATGTTGCGTTAGGTTCTGAACATATCCAGTAAAGCGTTATAAACACAATAAGTGGGATGCTGTTTAGATGCAGAGTAAAATATCATGCATTTCTTGTCTTTTTGTTCCCTCCACAGCCAGCAAGGAGCCCCATAAATCACAATGACACCCTGCGTCTGCTCTGCCTCATAAAACACTTCACGACCTCGCCCCAGCATGGGAACATATACACAAACAAACACACAGTCACAGATATACATTCTCTCATACACCATTTTTACACACACACACACACACACACACACACACACACACACACACACACACACACACACACACACACACACACACACACACACACACACACACACTTTATATCCATCTATTAGCTTGTTTCCTCCTCTTGTGTTACGTCTGTTTGGCTGTCGCTGCAGACTGGCTCCGTGCATTTTATTTTTATGGCCGAGCTGTACAGCTGGACCCCTTTCGTAGCTCGCACTGCCCCCCCCCCCCCCCCACCCCTTTCCCCCTGCCACCCGGCCTACCCCGTGCACGCCTCGTTCTCGGCTTATCCCCCCCCCCACATCCGCCCACACGTTTCACAGCAGGGGCGACGGATTCAGACTCTCATAAGCTCCCTCTCCAACAGAATCAGCTCATATTGGCCAGAGACTCTTGGGTACAGATTTCATTTCATCCAGATTAAATATTGCGCAAAACGTCATATAAATCAAATACCCATCAAGCCTGAGCCACGTGCCGAGGGATGCACTGGGGAAAAAAAACAACTAAACAGGCAAATGCTTTCAGTCACTAAAATGATATATATTTATGCTATTTTAAAATTGCTGAATAACATCTCAATTATGGCCCATGATGAATGCGGGTGAACATTAAAAATGGTCAAATGTCTGACAGTTTGAATGTTCTTAGATTTCATCTTTGATCACAATTTAATTGGGACATTGTGGTTGATGTAAACGCAGTGAAATAGTATCCCTAGAGTGCCTTACCAAGCAGGATTGCAAGAATACGGACAAAGAGGAGATAAAAGGACACAAAGACGATGGAAATAAAAACTGAGAGGAGACAGACGGGCTTTGAACGGCGATAATATAAGATATAATAGCACATTGTAAAAATGCTTCCCTGTACAACGCAGCTTTAAGAAGGGTGTTTAAAAAAGGTGCTCCTGATCTGGCTAGCCTCAGAGCGCTGCAGACTTCAGGAGCCTCGACAGCAAAGACTAGGTCACTTTTTGTTATAAGTCCTTGGAACAAGCTGCGGTGCTCTGCCAGAGGACCAGAGGCTACGCTCCTCCTCATGAGCACTTATAAAAAGGTCTGATATGTAGCTCGGAGCCAAACCCCTGCTGAGCCTCAAAATAAACATCCATCAATTGTCTAGATACTTAAGGTCAGGACTGTGGTGGCAGCACAGCAAGCAAAGTGTCTTTTTTCCTCTTACAACTTCCTCTAGCTTCTCTTGGGGGACCTCCTTGAGCTCCCAGCGCAGTTGAAAGTCTGGGGGAATCAGGTGCCTGAACCACCTCAACTGGCTCTGTTCAGTCTATCAAAGCAGTGCCTCGCTGTCTGCAGACGTTGCTTTTCAGCACAACTAGACAAATCGTAGCCGAGGATTGATTGTTCTTGAACGCATCAGCGGGGAGTTTTAAAAACAGTCCCTGCCCACGATTACCACAAACGTGATGCGTAATATGAAACAATAAAATACATGACAAATATATAGTGATGGATTATGTACCTGGCTCTGGAAGTTGACTTTTTAAAAAAGGAGAAAAAATGTGCATTTATCATATGCTTTGGAGAATGGTTGGCAGGAAAGCAAAAGCATATTGAATTTGTAGCTGAAAATCGTCAAAACCAGCAGTGCAGCTTTGACGCCAAGCTCATTCAAGGCATCTCGTTTCATTTTGTTTTGTCACAAATGACGAGTTCCACTAATGATACTGTAGCCATACGTGTGTATTTGTTATCCTGTCAAGCCAATGAAACACTGAAAGTATAGCTACTACATTATTGTATCACGTCGTTGATTTATGAGAGTAAATTGTTGTCAGACCTCGTGTGGTCGGGTGTGAAGAAACACAAGTAAAAGCATGTGTATTTGTAACATGACTTAACACAAGCTTATTCTAAAAAAAAGAAGTGCAAATCATGTTGCTTTTCACACATGGGAAAACCCTCAAATAAGCACCATAAAGTCATTTCCTGTTTTATGCTGCTAAAATGCTGTGTTGTAAAAGAAAAAAAAAAATGCTAACAGGAGGGTTTGCCGATAGTGTAAACACAAATCGTCCCGTGAAAGTGAGCGAGCGGCGGCAACAGAGATGATGAAAGAAGGGGAGGACAGAGAGGAGTCAAAGAGACATTAGTGTCAGTTTTCAAGGTCACGTCACCCTGGAGGGCTGACTGACACGGGTTCAAAGTTCAGGCCTTTAATAGCCCGGCTGAAACAGCTTGGCCTTCATGTCATCCGTTTACGCCTCAGTGCCACGCAACCCCCTGATCCTCCCTGACACCACGGCCTCAGCTCCTTGAATGAAACCCTTACAACAACAAAAACGGAAAGAAAAATACTTTCACGCAAACAGTCAGTAATCTCACCACTTTCCCCATGTTGTGAACCTGAGGGCTTCTTTTTGTCTTGCACACACCTGTAAAGACTTTCAGAAGGAAAAACAAAGCAAAGAATAAAACGTAGCTTTTTTTTAAAAAAAAATTTACGCCAAGAGATTTCCACTCGGAGCAAAAGCTGTCCAGCGTCTGAGCTTTCAAAGCTTCCTCTGCATCAAAAACATGTGCAACATCAGAGGAAAGTGTGCGCTCGGCGATGTGTTTGTAATTCAGGTCCACAAGCCTGACATACAGATCTGAGGCCTCCCACGGATGCAGGCAGAGATCGCCAGCCCCTCGCTAAGCCTGGGCTTCCTCCAGAATCTTCTTGTATCTTATTTCAGCCGTTCAAGGGCTTTCTAGACATGATGATGTAATCCTCTGGCACCAATGCTCCCCACGCAATCAAACACATTCATTGACTCTTATTTACTGTTCAAGGCAATTAAATAATGAAATAAGCCCGGTGACGTTTGGTGGGAAGCAGTGGCCTCGCAGCAGAGGCAGGAAGTGAAGCACAATGTCGAGGAAATTACAAGCTTGACATGGATTTATGCTGCAAACGGTTGGCAAATGTTGAAGACTAACGAGCCAACAGCCCTAATCAGATTTCTTGTTTCTAAGATACC
This sequence comes from Clinocottus analis, assembly GCF_023055335.1. NCBI lineage: Eukaryota > Metazoa > Chordata > Actinopteri > Perciformes > Cottidae > Clinocottus > Clinocottus analis. Next base: position 19,578,631 of record NW_027175931.1, on the reverse strand, counting down.
ATTTTGAATTCCAGCAGCCTGTCGCACCAGCTATGTGTCGATTCATACCACGGATTAGTTGCAATGTGGAGTTAAAATAGACAGAACATTCCTTGTTAACGGTTTGATTAACAGCTCGACAGATGGGAGAGAGGCCGACGTTACAGCTGGAAGAAATGGTTCTCTAAAACTGCATTTTCCATGACATCCCATTGGCACTCGTCACATGAGGGTTTTTTACGCCGCATTCACTTGTTATGGAAATTGCCGACCATTTGGCCGCAGTGGAAACACAAGCGTGGAGTTCAAGCGCCTTTTGTTGAAGTTGTTGTTAAATCTTTCCGACCCCACAGGGGGTGAAGGAGCGTGGGGGGTTTCCAATGATTTCTGTTACTTTCACAGTGTCAGTGGACATCTGTGTAGAGACGGGAAAAGGAGCCAGAGTTTGAACTTCTGTCTTTGCTCTTTTTTTTCTTCTCTCCAATTCTTGAAGCACTTGAGTTTAAACACTACAGCTGCCTTTGCAGAAGAGAATGTCTTAAAATATACACCATTACCATACAATGGTTATCTTTTCACTCCGCCTTGCGGCGTAGCAATTTATTTCTGATGTGTTCGGACAACATGTTGCCAACACTTTGTTTCTAAAGGACCTTACTGTTCATCAGTGTGTAAGTAGCTTTGGTCCAACCGTACTTGAATGTCTCACTTGATGAAACGTCGCTTTCCACAACAACGCTTTGATTACAGTCGAGTAATCAAAGCATATAATTCGCCCTTAAAAAGGGCGATATACACTCTTGCAACTACAACTGCGGCTGGCCACGCAGTTAGATCAACATTCGTTTTAGTTTATAGTTCCCGTGTGTTTTCCATACGCCAGAACAGTAGGTGGCGCAACAGCCGTAGAGTCAACCTGCACACCGACATTCGCTGATATTTCCTTCCAGGAATGTACCTCCATCTGCGTGTCCTTATACTCCGTCTGACGGGTTATATAAATGCTCATATTTGCGGACCTCTCTAGCCAAACGTTCTTCAACGGGATCCATTGTTCGTGTTTGTGCTCTGGCTTTTAAAAACGGCGGTATTATTCTACGAAACCGGAAATGCGAGACTCAGGACGTGGTTAGCGGACCAATCGGTCTTGCGGGCTGCAAACGGCTCGCGTAGCTTTGACAGTCAGAAATTTTGGGTTACGCACACAAAATGGCTGATTTGGCTACGTAAGGGCAGCCATGTGTGTCTCGCGTGCTTGCGTCTCTGCGTAAAACCCGAGTATAAATCAGCCTTGAATCCCCCTTAAGTAGCCACTGGCCAAAGTGGCAAGTTTAGTGTAAAAGTAAATAGTGTTAGTGTTGACTTTACACTGGGACTCACAATTTAATTATGCTCAGCTGGTGCAAAAGGTTGCTGGTCTGAAATCGCATAGCAATGTGTTGAGATATACTACAGTATGGGTTTACAAAAGCTGACGTTGTTTGGAGCAGCTCATAAACAATATGTTTTCATGACTAAAGCTCTTGGCTGAGATGGAGAGACTCATTTTTTAACTACAGCTCATCTACAATGTTTTTTTCAGGCCACGCAGCACAGCAAAGCAGGCCGTAAGATTTGTAGTCAGGCTTCAACATTTGAAAAAGGAGCGGATAACTGTTTTAAAAGCCTTCCAATAATCAGGAAGGTAATGGAAAAATAAAAAAAAAACCAGCATGGCTTTGTGTTTTAAAGGTCGGTTCATTCCTTTTATAGGCATTTAGACACGAGTGCCGGAGCAACGGATCTTTATCTCTCTGTTTGTAGTCCAAATGAAAGCATCCTTTGGAGAGCAGAATACAATACAAGGCAAACAAACACATCCAGAAGTTAAATTAAAAGCAGGATTATTTCGCTTCCACTACATGTATAACCATTAGCTTATGGGACCCAAGTAGAAAATGGAAGTTTGGTTCAAAGGGTGGGGAAGAGGAGTCTTTTAGTGCTTGGACTTCCTCCAACAGTTATCTGGACTCTGCTACAGGAAACCTGCACATAACTGCAGCCAGAAACAAAATGGAAGAGGATTAACCTTAAATGACTATCCTGAGCAGCTCGTGTGAGAGAAAAAAAATAAAAAAAATCCCCAAACGGTTTATTTCATGTCATCATCAGTGACTGCCGTGTTAAAAAAAAAAAAAAAAAACTTCAATAAAGAAAATGGTTTAGATGGTTTCTTTAGCGTCATCCATGCTAAGGCTGAAAATATGACGTCCTGCTAACAAGAAAACATCTGATGCATTACCCGAGCTGGTTTGGAAAAGCTGTCCAGGGAAATGTGATTAATCTTTTCCACAAACTCTGAAGAGTAATTCTCAGAAGATTTGAACAGAGAAAGAGAGAGAGAGAGAGAGAAGCACTTTTCAAAAGTAGTCAAGTTCAGTAATGGCTAACATTAAACTGACAAATCCATTGCCAAAGAAGGCCCTCCCATTAATATGAGTCATGGAAGACCACAAGTAGCGGTCATAAAACAGCAACAGCCAAGAGCAAAATTGAATTCAAAAAGAAGAAACACAAAAAAGGGAGTCACAGGGTTTTTCGTGCACATCTAGATTTCGTGAATAAATCACAAATCAGCGGCTATTTTTTTGGTCTCCTCCACACCGAGCGACGTCAGCCCCCCCCCGGTCCCGACCGCTAGGATCGAGCTCCTCGCAGACACAAAGGGGACACACATGGGTGAGGTGCAACTCTCCCTGCGTCTGGGGCAGCCAGGAATGTGCAGTGGGTTTACTGGGTTTATAAATAACCCTCAGAAACAGCGGCGCCTTTTGTGTCTGCCTGTTTCCAAGCCGGACCGCTCTCGTAGAGCACCACCCCCCCCCCCCCCCCCCCCGCTGCCCTCCTGGTTACCACCGCCGTCTCACCGGAGCGGTTAGCACCCCCGCCTGACCCAACCCACCCAAGCCATGTGTGCATCCCTGCAGCTCCCGCATCAGCAGTCCTGTTAGGTCTGAAGACAGAAAAAGAATAGTCAAAGAAACCTTTAAGGGCGAACAAGGTGGCAGTGTATGAATGTGTGTGTGTGTGTGGGGGGGATGTAGGTTAAGTATGGGAGGAGGTGAGGAAATAGCTTCGAATAAGGGGCTGCAACCTCAATTATTTCTACAACTTCTCTATTTTTTACGCTGAATGAATAATTGTTCAGTCCAGTGGTGCCTAACCTTTTTTGTCTGATGTGGCGTACATGCACACGCAGATGAACTAAACCCAGTTGCTTCCTCACTGGAGGTTGTTTGAAGTGAGAGAGAGCCATTATGAATTTAGGGGAATAAGCATGTTCAATGTCTCGGCTGTTTATTCATTTTCATGTGCATTTTGTTTTTGGAAAATTGATAACGACACTATCAATATAAAAGTTGCTTTTATTTTGAAAATGAACAGTTATCGTTCGGCTCAGTTTGGTTTTGTACGAGCAAAATTTAGTGTGGCAGAAGCTATAAACTGTTGTGTTTAACCATTTATTCATTAGTTTGAGTCAACAACAAGAACATCAGATGTATTAATCTATTTCAACCACTTAGTCATTACTTTAAATTTTTTCTCCATTTTACATCATTACTTAAATTCACCTTTTAAAAAGGCACTGGCATATGTGATATACAACCATGCGTTACAGAAAAATTGCAGAAGAATCAGCTCTGTATATAATTAAGGCATCATTGTCATAAGTGTAAAGTGATAATATGACCCTAAAGCTGAGAAATTTAATCTCAATTTCTTCACATCTCTTGTGAAAACATAACTTTACTCATGTGGACGACCCATTTTGGTGATGGAAATTTGTTTACCAAAGGTCTTAGCTTCACAAAAGTTTTTTTTTTTTTGAAAAGACATAAATATTTAAAAAACGTAAACACTGACCACAAAAGGGCTATTAAGTCATCTACTTGAACCATTTCTCCATTATTCCATCTTTGCTAACGTCAAAACATTTAGTTCGCCAAACACATTAGACAAATGCGAGCAGGGAGGTTTAGTTTACTGCATTTTGTCAGGGATCATGTTAATGGTGTTTACATTAAGTTCGCACAAAGAAAGAATGCCAAATATGTACTAAAGCAGATTTAGCTACTCGGCAATTTTCATCTCACCGTTTCTGCACTCATTCACAATATGTGGGTTGCTTCCTTGATTCAAAATGTAATTTATAAGTTTTTCCATTTTGTTGAGCTACTTCACAATCTTTCCTCATAACCGACTGTAAAAGCAGAGATACAACCTATCTGACTGGGCTTAAACCGCAAGACTACATATCAGCTCGCACAGCAATGAGGTAGCTTGGGAAATAATGAGACCGTGTGGCGGTAAGGATGTGGTTGCATGGCACAATGGCATGAAAAGTGGCAGACAGCCTTTTTTTGGAAAAGCAGCGAGTGCTTCTGAATATGCGCTGCCGCAGAGCTGATAGGAACAGATTATGACGAGAATCAATCCGCGCTGCCACATTACATCCTTCATCCCTTTTCTCCTGGTACCTGCAGGGGAGCAGAAGCGTGCTGATACCTGGAGCTCAATCAAGATAGAAATCAGCTGGTTTTCTTATCTCTCAGTCCTCTCGTCGGTTTTCCAGCTCTCCATTCCTTCTCTCCCTCCTTTTCTTTTTTTTTTTCCCATTTAAAAAAAAAGGGCTGTAATGGCATGTATTGAGCGCGCAAGAGAGGCAGGGACTGAGGGAGGACGGGGTGAAAAGGTGATGGGCTGCACAATGGCCAGTCACGCCGCATTTAAATGCTTTTCTCTCCGACACACACAGTAGAAATGGAAAATGAGGAGGGCTGGACAATATGTACTTATGTATGTCCTGTTCTCCGGGCTGTGGAAAATTGGATTGTGATGCCGATTCTGCTTTCCAGCGTGATTCGTCAGTGACACAGTTTTCTCTCAAAAAAAAACACCACAGAGAAAAAATACATCAGCCGAACCCGCTCCATTTCCCCCGGCCAGGAAGCAAGGTTCCTCTCCTTTTTAGGGGGCGCTAACACCGAGAGAATCAACAATGACATAGAGGTTGAAAATAGATGCGTCTGCTTCAAATGTATCATGTCCGTGATCGCCTCGATCCAACTTTTTCCCTCCTAAACGCAAAGAAAAACTATATCTCAGGGACATCTATCCTGGAATGTTACTGCTTCAAATGTAACTAAAACCATCAATTTTAATTACGAACAGGAAATGCACGAGTAAATGTTACCTCAAAAGATGACTTAATGTTATCTCCAATAACTGGATTAGACCAGGTTTGTGTGTTTTTTGTAAAAGAACATTTCCTGTTCGAGGTTTCCATTTCTTCCTGTGTGCGTATGTGTGTGTGTGCGCGTATGTGTGTGTGTGTGTGTGATGTGATTGACAGCGAGCAGAGTGCAGTTGATGAGAAAATAGTCAACGTGAAAGTGAAATCCCATTACAACGGGGAAACTCCTGACCAAACCTTAATGTTTGATGTGATGATTATCAAATATGACCTAATGGCTCCTCTGAACATGACGATTATCGATTAAAAAAATCCAAACTTATCGATGAATAAGAAAAATTTTATCTACAGGTTGAATCGATAAAGTAAATAAGTTGTTAGAAGAAAAAAAAACAGCGCTGAAGAAATAATCTTGCGCTTAAGGACTTAATTGAATACTTCAAAAAATAATTAAAAAATCAAAAAATGATAATCATTGCTGCCCTGATATGTAATTTGTAGCGATGGTAAGATTAAAATCACGTCACTCACCATCATGGAGTCCATCGAGCTGCAAACAAAGTTGCAGTTAAAATGTTCTTTACACTCTCGCAGCCAGTGAGCCCATAACAAAACTTTTACAGGTTCATTCAAAGCGATCGGCGCATTAACGCCAGTGTTTGGCGACATGCACAGTGTCGTTACTTTGCAGACGCGGATGCAGCTGCTCGATGTGGAGCGAATCTAATTAAATGCTGTTCCACATTAACAGGATTGAGCGAAACCTACAGATTTCTGCCCGCTCCCTCCGGCCTGAGTGGCACTCGGTTTAATGCATACGAGCAGGAACCGGACGAGGTAGCTTCCTCCAATATACACACATCCTGCCAGACGCAAGCGAAACCGACATCCCGACGCGCGAGATGACCGGCATGCATTGTGCCTTGGGGTGGGGGAACACGGCGGCAGCGTTACAGTTGCACAAAGGCCGAGTAGAAGCTGCTTTTCAAGGTCTTTATGTAGCCCCGGGCGATATCTAGAGGTGTAACCTGTAACGTCACACTCCATTTCTAATTACAGGTTTAGCTCCACCTAACTCATCTGGATTGAACTTAATATATTCCGTCTTTGCCTGCAGTCATTTTGTTGTCACTGGGCTTTAGGGCTTTAGATCAAGCCCCGTGCAGCTCATGTTTTGCTCTGATTGCTGCCAAATACCGACCAGGAAACTGTGGTCTGTCAAACACACAGTATGTGTGGTGGCCTACAGCGCACACTGTTAGTAAGCGGTTGCATTCCCCAACACAAACCACCAGCTACAATCTCAGTGCCGAATGTGGGTTTAGCTCATGTTGGATGGAGCAGGTCTCCATGAGAGCAGACAGTAAGCTGCATGCTAATTAACATGTGCCGCACGTGTGAAATCAACTCCGTCGTACTCGACAAACAAACTCTGCGACGTAGCGCTCACTTATGGCATTGTATCCAGCTGGAGAACGACAGTCTAGATGTACAAAATTGAAGAAAAAAAGTACGACGATATCGGAGCCGAGAGCTCTGAGACGTAAACAGCAGGCCGGCGTTCGGACAGATAGAGATACCATATGGGAGTCTGCTGCACGCCCGGCTCTGTTTACGCGCTCACTCACATTTGTTGAGACAACAGGACCAACTGGTCAAGATCTCCCCCGGTTTGCCGCTTCCCATGACGGACCGCAGCGATCGAGCGAGAGACAAGTTTGCTCAAATAATGTTGAGAATTTCTGGCAGATGAACCTACCGCGAGAAGACCGCACAGTCTGCTTTTTCGCTGCTGCGCGTCAGTCCCGCGAGCAGCAGAATTTATGAAATTGAAACACATCCTGCTATTTCATTTCCTCCTGTATAGCATAACAGCCCACTTCAAAACAGCTTGAATTCACTCGGTACCCTCCTGGGGTGACTGGAACAAGATTCTGACATTAATAATCTTCACAATAGTTGTACTGTAAGCCTGCAATGCAATTACAACGCGGTTAAGACATGCCTGAAGTGCAGCATTATGAATTTACTGAGGAAAAACAAACACAGCAAACCAATGCATTTCACCAAGTAGCAATTAATAGCTAAATAAATAGTTTGTTAACATTTTCCAAATCAGAACTGAAAGTGCTAAACTTCCTGTCCCACCTTTTCTTTTTCGGAAAAGCATCTTAATTTGTGTTACGGTACCATTTTCAAACTTTGTGCAACAGAGTTGTAATTTGATATTTTCATTGCCGTTTTAATCGCCTGCCTACACGGTTTTGTTTGTTGGGATGTGCGCAACCACTCTTACGTTGCTTAAGTGTCGATTCACTCGCATCCCATGAGAAAAGCGAAGAGGGGCTTTGCAGAACCTTGCGTCTCACAAGCAAGTCTCGACCGGTGCTGGAGAAGAGAAATGTCATGGCGAAGATTCCCTTTGAGAAATCTCGTGTTAAACGCTGACATTTTGGCTCGTTGGTGGTGAAAACAAAAGCCGAGAAACTCTCTGAGAATCAATATGGTTCACCTTATGGAGGGAGAATGAATACGTTTGGGCCATCTGCCCATCAGATTAATACTTGGGGGAGAGATGAGGGGTAGCATTCCTTGCCTGAGGACTTTGACCTGGAATTGTCCTTGTTTGGTAAGTTAGGGCGTTTTTTTGATATTTGAGATTCCTCCGTGAACTTTGGTCAAAGAGGGGATTTTGACACTCGGACAAAAAAGAGCAGCTGATCAATGAACATATTAGGAGTCATCATCAGGGGACCACGGATATCCACACCGTTCGTCAATCTGGCCAGGAGTCGTCGAGCTGCATCCGTTAAGAGACCGTATGATTACCAGCCACGATCATTTGACATGAGATGTGTCGGGACACCGTGTTCAGCTTTTTCGTGATTAATCCTTTTGTCTCGGGCCAGAAATTAATCTGGGAACCAACTCTGCTACATGATCTTTTTTCCCAGAGGAATACAATGTTCACTTGTGTGAGCCTACCAGATCAGTCTGGGTGGTCCAGCCAAGTGAGTAACAAACGGACCAGCCGGGACCAGTTCAGCCCAGATTGGACTTTTGTATGGGACACTTCCTTTTTTTTTCCACCCCCTCCAACGCATTTCGCTCCTGTGAAGTGACCGATCTGACAATGCCGCCGTCCCCCCCCCTCCACCCCCCTTCTTCTTCCATTTTTAATGAGCTCACAAACATCCTGAATTGCCTTCCTGTTTCCACGGGGAGATTCAGTCAGCATTTTTCATACAACACACAAAAGAAACAAAACACTCAGGACTACAAGGAATAATTGTGGAAAATGAAAACAAAAAAGGGACATGAGGCTTCAATAATTGATTTTCTTTCACGGCCCGTTCCATAATGGTCTACAGAAAGCCAATATCCACTAATTGCTCTTCCAAACATGAACGGTTGGCTCGTAATGACTCCGTGTCTTTCACACAGTGTCAATTTTTCCTTGTCTCTACAACTGCGACTCATCTCGGGCTTCAACCCCCGTAATGAATTCACAGCGCAGCGCCACTCCCTTCTTCAGATCTCAATGATTAGGTAAAGTAATTGCCCAGGATTGCTCGGGGTCCACTCAGCCATTAGGAGCCCACCCGTCTGGTCCCTTAGCAACAAAGATCTGGAGCCTGAAGAAGATTTCCTGTTTTAGTCAAATTGCAATCAGAGTTGCATCTGCTATGAGAGCATCTATTTTCTACAGCTGCATCCTTCGTTGAGTTGCATAGTCCTTTTGACTCCGAGTGGACAGTTTGCGGACAAAAATATAAATAAATTGGAGCAGTTAATATGATGTACGAAGGAGAAAAAGCTGACTCCTCATACTTAATCTTAACCTTCAAACCATCCATCTGTTTGCAGATAGTTTTGTGCAACACAAACGTCTTAGCAATGGACAGCAGGGGTGGAGGAAAAAAAAGACGTGTTGCAGATATAGATCGGCTTAAAATCACAGCCTATTTTCCTAATTTGGACACTCTAATGGCCCTCTATACTTCTAAACGTCTGTGTCTCCTTTCTCTGCATTTTCTGGGAAAAGCTAACATCTATAGGGTTTATTTGATTCATCCCAAACAGCTGCTAAATTGCTGCAGTGTTGTGTTCAATTAGGCCGTGATGAGCAGCACTGACAACAGTGAAAAATGAAGCCGACAACACAGTCAAAGACCCCTTTCATGGTACCAATATGGCTAAAGGCGAGTTATTTGGAGGAGAAAGAAGAAAAAGGATACTTTGAAGAGACTGGTGGAAACGGAAGACAAACCGCTCCTCTTGTCTGTATTTCTATATAGCGCTGTTGTTAAATCATCAATAATGTATTCTTTATGTGAAGGAAAAAATAAAATTGCATGGTATTAGCACATTAAATGGATTGAAATGAGTTTCACTGCTTGCTTGAGGCTACCTGCTGGTAAAACCTCTGCAGCCAGATACGGACACTTGCATCCGCATATTTTGCAAAGATGATCATTCACACGCACACACACACAAAACAAATGAGTGGGATGAAGATTTGGATGTCAAATGAATGTGTATTTTCCTACTGTGTCATGATTTCCCTTCCACTGAATGTTGAAACTTGATATTCCAGCCGCTCACGCGTTAGCCTGTAATTTAATGTTTAACAGCATGTCATCTCCCTCATTTCAAAGCCGTTCATGAACTGATCATAATAGTGACAACGCTGGATTGTTTGCTTGTAGAGACAATTGGGAGCGTGGCTCCTTTAAGGATCGTGAAGTCACAAAGGGGGTGAGCAGTCGGCTGAGCGGGGACTTTATCAATGGTAATGGCCCGTATTGAAATAAATCTCCGGAGCAGGAGTTTATATTGATGCTTAACAAGCCCTGTCAAGAGAAGGCTTTGCATATATTGAGCAGCATTGTGGGAGCTGATGAGGCGCCGCTCCAGTACTCGGGAAGAACACCGTTTACATCCCACAACTGCGACTTCCAAACCCACAGTATCCACAGACTGAAACTACTTCCTGCGCATCACCTGGAAAAGCGAAATGGATTTCCCCTCGCGGCGCCATAAAAACCTGCTAATAATTAATACCATATCAGCAGCGAGGCTTCCTCTAAGTATCCTCCATAAAAGCCCATCGGGCCCACGCATCGGCATGCTCTAATTGTTAGTTTGAAGTGGGTTCCTGGAGTGTCACTGCCTTTCAAGGCCCTCCTCCCCTCCAGCGCTCGCTCTCACTCAACTTGATTGACACCGAGGCTCGTGGCGGCCCGGGGCAGAGGGCAGGAATCACTTCTCGTGAGCGCCGGAATGAAAAGAGCAGCCCGTGTACGGCTGGCATGGGGGCAAACCGCCACAGCAGACGCTTGCGAGGAGGGTTTTGACTTCAGAAGCGGCACCGTTTTTTTAGTTCCCACCACGGGCAGCGGCACGTCGGTGGTTCAGGGGCAGCCGGCCACCAAAAGCCTTAGCGCCAGCTCCCCCCCCCCCCTCAGTCCCTCCAGCCGGCCTTGATCTACAATTACCACCCGTCACTTGCCATTCCATTGAAGCCAAAAAAGGCTGTTTGATGCATAAAAAGGGATAAATGGGTGAATAATTACATTTTGAATGACGCTAAAATAATCTCCTCAGCGATAAGACGGGGCAGAGTTTCATCTGGAGAAGACGTCTGCTCATTTGGACGGGGAAATAAAAAGCTCCACAGACCCCCCTGTGTGATAGGACGCCTCATCTATACGGAGATGCTTAACCTTTAAGTGCCTCTGGACAAATAAACCACACAAGAGTATTTCTGCTGAGTCCTGCAAACACAGACCGGCATTCATTGTATTTGAACAAAGGCGACAAAAGGAGGAATGGGACTAAATACTTTTCAGCAACTTTTGACTTTCTGTTCCACGTGGAATCTGAGCACAGAGACCAAAAGAGTGCGATAACAAAGCAGATGATGAACACAATGCATGACAAAGATACTGCATCCTGAAGCCATCTATAGCTGCCGTGAGGCATAAACAAAATTTGAAAAAAAGAAAGAAAACCACTGGGATGGAGTGGGGCAATATCTACGGTCTTGATCAGCTGTGAGACGTGCAAGCTGCGCAAACAAATACATTTAAAAATATCCTACACTCAAGCTTATACACTACCTATGAGTCGGCATCCCCTCATGTTCACTTCGACCATTTCAGTTAAATATCTAAAGAAAAGTTTTACAATTTGCAGCAGATCTCTGCATGATTGGTGGATGTTGACGACACCGTGGGGAGTCTGGCCTTTGGAGGGAGCTGAGAGGTTGGACAGAGGAAAGAGGGGAAGGGGGGGGGGGGGGGCGACTGAAGAGGATTAGGAGAGGCCAGCGACGAGGGGACTATTGTTTGAGCCTGAGAAAGTGTGCAGGAAGACTGGCACACACTGGAAACAAACTAGAAACTCTGGCCTCCCTGATGAATAACAGGAAACTGTTAGATACAGGTCTGCACACTAATGCACAAGGCGCATGATCACTGAAATGACTTTCCTGTTCACAGCTCCATCGAAAATAGATCCTCATCATGGGGGCGATGCAGTGTAGCATGCCGTTTAGCATCATTTTGACCGAAGCGATTGCCTTTTGGAGTGGTGCCGTTTTTCAGCAGCTGCGTTTGGCAGGCGGAGATGACAGAGCGCTGCTCATCTGGGAAAAGGCTGGACAGAAGGATGATGCCGAGAGGTAAAAGCCACCCTGTCTGCGAATGCAATTATTATAAAAACCTTGAGCTGGGGGCCATGAACGAGGATTATGAGCTTGCATTAAAGCACTGCAAATTCTGTTGTTAATACACATTAAAAAGACCTTGAAAAACATATTTCACAACCAGATTATGACTATAAAACGACAAGGTATACGACCACAGACGTCACTGCTCTGCCAAAGATGAAGGTTTTGATTATTTCTGTTTGTTTTGTTCTTTTTTTTTTAAACTCTTCTTACTGGTTTTGAAGTGGGCTCATGTGGGAAAAGCAGACGTTACAAACTTTCCATGCGCCAATTTGAATAAAAATGGGATGACCGTTGTGGGGGTTGTTTGCTTATGTGGCCGGGCCATCGCCAATGAAACATGTTCAAACCAAGCCCAGACACTCCTCATGAAGCAGATTGTCCGAGGACAGAGGACGTTCTTTACTCCAAACTTTAACTTCATCTTATTGTATTAAGCCATGGTAATTTATGGGATGAAAAGTACGTTGGAACCACGTTTTCAGGGGGCCTTGAGGATTCATAGTAGTTTAAAAGCTGCTTTGGGAGCTTTTTACACCTCTGCAGAAACAAAAACATCCAAATGTTTAAAGACCAGCGAGGAGAGCGTCGTCGCCAGCAGAAGAGAAAAACACAAACATGTCATAAAGAGAGAGAAAGCTGACCCAGTTTACTCGTCCTGCTCTCCTTTGTGTTGGGAGGAAGAGGACACTGCCGCGGGAGTGGAGGCGGGAGGGGAGGAGGGGTGTAGTCTATAAAAAAACATCGCGAAACGGTGTGAGCGCACAAGTGTGCGCCCGAGCCCATCAGGTTGACGATAAATCCCTGAAGTGGTCCTGTCCGCACTTAAGCGTCAGCTCCGACATGGCACCACGGACCAGCAAAACCCGGTTAGGTAGTTTTGACTCCCTGTGCTAAGATAAATGTTTAAAAAAAAACATCTTTTAGCTGCATCACATCCTTTGAAATTCTTTCAACGGCAAAAGGAAACAGCTGCAGCTGAACAGTGTTGACCAAGCCAGCATACTGCAGTAATTATTTCAGTCCTCATGCTGGCATCCTCTTCCAGCTGCTCACTCCCCACCACTGGCAAACACAAGGAGAGCGGGCCGGGATCGTGAATGAAGCCTCGCTCTTGTTTTCTCTCCCCCCCCCAACCCCCCGTCTCTAAACTTAATGCCAAGTACACAAACTGTACTAACCGTTGACTGAATCACTAAACCCCCACCTCCCACAAACCACCGGCACATTTCCCTCTGGCATCTATATAACCGTGACTGCAACACATTTCTGTTATTCAGATAAAGAAGCGCTATCTGGACGTTTGTTTAATGAGCGGTGTGATTGTATGGCGTAAATAGCTGCACGAGAATCTGAAGTTACATTCCCAGTCACAGCCCGGTGACATCAAAGCAGAGTCTGAATGCACATCAAAAGCATGGAAATATGAGGGATTGTACATGGAACATTATGACACGCAGTGGCTGCGATTTGACTTTGCATCTTTGAAAATGCAGCACTTCCATATTTCCGTTTCATCGCCGTCTTTCAGCAAAAAAGGAAAAACAAAAAAAAGGTTGTGGGGACGCGTCGGACTCTCGTGGCTTATTCTGACGTCCTGTGGTCGAGACGATGAGAAGCAGGAACCGTCAATGAAGAGGAAGCAGCCTGATTAAAAGGATGGTCTCAACAGGAGGCCGTAAAGCCAGACATAATAACCAACTGAGCCACGGTAAAAAAATATATATTTGACTAGGTCTCACCTGACTCTTAATGAATGAATATCAGACTCAACATAAGACACACTCTTGCTCCGTTTCGTCAAGGTTCGCGGCACCGCTCTGATACCAGCAGACTCGTGTTCAAAGTGGTCACACTTGAGAAACCCCAGTGTGTTATTACCTAATATTCCAGGGCAGTGTGTGACACACCCAAAGACTCACAACCACCCGGCTGCAAAAGACAACCAATCTGTTATCTCCGTCCAAGAACTCTGCTTTCCACGGAAATGTTCTGAGCTTTGAGGCCACGCCAGGTTTTTAATTTTTTTTTTTTTAAACTTGGGTCCGCTTTCACTTTGTGAGAACGGATAAAAGGAAGAACACGTTACAATGTGAAGAGAAAGAACAGTCGGTCCCACAATTTACTTCCAAAGCGTTATATACATGGTGATGTACTTCAAACTGTCACTTCAGCTTTGCGTCTTTGGAATGGCTTCAATAAAAGAGAAAAGAAAAAAAAAAAAAAAAATCAATAATAGCCCGTTAGTGCGTGATGTTTAACTGCTTTCATATTTTGTGATTATGCTCTGATGCCAGTAATTAGAGCATAATTACAGTAAACATTATGAGCATATCTCCACCCCGCCGGTGGATTCCTCCCTGGATTTGTTTTTCTCCCACCACAGCAAAGTCAAGAGGATTCCTCGCACTCACTGAGCCTCTCAAGCTTAAAGAAGTCCAACTGAGGGAAAGCAGAGTTTCATAAAGCCCCTGTGAGAGCCTTGCAGGAAGTTCAGCCTATTTCTTTTTTTCCCCCCTCCTCCTCTCTCTCTTTTCCCAACTGTATCTTTGCACAAGGTTTCTATCTGCAGTTCATCTCGACTGCTCAGACACCTGGAGCAACAAAGCGTTGAAGGGAGGCGATGAAGTGATGGAGATGCTTTTGTTTCTCGAGGGGTTTGGCCACGCTGCAGAACTCGGCGGACGGGGGAAGAATTATTCCACATGTCGGGCTTTTTTCCCGCTGCAGCCAGCTCCTCTTTGCGCTCTTCAGAAAGACGCATGGGCCTCCTGGTCCGGGCATCACCTTTTATCTTTCCAGTGTGGTTTCATTTATACCGAAGAAAAGTTATTTGCAACACTGATTCTTTAGTTTTATTCCCTTTCACTCTTTGAGTAGATGGTATACACCTCCGAGCTGCACACCATAATTATATGTGCTGAAAAAGGGAGGGAAAGGTATAGGACTTGGCACAAAGACACAGACATTCCTGACATGAAACCTTCATCTGGCCTTTCTTTCTGCTTCAGTTCATCAGCTTATATGGGGGACTGTGTGCACACAAAACACTCGGCTATTGATGCAGCCACACTTAATGATCCCGACATAGTGTATAGTCGACCTTTAGAGACAGCCGGCTCACTGACCACAGCGCACAGACCGCTGTTGCTACCACTGGACTTGAAGAGCACACCTGCTGCTTCCAAGAGCAGCAGTGCTGTCAAATGAGCAGGTGGCGAGTGACATACTGGTGAACTGTGGAGCAGAGGGAGGGTCTGTGTTTACCCACTCCCTAAGCTCGCACGGTCTCTGGACTCAATTTAACACCCGGGAGGCTCCGAGTCACATCAGGAGGGTCTTCCCGTGAAGCTGGTTCGCTTTCTAATAGTTCATTTCCTTCAGGAGGAGGAAACCATAAAACCTTAGCGTCAAGTCCTTTTCCCAGAGTTGCAAACAGCGAATGTGTGTGAATACATTACTTTATATTTCCATGGTCATCTTCAAGGGAATGGTTCTTCAGCTTTAACCTTTAAGGACACAAAGCAGGTCTTGTGTGCTAGTATCACAACTCTTATCTTTTGACAAGCTTTTTTTTTTTTTTATAAAAAAGGTCGTCACATGAAAGTAATAAAACTAGAGATCATTATGGAATTAAAAAGTGACACGTGGGTGTAAACTGAACATCTATATTGTTTTTTTTCTTTCTCTTAGTGAGTTTGTTAGATGAAATTCAGAAATCAAATGCAAAAGTTGAGTTATAATCCTGATTAATTTGATAGATATAATGGCTTAACCTAGAAGTTGCCATGTTTATCTAACTAAATATAGAATAGTACTGTGTAAATCAGCCTTCTTTGACTAAAATAGCAAGATGGGAACATCTGCTTTGGCTAATCCAGAAAATCAGATACCTAACAAATTAAGTTAGTTCAGTTCTGCAGTCTTTGTCCCTGACGTGCATCCTGACCTATAAAACTCAAATGGAGACATTGAGCAGAGCAGTAAAGCGCTGTCGTCTCGCTGTATGTAGCGTTAAACCTGAGGTAACAACCGTTTCTAATACGACTGTCAGGCTAACTTACCATTGAGCAAAGTAGCACACTGGACTAAAAAGCACAACAAGCTCGGCTAAAGTCAACATCTGTAATCAAATCCCTGCCATTCTGCTGGCAATCAACAAACCAGATATTATTTGGAGGTCGTTTTGGCTCGTGGAATGAGTGATTACAGAGAAGTCAATCAAAAAAAAAAGACTTTTATCAACACAAAAATCGGGGACAGTGACTTTTATTTAGCACCTTGAGGTTCCTTACACACAGCTAACTAGCATGCAAACTGCACTACAATGCTACCTTGATGTGATGTTGCCAAACAAAGCCCAGGTAACAAAACCAAAGATAACAAAATAGATTCACACTAGCAACTGACTGGAAATGATGCCGAAAGTCTGAAAAACCAAACAAAGAGGAAGTTGCTCCTCTGAAAGCGTGGATACTTCCACTACATTAGAAAGCAAGCACTCTGGTAGCCATCATTTAGTGGGAAAACAATTTACAGCATTGAAGTCTATCATTTTTTTTAGGTTGCCTCCGAAGAATCTGCCCCAGATGAGAGCCCTGCGACTGGTTATCTCCTCTGCTGCCGTTTCAGAAACCAGCACCGAGCATCGCGTGTCTCAACGCCCGAGTGAACAATGCGCGGGACTAGAAAGACGCCGGCACACAGCTCTGCGCGCCAGTAATCTCCCTTTGAGGCCCCCGGCGGCTCTAATTGCCTGGACACTTGTGTCCGAGGGCCGCTCTCGTTCCACGGTGAAAAGATGAGACCTCTCGTGCGCCTTACAACAGGCTTAAGCTGATAAACCCTTTCATTCAACATGGCCGCGGGATCGGCGGTCCGTGCAAACAGATTGGGTAAAAAAAAAAAAAAAGAAAGACTAATCAAAACAGCGATTAGCCCCCAACGCGGGGCCAGAGCTAAGCCAGAGAGCAGCCTCGGCAGGGGGTCCGCTCGCTCAAACGACTTCAAGCGTGTGATGATTTGTGTGAGGCCCGTCCGACGACCACGCTCCTTATTGAAACTACACGAGCGTGGAAGGCGTGCGGCTGGGTTTTTATTGAAGACATGGCGGAGTTGATGTCAAAAAAAAAAAAAAAAAAATATGGGACGTTACACCTGAAGACGAGCACGCCTCAGAAGACAGAACACACGCCCACCCGCTCGCGCCATATCCGAAAGCTACGTCTTCACTCTGTGTTCAATCCCTCTCACTCAGACGATCGGCACGCTCGCTTCCCGTCATGGTTTGCGTTACCCGGCTTTCATCGAGTCCTCATTCCGACTAGTTCCCCCGCTACGGCCAAGCAACATTGCCAACAACTCCATGTGGACAAGCATCAGTGAATCCTCTGGGCTGTTGCTCTGGTATGTTACACAGACTCTGTGTTTCTCAGCAGCAAGGTCAAGTTGTGTGCTTGTTTACTTTACTTGCTGAAGCTGAAGGGAAGAAACAAGCCAGAATTCAACACTCGCTACATTCTGGAGAACTACTGTTTGCATTTTTTTTTTATATGGCCTGTTTTGTGGAGAGCAGATTTTAGAACGCAGCCTCAAAGTAAAGTCATTATTTAAAAAACAATCACTAAATGGTATTTCCCTAAAAACATGGGCCCATGGATCCAATGACAACATTTATTGTGAATGGTATCGCTTGAAATGACAAACCCGTAGATCACCCAACTCTGCAGAAAGCTCCCCCCGGTCCAGAGCTTTTCTCGCTTATCTTAATTGTTTTCTTTCCCTCCCGTGTCTCTTATCGGTGTTGCAGTTCGAAAATTTGAAAAGCCAAGTGATACAAAGTCAGCAACTAGCTGGTGAACACAGTGGAGAATTTAGCAGCGAAGGAGAAAATCGGTGGCGAACAAAACGGAGCGGAAAATGAAAATAAAGATGGTGCCAGCTGGCTCCATGCGACTAGGATGTGTTGATATGAAATCCTTTGCTCTGTTCGTCTCATCGTGATGACAATGTTTTGTTTTTCAGCTTGTTGCAATGCTTCCAATTATACATTTTTTTATTTTTTTCTCAATTATTGATGTTGTTATTGCTCTAGTTGAGCAGGTTTAAGGAGTCCATTAATGTTTTACTTCGAAGATGTCAGAACGGTTACTGTTGAAGATAATGTTGGTAGAATTGGGACATTTACAAATATACGACGCCCAAAAGGTAGCATTAAAAACATTGTTGTTGTAGTCATTGTACTACAAGGTGGCCTCGTTTTTTCTACAAAAAACCTAAACTTATATTTTTTTATATTTAGATGCTTTAATCACATATGGAATCTACAAGTGATGGCATTGCCAACAGCGGAATAGATCTTATTATTACATACCGTCACTGACAAAGGCGTAGAGTCTCCACCTATTAATTATCATGGTACTTCGCCACAGGCTTTCAGGGCCAGTGAATATTTTGTAGCCTGCTAACAAAAGAGTCCGCTTTATATTGTCAATGTAGTGCACCAACATAAATCAATGTATTGGCAGCCCTGCAGCAACATTATTAGTTTTCCAGATTAGCTGGCCCACCAGTGACCTTGAGTAATGGCTCACAAATGTATTCTAAAGAATCACATGACTCGGCCGTACACACACACACACACACACACACACACACACACACACAATGTGCAATTACTGAGGAGCTAGCTGTTACATTGGTGTCAAATAACAGCAGCGCGGTAAACTCAGTTAACCTGGCTGCAGACGGTTTTGAATATTTAGAGATTTAAGAATTAAAAATAACAAACGTTTCAAATTCAAGAATGCTTGTTTGTGTGCAATCTCCTGGAGGAGCAGGGGATGGGCGCGCCTGGAAATGATTCCAAGTGACTCTGGTTATTATTAAATATAATGAGCCAACTACAGGCCATGAGGTCTTCTCCAGCCAGACTCCCCTCAATTATTCTCTACTGTTACTTCACGCAACATGTCAACTTAGCAAGAACAGCATTTAAATTAGCTACGCAGCTCGTTGGGCTGCAGAGCTACGGGGTAAAAAAAAAATAAAAATACTTTGAGGGTGCTTACCTATACATTCGTGGTACGTTTCAGCAACTTGCTCGTATGCTAAGCCATGAAAACTGAGAACGACGTATCATGGAAGCCGTCTGCGACCTTTCAGACGTGATACAGCCTCAGCTGGCTCGCTGTCCGGTGTGAGATTAACAGTTTACTGTAAACGTGACATCTGCCTCGGCGCAAAGTGAGGCTCAAGCAACAGTAAGAACCAACTGATCTGAAATACAGAAACTGAGCACTGTGTTTACATTTACCACCTAGAAACAGAAAAAAGATAGATAGATAGATAGATAGATAGATAGATAGATAGATAGATAGATAGATAGATAGATAGATAGATAGATAGATAGATAGATAGATAGATAGATAGATAGATAGATAGTCTTGGTGTAAGTTTCTTTGAGCTGTCAAAAAACAAAACAAAGTGCTTTTCTGGATTTTAATATTGTTCAGTTTCCTGTGGTTCTCAGTGAACACCTTCAGGCTGCCTGTTGCTGAGTGACCGGGGTTGTCGACCGTGTGAGTGCATGTGCATGCTGACAGGTTGTCATAGAGTGTGACAGATTTGGTATATTGCAAATGCGATCCAGTTCGACTGTCAATACTTCATTAAAAGGAATAACTCAACATTTTGGGAAATATGCTCGTTTAACCTTCTTGAGTGTGATACTGAAGATATCTCAGCCTACTACTCTCTTCATCCCTCTCTACTTATGTGATCTAGGACTTTCGTTTTCCACAGTCTTGCTTATTATATAAGACTTAGGATGGGTTGAAAAAACAAAACCCTAAATGTAAACCAGATGATCTTCATCTATATACAGTATACCGTGATACATGTTAAGGTATTTGAAGGGAAAATAAATACATCACAAAGTTGTCTCACAATTTGATCCACAAAATCAAAATCCCACAATGTGGTTACAGTGGCAGACAATAAGTAGGTGCATCGCCCACATTAAATCGATCCCGTTGAATCAGAAGATGTGGGCTGCCCACAGAGCCCATCAGAGCAGAAATACTCTGAGCTTGAGGGAAGGACCACTACCTCGTTTTCCTCCGTCTTTATCGTTCCACCCTCACAATACAGCACAGCAGTTAATGTACACAGTGGTTCCCAGTGGAGAGGACTCATTCGATCCAATTCAGACGGCTTCAATGCGATTCTAAAATTATTATAGATTCATCTTGATGCGTAAAAAGTATTGATTGAAGAGAATACTTGTGTTTCTCAATGTGACTGCTATTTTTAAAAACACTATACGATATTTGTAAAGATTCTTAATAAAAAAAACAAAAAAACAGATGAATTTACTTTCTTTTATTAATACAATTTTAGTAACAAATAGAAGAGATGTGTCAATATCTAAGCATTGCAATGAGAACCGCAGCAGCATCCTTGTAGTAAATACTGTCGTTGTTCCCAAATTAAAACATAGAGATTTCTCTTCAAACAAATTCCCATTATAGGCAATGAGCGGTCAATGCTTTTGTGCAAAAACTGGACATAGTGGCACTGTTTTTAAAAGGACTCAGAAGTTCATTCAGTGAGCGAGTCAGGATGCCAAAGTGTTCGACTGAGAAGCTCTTTTGTCCCGGCAGCAGTTTGATTTTTTAATGAACACCTTTAGTTGTGGTTTTTGGATTTAAATTTAGCATCTTTCTATGTTGGTTATGTGTCTTGTTGTCTTCTTTCATATGGCATTTTCTGGTGTTTGTTCTTGTAATGTGTCTTCTGTTACTGTGAACCTTGTCTGTGAATAAGGTTTTCTATCCATCCACAATGATTTATTCCTTACTTTTAGCCAACTATTTCAACTCTTTATCCATTGTTTTCCTCACACCAGCTTGTTTTGCTTCATCTTCCTCCAAAAAACACAAACATGTCAATAAGTCTTCTGTTTTTAATTAGTTGAGCGACTCCGCCGTCTTTCCACGACTTGCGGCGGTACAGCCTGGGTTAGTGGTTGGGAATCGCCAATGTACATTATGCAAGTGTAACCAAGCGCAACAACCTGGTTGTTAGGGAAGCATAACAAATAACAGCTTTGCACACAAGAAATCAAGCTACAGCTCGTCAGCTGCTAGAGAAAAGTCCCCTCGCTACCAGCAGCAGCTAAACTGGAGGCGAGACAGCAGGGCCGGTGCCAGTGTACCATGCTACACAATGAGACAGTGGGTCTCTTTGTATGGCGAGCTTCTGTTCAGACAGGAGCTACAGGAGCACCTATGGAAACACCCCAGTGAGGGTGGTCACATGGAAGGTAAGGGGTTACCGTCCGAGGGGGAAACTTGTCACGGCAGAAATGTTTATACGATGAACACATTTACGTCAAATCAACACTGCCAATCCCTGATACAGCGTCGCGATGTCCTGAAGGCGATCGGTTTCATCGACTTGTCGGAGATAAAGATGAACATTTTCAGCACCATGTCTTTTTTATTTCGCTGAAGACGTATGATCAGTGCTGGTGAT
Source organism: Clinocottus analis (assembly GCF_023055335.1). Classification (NCBI taxonomy): domain Eukaryota; kingdom Metazoa; phylum Chordata; class Actinopteri; order Perciformes; family Cottidae; genus Clinocottus; species Clinocottus analis. Next base: position 19,557,149 of record NW_027175931.1, on the reverse strand, counting down.
AAGGGGGGAAACTGGGCAATCACAAAAGAGCCAACATTCAATCTAGGAGAGATAACAAAAGGAAGAGGAAAGACAGCTCTGGATGGCAGGATGCCCCAGGGGCGGCTATGCTGTTATTATGTTGGAAGGGGCTGCTGAGCTGCGGTGTGGGGCAATTAGAGACCGGAGGATTGAGTGGGGGAGGGTCCAGGCACAACAACCCGCCTGCGACGGGTTCTCAGCTCTGAGGAAAACGAGCAAACCTCCCCGATACGGCCGCAGTAGCATTAGAAAAAGACAGAAAGAAAGAAAAAACATGGCAGATGATGGTGGATTTAGGAATTGAAGTAACAAACAGCTGGGTTTTTTTTCCATGGAAAGAAGCTTGGTCTGAGCTGCTTTGCAGTCATCAGTAGAGTCCAAAATGAACAGCAAGTGATCCCATGTTGAACTTTATGCTGCACTGGTTTGGATGATTTGACTGGCAAGCACGAGGCAGATGGGCTGGTTTGGGGTGATGTGCACAAGCGGAGGAATCATCTGTTGTTCTCATCGAGAGCTAATGCGAGACTCTGCGGTGAACACATCAGCAACGGCCATTATCTTTAACGTCACTCCGCTTTGGAAAGTCCTGACTGAAAACCGCACGGTCCAGCTGGAGGACTCGGGCGGAGCGAAAGAGGGGGTGGAGGGGGGGACAAAGAAGGAAAAATTCAATCCCAGAGTATCGCTTCAGGGGTCTTTGGAACTCAGACGGAGGTCGAAGCCTTACAGCTATTGTGTGTTGTCTCCTGACGAGCAGATAACGGAAGTGAAAACAGATAGAGTTGCAACCCGGGAGTGGGTTTTTTAACGAGACACACAGTGCGACTGTTCCCTAATCTTTCACTTGGGTAACGCGAGCATCCGAACTTCACCTCTGATGAGATCTCCATTGTGGCCTCTCATAATATTACATCTCTCCCAATAAAAGAGGACACAATGGGCAGTGAGAGAAGACGGTAACACAAGCTTGCTGGTGCGAGATGTAACAGTTGGCATTGCCAAGTATCCCGAGAAGCTTTCAAGCACACATTGTTGCCATGCCCTCTGGCCCTGAATGGCTTCAGTGGAGCAGGTGTCTGCCCACATTCTTTACATAAGCTCTTGTCAAACATGGCGCACAGCAACAAGGCCTCGCAGCTGCAGGACAATGGAGACACGTTAAAAGTACAGCACTGCGACCAGGCATGCACACTTCCAGCCAGAGCTTCTACAAGGTCAGCTCACACTAAACCCAATAGAATGTAGAAATGGTCGGAAATTGCAAAAGCCATGGCGTTTCAACACTATACCCGTGTTCATAGCACACCTTTGTTGTCCGAGGTTGCTACACTGTCGGCGCTAAAAAAAAAAAAAAAGGGATCTATATTTCACAACCGGTGGAACAAAAAAAACAACAAAAAAAAACCTTTATAAGAAAACACATACAATCATACCTGAGGAGCAGATTTCAGAGATGCTAAATAAATCAGTTAAATGCCTGATGAATGTCTGTGGTATTTCCTGTTTTTTGTATCTTCGAAATGAAGACACCGTAATATGTAATTTGGACAGGGAGTTAGTTATTATGCCAACACGCAGAACTTCCTTTGCCCAAGTAAGGCGTCTGAGTATTGTTGGCCTGAGGCGAGCTGGGTGGAGTAAAAAGCCCTTTATTGTGGTCACGAACCAGCGTACTGTACATTAAACCAGAAAACACATGTGTCACAATTAAGTTTGGCAATGACAAACTTGAAGAGGAAATACATTAATAATCGGTGTTCAAAATATATTGTAAATATAAGTACTCATGACACATTTCTTGGGTGAGGTATTCATCTTTAAATGTTATTAAAACAACATGAAACTTGAGGTTAAGTGTCCTTTTTCCTTAGTCATTTTATCTGCCAGAGTCAAATGCCTTAAAGTTAGGATTATTGCACTTCAGATTAGGCCGCTTAAAGCCTCCGTACTTTGATCCGTTAGGACTCTAAGAGAGGTTCACTGCTTCATGTGGAGTAGGGCACGTTAGAAGACTAATCTCCTGTATGTACGTGTCCAATGTGCTCTCGAGGTTTTTACAATGATTTATAAAATGTACCTTTTGTGAATTATGATTAGACCTACTGTGTAGCAGTACATCGATCTGGATTAAAAATAAGATTCAATGTTATTGTGGGAAAGAGAAAACATCAATGTCCGTCATCAAGATGCACGCCTGCGTCACCATGATCTTCTAAGCGCACCTCGTTCCTACAGAGCCCAGAAATAAGCCAAATCATATCCTAGTTGCTTTTTGTGAGTTGATATATGCACCCGAGCGTCTTAAAATGGACAAATTATACCGAATTGAATCAAAATTGTATCGCTGCAGATTCTGTAATAAACAATTATTGTAGCCATCTGGGTTCAAAGAATTCCTATAAAACCGTATCGTGATGAGACACTTCTACTACCAACCTGGTGATCTTAAAGACCTCAGTTTGACGTCTGGCTGACGTCTGGCCCCACAGGCTGCAGCCCCGGCATGCGGAGCAGAGCCTGGTGACAAACACATCCTCTCCGAATCCTATAATTACATTTCTGAAGCTCTCAAATACAGATGTTCCACATCACAGAAACCTAAAAAAAAAAAAAAAGTCACATTCTCTTGACATTATTAACCCACACTGTGCGAACGAAAGAAGAAAGATCTAACGGCACGGTCCCACAGAAACCAAAAGCAACTTGGACAGATCAAGAGGAGGGAATTACCACCTGCAGATAAAAGGGTTCCTTTTCAAGACGTTTCTGCTGTCGCAGTGCAAGAAGCGATAATGGGCTAAATGCTCTGCAGTTTTCAGCAGATCAGTGACCTATTGATGGAAGACGTCCTCAGCCTCTCTCTGAAGCTCCTTGGACCCTCAGCCCCTTTCTGAAGCCCCTTGGACCCTCAGCCCCTTGAACCCTCAGCCCCTCTCTGCAGCCCTTCAGACCCTGCCTACGAACAGGGTGAGCGACCGTCCCGCCCTTGGGAGCGTCGCTGCCGAGCAGAACCACCGGCCAGGAGGACTCGAACAAGAGGCCTCTCTCTCCCCGGGATGTGATCCTCCCCCATCCGACTCTCCTGTTGCAGGATCAGCTCTTGCAGGGTCTCAGCTCGCTCTTAGTCAAGTTGGGTTTTGACATGGCGTTGGCCGAGGCTTTAATTGATTTACATACAACTCGCTCTCCCTCCTGCTGCACAAGGCCATGTAAGGCATTGCCAGCAAGCCGAGATTGCCAGACAGCTGGGCCGACCACTAGACAACAAGCAGAATTCCACTCACTAAGAACATGCTATTCGAGGATTACCGGAGACAAACACTCGTGGATATCCTCTCAGAATAGAGAATATCAAACTAAGAAAGACTACTAACATGATTCAGTCTGTTAAGCAGTCTCTGACCGGCCCACGTGTCAGACACGCACATGAGGATATAACTAAATTAAATCCAGTGGGCTATTTATGTGGGCTATAAAATCATCAGAGAATTACACAAACTTTTTCACCCTGTTTTTCCGAGAACAGATTGAATGAAGATTGGTCTCGACTTTAAGTTAACAACAGCAGACTTTCCTTTCAATCTGTATTTAATCAAGAATATTATCCCCTCTTGATTAAACACACACTTTCTGCAAGAGGAAGAGGAAAAAGAAAGGAGGAGACAGTTTCCAATGAGATTTAGGCAAGTAAGTACAGGGTGTAGGGGTTATGGTAGAGTCAGCGATTCTCAGGTGGGCGACGAGGATCTGAAAGAGAAAGTGCACCCTTCGGGGGGGGGGATGCGCTCAGCTTGCACCAAGTCAAATAGAGAGGGCCACTTTGTTTCTGCAGACCGGCAACATCAACAAGGCCCCCCCACCGAGTCAACATCAGTCACCAGTTAGGTGCGTCGATGGTGCACGCACGCATTAGATCCTCTTCACTGACTGTTCACTTCACATGCAGACGCGACTTCTTCAGTGCTCTCGTTCCTCCGTTACTTAGAGCCAAATGAGACTGTTGTCCGATCTCGTCGCCAGCTGACTTTCATGCCCTCACCTGAAGTAGACACGTCCAATTATAGCCGCAAAAAAATGCAAATGTGTGCATTTTCATCCACCACCTTGTGTTGAACCAAGACGCATAAATCCCCACACAATGGGCAATTAATTACAGCTGCAACTGACAATTATGTTCATTATATTCATATGTTTTGTTTCATTGTTGTCAGAAAATGGTCACCAACATCTAACAAATTCCCAACAGTCTAATTTTGATGTATTCACAATGCTCGTTTTAGTCTGCCAACAGTCCAAACCCCGACGATATTAACTTCCCTATCATGCATGACACAGAAATGCATCTAAACAATCACATTTAAGAAGCTGTAACAAGCACATATTTGGCATTACCATTTGAACAATAACAATACTTGCCAATTCATTTTATGTTGATTAATTGTAGCAGCGCTACAACCAAATCAAACCAACAATATCTAATGGGGAAATGAATCATCAAAAAGACAAACACCAACCATTTCGACAGGTCAAAGGCTGCAGTACGAATTAATGTGCACATCCCAGCATACATACACGTATCATTATAATATAATTGAAATGCCAACATGCATAAATCATACATGAACTAGTGGATGATGAGGGGTAACAACACGCTCTGTGCGCCTCTCACATTTATAAAATAGTGTTCCTGCTCATGCTCACATGCGTTCCCACTGCTGTGTTGCGATGATGAGAGAGAGAATAGGCCGAGAGGTTGGAGGAAGCCCAGACTGGACCAGAACTGTGCATCTCTGCAAAAAACACAGATACACAACAACAGCGTTGCTGTGCTCTCATAAGGCCGAGGCAGCCAATAGACCACCAACAAGAGTGTGGACAATGGTTATGTTGATGCCGCAGACAGACATTCTCCACCAAAAAAAAAAAAAAAAACACAATATCGCTGCACTGTGGCAATGGACGTGCTCAGCCCCAAATGCCAACAAGACAACCCCCCCCCCCCCATCACTCTCCCCCAGCTCCCCTGCCATCTCTGAGCCTCATTCCCGCCTGGACTTCATTATGAGGCGCAACGGAAATCATCATTGGCAAGCTAAAAGAATTTACAAGACAATGATGCAGTCCGAGTCATGCCTCACCGACACAAAGAGCACTTAGGGGGGAATTGGCTAAACGTGGCGAGTCCGAAAAACATGCATCCGTTCTGACAAAATGCAGACTTTTAAAGACCAGATGTGGGCTGATAAAACATTTGAGGCCACTATGGTTTGTAACACGTATTGTACGTCATGAGAAAGGTATTTCTTTTTTTCTGAAAAAGCAGAATCTAGCTGCAGCTTAAAAAACAAAAAAAAGGGGTCAAAATCCTCTGGCATTTTTTTGGTAATGTTGATTCCATAGCATCCATTTAAATTTGGGTGAAAAAAACAATTGCATTCACCTACATGGATAGTGGATACGATGCTAAAAACAGACTTTAGTGATGCCTCATCTGTACCTACATTTAGATTTAGTGACAGAGAAAGACCCGTGCTGCAGGAACAACACTGGGATTGCCCACAGACGTCCTGCAACACACACACACACACACACACACACACACACACACACACACACACACACACACACACACACACACACACACACACACACACACACACACATTTGAAAAGACCTCATGTTTAGGCAGCTGTAAATATCCCTTACTAACTGGTAAAGGAAACCTCTACCATGTATATTATTTTTATATTTTGCATAAGTTATGTTTGCGTGTGATTTTTTGGTTTTTAACCATGAACAAAAGAAACTAGCAATAATTTTCTTACATTTGAAACACAATTAAATTATATTACAGTCAAATGTATGACACTATAAATAATGCAATTTGATACTAGTGACAACAACAAAGAATTGAAAATAATTTTATTTGTTTATTTCCACTGTAAAGCTATAGTATTTCCACTACATTTTCAAACTAAATATTACAGAAATATAATTCAAGCTGTCTCATAATTCACAAAAAAATAAGACAAATATAAATATACTTCATAAGTGGGACAAAGCAAAGGACTGAACGAGCACTGCATTGTTGTAGGAAACCAGTAAAAGCTATAAATGAGATGATGGCAAAAAATAAATAAAAGGCCTTGAATGGGCACATGGATAATGGTTTATGCACAAATACCAGTGCTCTGAGACGTCAACCTGAAATATGTGCCAATAACCATTCCTTGAACAGAAATGTTAGTCAGTGGAGAGATCAAAAGTATATTAAGTTTCCTGATAATACGTTAGGAACGTCTGGTCTGCCACATTCTTGATAAAAAAAAAAGGAAGTCATGAACAAAAAGGACAAAGGCTTTTTCACAGCTGAAAGTGTTAGTATTAAAAATGGGTGAAATATGTTTTCTTGAAAATAATTTCTCATTAAATTGCTCATAAGTCTTTGCTAACAGCGCTGATGTCTCACAGATTATTTTTTTTACCCCTGGCTTTATCAAATTAGTTTTTTTCTGAATGTGTGTGCGTTACTAATAACTAAATTTGGTGTATTTTAAGAAGACATTAGTCAATATAATTGGAGTCAGATTGGATGAAACCTGATTATAAACACGGTGATGATGTAAGGAAACTAATGTAAGGACCCATAATAAACCTCGTACACCTGTGCACGGGCAGAAGTAGCAGACACGGGCTCTTCCTCACTGATTCCCAGCCCACTGAACACAGGCAGCCCTCTTCATCGCCACAGCCCCATCTTACCTTTTTGTGTCGGTCTTTGAAAGGTAACGCAGGCCATGGCATCTCCTGCAAAAAGTCCTGCCAGTGTTTCTGATCCTGATCGGACGAGATGAAGACGATTTCCAATTTGTCCTTGTGTTCGGACGCCTTCTTGAACCTGCTGTAAAACTCGCACAGGCTGCCGTTGAACTGCTTGCACGGCGCGTTCATGCTGCACCCGAAGAAGAGCCCGACCAGGGAGAGCTTGGTGCCCAGCGACTGCACGTCCACTTCGGCGTTCTCGCTGTTGACGAGCCGCTCCCCGAGTAGACTCACCAGGAACTCCGACATCGCGGCGCACAGGGTCCTCCTCGAGCACGCACACACACACACACACACACGCGCGCGCACACACACACACACACGCTCACACTACGTTTACCCTCAACCGAGGCGGCTGCACATGTGACCGCTATGTGTTGGTGCAACACCCGGCACTTCCTCCCACCTCCAATTTGAGGTTTTCGGTGAGCTGTGAGCCCCTGTGAGGCGTTGCGGTCTGCGTCTCACCGCGGCGCGTCCTCCGGTGTGAGCGCTGTGCAGGAATGCGCTCCGCTTAAATCGCCCCGACTGCAACAGCGGTCGCCCTCCCCAAACCCCCCCCACCCACCCCTCCTACACCCACACACACACATACACACCAAGCAAAAAAAGCGTATGCTTTAATCACGGTTATCATCTGGTTATTCTAGCTACAGACATGACATGTCATCACGATAGTCAAGGGTTTTGTTTTTTTTTGTGTCTGCGTTTAGAATAGAAAGTGCGGGTTAAGTCTGACAATGATCAAACTTGTGTACATTTCAGATTTAAAAAAAAGGAGTTTGGCGTTTAAATTGTATTTCATTAAGTGCTGATAGATTTGATTATTTTATTTATTCATTCGGCAACTCTGCAAAAATATTTCTGCAAATGCAACAAAGATTAAGGCTGGGGTAAATTACCCTCTATTTCTAGGGATATGCTTCCACCTTGTGGTCACAAGTGAGAACTACATGGGCTGGAACAGACGTTAAAGTGGAGTAAAGATTTTTCTGGCACAACTTCACCTACTTCCAAGGTGCATTGAAGGGGAACAACTTGCAGTTTAAATAACAATTTAGTTAACATGTCAAGAATAAAACCATTGAGAGACTTGCACATTTTAAGCTTGTGGCCTTCATCGGAGTAATCATCACTACATTGAATGTTTTCTTCAGCTATCATGAACATCAAGAATCATGAACATCAAGTGTTACTTTATTTGAATCTTACTGCAAGGCAACATACATAATCACATAAAAATGATCACAATAAAGAAAATCCAAAATAAAATAAAAAAAAGTAATCAACGAGTGTTTAAGATTAGCGTTACATTTGAAGAAACATATCAAACTCAAATTACAAATAAGAATTGAGTGATTGCACATAAAGCAGCCCAAGAAGAATTAATATGAGAGTTACATCCATTCCTCATGTTTCTCTTTGCAGACGTTCAAGTACTGAATTAAAGTAATAGCTGTGTCTTACGCTGAATGCTCATTATTTTGGTTGTGAACTTACACAGTTGCTGATTTGCATCACATCCCAGAAGGAGATGTACCATGTGAATGGTTGTCAATAATGCTGGAATTGAATGGTGGAGAATTTAACGGTTTAACATTGAAGAAATGATGAGATGACGGATGTGAACAGCGGATCCCTCAGTCCTCAGTGAACATCATCCTCACCAGCTCGGATTTGAAGCATTCTTCCTCCACCAGCTTCTGAGGCTGAAACAGGATTACAAGGGAAGGGGGGAGAGATTATGAATCTCCTTCAACATTTTCATATACAACATTTCATATGAGACGAGATGATACATGAATAATGTCTCTTATTATCTAATTCCTATGGATTTTTCAGAAAAACACCTACAGCAAAACACATTTCAGGGTAAGTATGTCAATAATGATTGTCAGGCAAATTATTCTTACTGTGCCATATCGCAGCAGAGTGGGAACTCCACTCAACTTCAGTGTCTTCTTGAAGTCGTTTGTTGAATCCTTCCAACTAAAGCATGAAAAAAACAAAACATTATTAGGCAGCTAATGTAATTCATCAACATGAAACTGCATTTGCATTTTTTAGGGGAGAGTGGGCGGGGAGGGGCAGTAAATGATTATGAAGGCCATGAATAAGCATTATTTGGTGCTGTAATTTATAGAGCATATCATTCAAACATAGTACAGAAAACCACTTTTTCTATTGTATGTGTCTTAGCATTATGGCCATATCAAATCCATGCATGCAGATGGTCAACATGTGATACATATTATTGACTGAATATGTCAAATATCTCATTTATCAAATGTAATAAATATAACGTTTCCTAAAGAAACACTTCTGCTGTGACTATTGCAAGCTCAATGTTTTTCTCTAAAGTTATTTTATTAGGTGCGTTGATTATTTATATGCATTACATTTATTCTGGTGGCACAAGATGTTTTGCTGTCTAAATATGTAATATTTTAATATTTTACAACCAAGCTCACTGTGACTTGCTCTGTAGTTTGTTAGTTCCCTAAAATGTAAATGAAAATGAGATTTAGTTTCCTAAGGTCATTTTGAAGCCATTAGTTGCTAAAATAGCCAGTTGAACAACAAACCATGCTTGAATTTGATGTTGTTGAATAATAATAATAATAATAATAATAATAATAATAATAATGATGATGATGATGATGATAATAATAATAATAATAATAATAATAATTTTATTTATAGAGCACATTTCACAGACAAAGGTCACAAACTGCTGTACAGTAATAATAAAAAAAACACAAAAAAACACGGTATAACACATTAATTAATGGAGCAGCCCAAACATATTAAAAACAAATTTAAAAAAAACACATACAAACATAAAAACAACTAAAAACAGAAATGGCTTTAGTTGTTTTTTAAAACACATCACCGAGTCAGCTGCGTACTATTTCATTCTAATTTAGCAAGTACGTTATGTATCATATTTCATAGAGCAGATGATTCAGCTGATCATTTAGGTGTTAGTTGCAGCCCCGATGTGAGCCGCGCTTTTGTTTTGTGACACTTTGCTTTAAAGAAAGAAGAGTAAAACACTGACTAGGTCCTTTCTCCCACTTGACAGTAGATGAAGACAGAGCCCTCCGGAAGATGCGTCATCTGCCCTCTGACAACTGGCTCCGCTAAGAGGAACAATGCACCAAATGTAAAAATAAGTAAAGACCACTCAAAGAAATGCAGGTTACGAACATCTCAATACTAGAATAATGACAAGTGTGTCCCATACAGTTAGATGATCATACATTGCATTACATCTACGCCAAATGAAAGTAACTTACACACATCTAACTTAGTGGATATATTATACAGGTTCATTCCAGGTAGACATTACCTTTCACACAGTCCGGGCACCAGCTCTTTCCTTGGCCGTCTTTAGTACCAGAGAAGTACACGAAAATGTCCTTTCCCTTTCTCTCAGATACAGCCTGACAGAATTCGTCGTATCCGTGCACAGCCACTTCTTCGTACGAGGCCATCGTTTAGACCGAGTTATTACTACCTAATACGAAGCACTAACAAGTGTGATCAGAAATACTACTCCTCTGAAAACTGGACCTGATAGAAATACTCAAGAGGTGAAAGTAGCACTTCCGTTCTGTGCAAAGGTTCTTAAAGTGACCACGTCCCTTTAGTTTTTTTTAGCCTTTTAAAATGGTCCTTTATCATGAATACTTTTTACATTATTATTACAGTACATACTATGTGCTACACGAATTAATATAGCGGAAGGTGCATATTTTTATACTAGAACATTGTATTTGTTTAATGCGGTTGCGTTGATGTTTGACTTCTTGGACGATCCGTACTTACGAAAAAAAAAGAAAAAAGAAAAAGGAACTTCCGTTCAGCTGCGATCTGTTATCGTCATGGCGGCGATTCAAACACTTGAAAAGCTTGAATTAATATTGAATCAGTTAACCATGTTCTATATTTTAGTTCACTTCCAGTTAGCGACGCTACGTGCATAGCTAATTTATATTTCTTTATAAACAAAAAAAGACGACACAAGTGATGGTCGAGTGGGTTATGTTGAGATTAATTTAGCTAATGTTTACAAACAGTTAACAAGTGTAGTTAGCTTGCTAATGCTAACCCTTTTGCATTCAGCATTGTTAGCTATTTTTTCAAGAGCTCCGCGGTTGTTTCTGCTGTGATGACTGCACAGTTTCTGCTGAGTGGCCACTCGGTTTCTGAAGGACCGCAAAGTCGAGAGAGGAACTGGGTTGTTTCAGGTCCGAGCCGAAACAATTTAACTCCTGTCATGTCCCAGACCAAGGTAAACAACAATGGATTGATGTGCGACACCTAAAGAATCAGATTCAGTCTGACACGACAGCGCTGCAATACATCCTACATTCATGAATATGGCGTTATATTTTGTTGAAACTGTGTTCGAGAGAGGAAGAGAGTTTTGATTAAAGTTAACAACATATGCTTATTTATGGGATTGTAATGTGTAGTGCTGTTGGATTGGATCGCGTTGTACAAAGAGGTCTTCCTAATATTTAGTTTACCTATATAAGGGTGAATATTATAATCACCTCTCTTACTAAACAAATACTTTTAAAAAAAGAGCTGGTTGAATGTTTATGTTTAGCTGGTCCTCTTTCCAGGTTCCCTCTGTTGACTCCTAAGAGCTTTTTGACATTCTCCTGGATCCATATTCATTATATCTTTATATGAATTTGAACGTATCAAATTGTGACAATGTGCTGTTTACATCACATACAAGGTGAATTAAGACATTGTGGTATCTTACACACCACAGCTATTGTTCCATAAAGACTTCCCTTCAAGTACCAGCAATCGTGCCACCCATGTATGGCCGCCAGCCCCCATTGTGATAGAAAGGCTGCTGCCTCCGCCGTCAGAGCAGTGTGAGAAATTGGAAAGCACCAGAAGCTCCATCAGCTTCACCACTCTGTCAGAGGAGAGACTGCAGGCTGCGGTGCGGCTGGCTAAGCGAGATCTGAGTAGAAGGCGCTTTGAGTCACTGACTAAATCCCCAGCAAAACCCTCTCAGGAGGCCTCCCTCCATGAAACTAGTGATAAAGAGCTGCTTCAGGTAAGTGAGGTAGAATAGTGGCACACATTTTATAATTGATAGTTAGCAGGTTTATTTGTTTTTAAGGAATTATTGCCACTTTGTTCAGTAAATAACTTTTTTCTCTCTCCATAGGAGCTTACCGCCACTCCGAATAAGATCAATTTGAAGACCTCTACTCCTAAAAATAACTCAACCCGATCTGGAGCCAAATTGTCAGCAAACACACCCCGGAAGCGTCCCATTTGTCCTATGCCCCCGACTGGCCTGTCACCGCCGACCAGAGACCTTGGCACAAGGCAATTAGAAGAAGGCAGACATGCACCTTTGAGCAAGGAGATTGGCAAGCTGCAAAATGAGCTGGAAGTGTATATTCGCAGAGTTGAAGCGCTCTCCAACAGAGGTAACTCACAAAAACAGCTTGTTACATTAGGATTGTGTCTTACTGTTGATAAGATTATTACATGATTGTACCCACCAAAATCAATACACTTTTCATATGATATTACATTACAAGTCTAATGATGAATAATGGTATTTAAACATCAGGGGGGGAAGTAGAGGAGCCACTCGAGCCTGAAGAGCAAGACAAGTTGGAGGTGCGCAGGCAGAAGCAGGCAGGACGCTCAGCACGTGACATCTATGTTCTTCAGCAACAGGTATTTAAATCTTCACCACGTCATTGAAATAGACCTTTTACTGACTTTTTAATCTTTATCAATAAACACTATTCCTCTAAATTGCTATTTAAAAGGTAAAAGAGATACAAGAAGATGTTGAAAAACTACAAAGCCAGAAAATGGGGAACACTAAAAAGGTATGTCTTTAGCATTGTCACACATGTACTGCTATTTAGAGCTCATTTTTTTGTTGATGATAAAACATTTATAACACTTTGTACAATAGCTTTTTTTTGGTCCCTCGAAAGATAAATGTTCTTCACGCCATTTATGTATATATACACACCAATGAGTGGTGTGAAAACACAATATATTAGTTTTATTTCTTTCTAAGAGAGGTGTTCAACAAAAGACCAAGCTGTTTGTTATATACATGAAACTCAAATAACAGTTTTTAATGTGCCAACATTTTACCACATTATATAATCCTCTAAATTAATATTGTTTTTCGCTAAAAGGAGATTTCATATAGTTTTGAATGCTGAGAAAAACTCATCAATCTATATGTTTTACTTAATGGTAAACTGATTTACTGGTTGTTCTTCTTTCAGTCCATAATAATAAACAGGCTTGCAGCTGCACACCGTGGGACACTTCGGGTCTTACAGTTGGTGGTCAATCAGCTTTCAGATCTTTCTCATGGCAAGGTACCGCCTTATCACAAAGCGCTGAGCCAGCTGATTCGCCAGCTCTCTCTGTGCTCAGCTAAGGTTGATGCAGAACAGGGTTCAGAGATGGCCTTCGACATCTTGCAGAAACTAGCGGTAAGGAGCATAAAGTACAAATCAAAAAGTATTTGAACTATAATGCAGATGTTCATTGTTTTGGCAGCATTCTAGCAAAGTAGACTTGTCATGTAACAACTATTGTATTGATGCCTACTTTTTAGATTTATTTATCACTGTGTAATTGGAGGCCTTTCCAAATAGGTCTCCAAACAATATTAACGGAATATATAACGGTATAGTACAGCACAAAAAAACCCTCCTATTTCCTATAATCCCTATATATATATATATATATATTTATATTTGTTAATAGCACTTCATAATAACTGCTATGAAGCATTATATAATATAATTTACAAATGGTGAATCCATAATTTATAAAGTCTGGAACAATGCTTTATAAATGATGAATGACGTGTTTACTCCCACCTCACTATTGCTTCATAGCATGCAGTTATTATAAAGTGTTGCATTTTTTAGAATGACAATTAATTTAACAAATCTTGTTGTTTTTTCTACCATGTTTTCTTATTTGATATTTCTACAAATACATCTTATTTTATGGAAGCATCGTTTAATGTTTTGTAACTCTATTGTGCTTAGACTTTGGATTCTGCCCTTCATAAGCAACAGCTGCTCGAAAAGATGCAGCAGATGCAGGCCCAAGCACATCCTCCATGTAGTAAGTCTCCACAACACAGCACTTATCCTATAAGTGCACCCAAGGGTCCCAGCACCTCAACTTTTCGAGATCCTCGCAAACCAGGAAATCCCAAAAGAGCAGTCCACGGTAAGTGCTCTTTTGCCTGGACTTAGTTAGCATGTTTAAAAGAGTTTACTTCTATTTAGTCTGCCATTTGTACATGTTTTTTTTCATTTCTACCATCAGCAACAGTAGTAACCTATATCATTTATAAACCTTATGTTGTATTTCCCTTCATAATTACCTGCCCAGAAAGTACATGATGTTTCGGCCTTTTGATGAATGACAACCAGTTAAGTCTCCAGAGTATCTGGAAGTCACCGCAGGGCTTTCGTGCGGTTGTGTTGGGCCTCCCACTGTGCTTAAACGGCTGCAAAGGGCTTAAAATTGATAAGGAGCCATAAAGAAGTGATAGGAATAACAGGACCTTAAGTGCAGGACTCCGACTGATGGTCCCCCACTGCTTCATCTTATGAGCAGCCAACTCCTGCTGGCACCCATTGGGTTGAGAGGCATCCCGTGGAAGAGATAGCACAAACACCTACAATGAGCTTAGGGATTCAACTGGTTGTCAAGAGTGTTATCTTATTGTTTTTATTGGAGTTGTGGTGTTGTGTCATGCCTTAGCCTCCCAGGCTCCAAGCTGATTTACTCAAGTTTAATAGTGATAAAGGGCTAAAGCTATTCCTTAATTAATTTTTATATGGGATACAATTTGTTAAGATCACAACAAGTCAAATGTTTCATTTTCATTTGTGTCATCAGGTAAGAAAATGACCTCACAGAAGCCCAGGAGTGCTTCTCACCAGCTCATGAACAGAAGAGAGGTGCCCGGGGCTGGCCTGCAGAGCCTGGCCCAAAGAGAGCTGCAGGGACGACCTCAGAAAAACCACACCTGCAGAAAAGGAGGGGCTCCACACTGTGGGAGAAGCAAGGCTGACATTATAATTAAGGTGTTGGCTTTACATCTACAAAGCTGAAAACTGTATACAGATATGTTGTAACATACAATAAATTCTTCCTATTATATTAGACACAGTGGGATATCAGTTTCATTAAAACCCACTGTAAAAAAAAACATATGAAGGTTTGCCAGAGGTCAAGATTTAAACAATGTGTGTCATGAAAACAATCTTAACATGTATTTTGTGGTTGTTTTTTTTTTATCGCCCCGGAATCAGATACAAGAAGCCGGTTTCCAGCAGCCTACAGTCTCCTCTCAGCTCAGAGTGAACCAGGTCTCTCCCAAAGAGCACTCTGTGCCCTGGATACCTACATCCCCTCACTCTCCTACTCTACAGCGGTAAGCCTTTTACCACTCGGTACAACTGATGACATGTTGATTAAAAAAAAAAAAAAGAAGCAGAAGCTATTCTTGTTCACAAATGTGCCCTCAATGCACACCAGATGATTAAAGTCATTATAGTTGTCTATGTTATGTACTGTAGAGCTGGAAACTCTAATGTCAAGGTAACAGTGTTCCGGTATGAATATATTAATGCATTGTGCATTAATGTGTCCATGACACGATAACATAAAAATATTTAAGGAGGGAAAGTGCGTGGAGAGACCACTAAAAGGTTGTTCAGTTTCCAGCCAGAAGGTGGATGTGAGCAGGCTGCATTATAAAAATAGTGTTTCTAGACTAATAGCTCAATATAACTTATATTCACTATGTAATTGGAAGCCTTTCCAAATCGGTCTCCAAACAATATTAACGGAATATGTAACGGCATAGTACAGCACAAAAAAAATCACTCCTATTCCCTATAATCCCTATATATATATATATATATATATATATATATATATATATATATATATATATATATATATATATATATATATATATATATATATATATATAAAATCCCAATCCCACTCTTATTATCCCACCAGATCTCCTCAAAGGGGAAGACCAGAGCCTCGATGTCTCTTTTCTCCCATCAAGCCCTTGTCCAGCCCTCCTAAGCAGCTGGTGGACGCTGGTCTGGGACCAAAGCTGGCCCTAAGCTCCGAAAAAAAGATACAGGCTCAGAATGAAGCATTAAGGTGAAGCCCATCGCCTGCTAATCATATCCAACTTTTAATCTCTTCTATTTATGAGATATTTCATAACGAAATGTTATACTTCCTTAGATGAGTGATAGATCATGATAGATGAGTGGGGGGTGGGTCGTCTTTTATACTGCACATACTGTACATCATGAAGTCTGTCCTCGCAAGAGAAATAAAAAATAAAAAAAAGCAATATGAATGGAATCTTAATGAGTCCTTTCTCTGTATTTATGGAGTTATTTCCAGCCTCTTTGTCAGATCCCACTTGCTGAGAGCCACAGGCTATACTCTGACTCTAATTCAAAGTTAATTCTTTCCCATAAATTAATCGAGGTGGTTGCTTGATTGAGGCCGTTTCTCTTTGTGATTCATAGCAGCCCGGTTTTCAGTCGTTATAAGCGACACATTGATTGAGTGTTCCACATGTCTTTGTTTAATCAAATCTTAATGACTACAATTGTGCGTTCCAATTAATTGGGAGCTAAGAGCCTGATTTTAGAGATGAGGATATAAGTATTTATGTGAAATGGTAAATTGCTTGCATTTTGCTTTATTTGATGATTGCTGGCTTGGTACAGGAACGCCTGGCTGGATAAGATGATGACGCAGAGACCGAAGGAGCTCAACCAGCTGAGTAAAGAAGAGGCTCAACACATTCAAACATTAAGGTACAGAAGCAGTATAATTATAGAATCAGCATTATATGAGGGGATGTAAGTTGATGGTCATAATGTTGTATCAGTTGTTGAATATAAATCAAGCCAAACAACAATGCGTTATTGATCCCATCTGTCCCCAGATTGCCAACTTGTATATTAAAACAAGAAATATAAAACACAGAAAAACATGCTGACAGCGAGACCAGTTGACTTAAAAATTAAATAGAATTCCCCATAAGACAAGTTGAATATATGTTAAAGCTGCTACGAGGAACTTTAATTTTGTGTTGATTTTGTCAGTCCCTGTGGACAAATGCAGTAGAGTTCCCTTTAGAAAACCTCTCATTTTACTGCAGCATCATCTCACAGTTTGCCCTGCTCAGTCCTGGTGAATAATAATAATATATGTGTGAATGTATCCTGTTTGAATGCTTGTCATTAAAGTTATTTAAGAAGAAGAAAAAATGTCCCATCAATAATATTTAAGGTCTCTTGCTGTCAACCCGAGCCAGTAATCCACACAGTAATCTGCCATACAACTCAATGCCTCACAATTATAAGAACAGTTACAGCGGGAACTACCGCATGGACATAATTACCTACAAACAATAGAACATAAAATAATGCAGGTTGTGATTGCAGCAGCATCCCATCAGCACCAGAGGGAACATATGCTCTTATAGATCAGCTCACATTTTCTAATTACTCATTGGACAGTTTAATTCACAGCGTGAGCAGTGCACGGCTTGTAGTCAACATTAGGGCCATAAAACTTTAATTGCGTTTGAGCAAATGTGTGGGTTTGCCCTTGTTGCTTTCTGCTTCCTCACAAATGAAGAAACAGCCAATAGGGCTAAAACTTGCCAAGTCCCAAGGCTCCTTTTGCCTCGTGGGTCATTGGGACGCATTAATGGAATTCCTCCAACGTTAATGTTATTAGTTTGACTATAGTTTTTTCTCAGATACACATTAATTTAGGACTGAACTTTTTTTTTAATAGTACAAATCTTCTAATAAACTTCATGGCAAATAGTTGAAATCAGTCTCTCTTTTGAAACTTATCTGAGCCGTAGTCGTTGTAATAATCAGCCTCTCCAGTTACATATATCAGGATTAATTCACTACACTTCACAAGTTTGCTTCTCTGTCGAGTGTTGACAGTTTGATGCTGTTGATCCGTTTCTTTCGCAGTAAATATTAACAAGCCCGACAAATCCGGCTGTTTTTCTGTAGAACCCCATCGAGCTTGAAAACCAATTAAAATGTGTTTGGATTTCTCTAGCTTCTGTGACAGCTTGCAGTGTGGGTGTGTTTTGGTTTACAGGTCAGAAATTGTCTCGCCAACTCAGTGGGCTGAGAGCGCTGAGCAGAAGGCCAGAGAGAGAATTCAGCCGCTTCTGGATGTAGCGCAGGTAGGAAGACTTGTCTGTTGTCTCCGCAGTGACAGGTTTTTACTTCCCTTTCCTTCCTCTTACATGCCACCTTATAAGAAGGGATACAATCAATGCATCTTATTGGTTAAAATAAAACATTTAGCAAGTTGTATGTCACAAAAGTCAAATAAGATGCCACTCTTTTAGTAACTGCGTTGTATTTATAGACTGTGAGGAAGTACATAATGCTTGATTGGTGGGACTGAGTTTGTTTTTGTCCGTTTATTTCAGCAGATCGGGGAGTCCAGGCCGAGGATCAGCCCCTCGCTGAGGATCCGGCTGCCTTGGCAGGCTGCAGAGGGGGTGAGCTGTGGCAAAGTTGCCAATACTTCCCAGGGGAAAAGAATATTGGTCTATAAGCTATGATTCAGCCCAATATTCTGCTCATATTCTTTTGTGTGCGTGTGCGTGTGCGTGTGTGTGTGTTTTCCTCCACAGGCAGCAGGGAGTGCTGAGCAGCTGAGTGAGGCGCTGCTGGAGGATCTGCTGGAGGACACAGCGAGGGCGGCGTGGGCAGCTGAGACAGACAGGCAGGTTGAGGGCATGGCCCAGAGTCGGCTGCAGGCCCCCACCGTGGAGAGTATGCTGCTTCGTATGGAGGAGATACAGGTGAGAGCTGAACCAATAAAAGGCCAGAAGCGCAACGTGGAACCCGAAAGGTCACCCGTGATTGAGTTGATACTGTGCCTGTCTGTTGTTTACTGATGCGTGTCTGCTGGCATGTCTGCTGGTGTTTTCTCAATGTTTAAAAAAAATAATTGATTTTCACTTTTTTTATTATTAGCTGTATTCATGTTATATGTTGGACAGGAGAGAAATGTTTTTCCAACTCCTCTGTATATTTGACACATGTTGAGGAATTGAAAATAAAGCTGACTTTGACTTTTTATTTTATATGCACGTGTGTTTTTTTCTGAGCAGAAAGACCAGGAAGAAGTGAGGAGGCGGGTTGCTTCCATTGCCTATTCAGACCCTCTTTACTGGGACCGACCAGGAGCAGCAGGTACAAAAAACAACAACAAAAACACACTCCTCCTCATCCTCTGTGACTGCGTTGGGAAAAGTGATTACCCTCATGTCTCCTGCAGGTGGAGACAGCGCTACAACTGACAAGAGTAGGTGAATGTGTCATTCTGACTCTCTGCTCTGCTTGCTTTTTGCATCCGTCTTTCCCCTGCTCCACTCCATCCCTCTCTCTTTTTCCCAGGACCTCAGTGCTCCAGGCCAGGATCTCCTCAGCCAATTAAGCTCACAAGGCCAGTGCCGATTCAGAGCTCCGCAGCGGATATTGTCCTAGAGAAACCTGTGGAGACTGGGTGGGTTACTATGTCCTTTACCTGTTTTTCTTTTGCAATCATACGACGCATCATTTCTACCTGTCGTATTTTGCTGATTGACTTCTCCTCCTCCTCCAGAATATTACCTGGAGTGCAGTGTCAAGATTTGACCTTTTTAATCTTTTAAATATGCTAAGTAGCCGGCTCCAACGCAATACTAACATGACACTAATATGACACTTTGCTGAAATAGAAATATACACATTTGAAATGTTGGGTTTTTATCACTTAGAGAGTCTAGGTCACTTTTTTCAATGCACAGTTTTAGACTCCTGTTGTTGTGCTTCGAAACTATGCACAGCAGCAGCAGCATCATCATCCACAGGAAATCATTAACCATATTGGTTTGATTAGGCTTTAATGAAAAGTAAACTGGTTAATGTTTTTCCAGCGACGCACAGTCAGTGTTAGTTTTTTCTCTCCCACATGACGTGTTGTTGCCCTGTAATCACTCTCCCACCAGGACTCATCCTGCAAAAACTCACTTGGTGACTCCCGTACTAAGGGCACAGTCTATTCCTGACTTGGGCTACAGACTCCACAGAGAGACCCTCCACTGCCCAAGGCTCCTCTGGCTGCAGCTGCTCTTATGCTCAAGTTAATGAGAAACTTGGAAGGAGGAGAGAAGAGAGTGTAAGGACTAGAAACTGTTGACACAGACAAGCCAACAGTACGCCGCTTTTAACACATTCAAGTGGCAGCATCAGCCAAATGAAGTCAGTGCCTCAGGCTTCGGTCCCTCATTGGATACCTGGGCTCGCATCCACTGTGACTCATCATAGACTCTGTCTTCGTAAGACATCCATCAACTAAGAGCTCTATTTCTTTTTGCAAACAAGGGCTCGGAAGTCAGCTATCTAGTGGCTTGTCTTTTTGAAGAGTTGTTGTGTTGAAAGTCATTACTTATTCTTTCATCAAAAGTATTCTTGCAGCTTCTTAACAGCGACAAAGTCATTTGAGAGCTGCCAGCCCCTTTGCTTTGGAACGGCCTGAATGCCTGCAGCACAAAACAGACAAACCTGGCTCCATCGCTTTTATCCTCAGTCCAAATTACAGCACCTTTTAGAAAAAGCGTCGGCACCTGCGTGGACATTTTCAGTTACTCACTGTCGATGTAATTAGGATCCTTTTTTGCATTGATCAGTTGGAAAAAAAATGTTGATGTCAGAGTGAATACAAATCTCTTTTTAAATGCAGCTAAAGTTAATGAATACAAGACGTCATCGATTAATTAAGTAGCTCATCATTTCAGCACAAGTCTGTTCATGTAATATGTTTATGTATTCTCTATAAAGTTCAACTATTGGTTGACGTTTTCAATGGAAACGTTAGATCTGTTTTCTGTCGGTACATTGATCAGCAAAGTCCTTCTGTTAACATTGACAGTATTTTTATTGATTATCATTTGTAAAACTACGTACCATAGCTTCTAAAACATTGTCCACATTAGTCATGTTTTTTCCCCTCTGAATGAAGACTCCTATGATTTAAATTTGTTCAAAATCTGAGAGACAGCGAGTGCGATTACTGGCGGCGGCGAGTCCGCGGCAAACGTGTGGCAGGCGTCAGCCATGTGCCAGGAGCGCGGGGACTCAGTGGCACCTGTCTGACTACTGGCCCCCCATTGTGGCACCTGACTGACTACTGGTGGCACTTCTCTGACAGCTCCTGGCACTGGCAGTACGTGACACTTCCCGACACCTGACTACATACAAGAAGAGGACAAGTGGAGATTTCTTTTGTATTTAATTAAAAAAGTATTGTGGCCTAAATTAGTTTCCTCCGTAGAGTGGCCAGGCTCCTATTTATATTCAAGGGTTTAAGATCTACGTGATGAAAAAAAGGGTATTCTCCAGTTAATTATAATGTATATAATTATGTGGTTATAATCGCTGTTGCGTGTGCGTGTTCAGGTTTACCTTGTGGAAAAATTATTCCAGTGTTTATCTTAAACTAACAGTGCCGTCTCCTTTAAGTAGAATCTCATAATTGTTGTGTTTTATATATACACATAAGACGTGAGAACAATTGCTTGTAATTATAACTCTTTATTCCTCAATATACTAATATGACACGATATCGTCAAATAAAAAAGGCTGGTACAATATACATATTATATAAGTGTAATATATTATGAAGTGAAATGTGAGTTAAGTTTTCAAAAATACATTATATATCTATCTAATATATTTATCTATTTGTACACTTAGGTATTGACAAAAAAGGGGAAAAAAACACAGCTCCTCCATACTATGATCATAAAACAGATTCAGGAAATGTGGCTCCACCCACTCAGCTTATGAGCTTCTCAACGAGTGACATTTGCTTTCCGCTGTTCGGCACTTGCAGCGGACACGACGCACCACAGACACGTCGCACACGCCGCAGACACGTTGCACACGCCGCAGACACGCCACAGACACGCCACAGACACGCCACAGACACGTCAGAGACACGTCAGAGACTTGCCGCTTGGCTGACACTTGGCTGACGTCTGCCACACACTTGCCGCTAGGAGCCAGTTCCGAAAGGAGGAGCTCGGTCTTGCTGGTGAATCTTCTTCGCCGAGTGCCATTGGGATTCTTTCTGTGCTGGCAAACAATTATACGTTTGTTTCCAACGAGCAGACGGAGAAAGGTCCTTTTAAAAAGTAATAAAGTCGGACATAGGGAGTCATTTGGTGTGCCATGGAAAGGGAGGAAGTGTGTTAATTAGGCGCATTGTTTTATGGAGCTGTCTTTTGAGGCCAAGAAGTTGCCTTGTAAACGGACAGTCGATGAGCAGGCTCTCTGTGTCGAAGGCGCTTAAATGACCCCGGGGACACATTTCACATCACTTAACAGGACATGAGGTGAAGAAAAAGAAGAGTCAAACCCAAATTTTACCTCACATTCAAGATGGAAAAAAAAATGACATTAATAGGCACAAAAGTAACAGTGATAATTTGTTATAACATAAAATATCATCTGAAATGTGTTATGTCATAGTACCTTATTGAATCTAATAAATGAAGTTGAAACATTATACATTTGTAATTTTACATTTTGCCAAATAACTAACTATTTAGCCAATTTATTTAAAATAGTCAATTGTGATAATATTTAAAATATCTATTGATAGCTTCAGTTCACTGAATAACACATTTTACCATATTCTTGGCAAAGCAATACAACAATAAACAATATGGAAGAACGGCATATTTGCCACAGATCATGTGAGTTTCAGATGAATTTCAAACGAGACACTAGCCGACACTGACTTGCTAAAACTGGTACATGCATGTTTTTTGTATTCGCATAGCTTTTCCCTCAGTTCTGCCGATGTGATTTTTTTTCTTCTCAGTTATCAGGTTCTCTCTTTCTTTTCTGTCCTCTTGTCTCGTCTCAGTGTGACTAATATCAAGATTACGTGTTTTCCTTTTAAATTTCCATGTACCTCTTTGGCGGGCGGGTGTGTGCGTGTGTTTGTGCGTGACAAACCCTTACATCCTAGCTATTTGTATACCTGCCAACAAATATGTTTGTGCAGCATAAACTACCTGGGGCTTTGGGAGAAAGGGAAACGTGGCTACGACGGAGAAGAGGGGCATGCTTTCATGTTGCTTGTACATCACTTGCATCAGCATGAAGGCAAATGGCCTTCAAATGCAGTTTGTTTGTGTGTTAATCCTCCGTCAGCGTTGGCTCCTCTCTAGTGTTCAGTGTAGCCGCATAGCAAGGTTTGATTTTAAGGGGTTTCTAACAGCAAAATGAGCTTGGAGCTATTCATGTGTGCCGTCTCAGCCCTGATTGGCTGTTTACAACCCACATCGCTCAGCCCAGAGGGACACATCAGTCGTTGCCATCAGTAGGAAAAACAAGTAATGTGTGCGATCTTATACCCCTCACACATGCTTGTAAACACCCAAAGGAAGGAAATTAGTGACAGCAGGCAATTTTTTTTTAAAGCTTCTTTAATTTGTATTGCCTGATGACTTTGAGTTTATTGCTTCCCGATTTTTATTTTAGGGGCTTTTATGTCGTCGGTGAAAGGAAGACTAATGGGGAATGCGCTTTTCAAACATAATACTTTCAGATGATTCGGTAATAAATGAAACGAAGCAGATTTTAATTGAGTTGTTTCTGGTTGCTCAAGCTACGGTTGTGGTCAGCGCTGAGGCTCGTGGTTACCTATGAGTCACGACGTCCGACATCCGGGCCTCTCAGAAGAGAGTTCTACGAGGTAGTTGTTTACTTTACGGCAATATTTCAACCCTTCCGTTTTGACATGTCACCGGGGCCGAGCTCCTGGAGAGCGTTTCCAAAAATACGACAATACCTCGGCTGCTTTTGTGCTCGAGCTATCAAGCGACCACACAGACAATAGGGTGAGGGATTTCATCTTTGGAAACATCAGCAGATCGCCAGATAAGATGTATGTATCCATGGTGAGGAGCCCAGAAACACACACACACACACACACACACTCTTTCTCACTCGGCTGATGCTGAACAACCAAACTGCAGCCGCATCAGCAGGTCAAACAAATCAATGAAAAGATGAAAGCCCCACTCAGCAATATTTTAAACCTTTCATGCAGTTTTTTTTCATCTGCTCTCTCACTCCACGGCCCCTTTGTGCACAGCGACGGTTGTCCTCACAGGCCAAGTGTCACGTGTAGTACAAACATGCCGCGTTGCACAGTAAACAGCCGCTTGGTAGATTTTGCACTCGTGACGGCTCCCACCCTGTGCAACCAGTCGTGGCCTCACATTCACAATGAAGACGACGTGATTTAGAAGGTTGTCCTTCTGGAATATCACACCTGTCACAACACTGTGTATTTTCCTCCCCACTATTCGTCCTCCGGCTTTTTCTTTCTGGCTCACCGGGGCTTCAGTGAACCTCGCTCCGATCGGCCCTTTCTTTCTCTGAGTCACACTCGTCTTTGTTCGACTTGGCTCCCTTTTGACGCATCGCATATGGCACTGTCCTTTTGCCAAGTCCCTGGTTTCCTGGGTGATACGTGGCTGCAGTTTACTTGAGAAACTAGAACACATACTTGAAAGGGGATCTTGCTCACAGCTCTCACTCTGTCCATTTGTTTTAATGGTTCAGACGTCTCGTCTGTGCTCCCCTTTCAGTCACACACACGCATACACACACCCGTTGAATGGAATGTTTAGCGGAGATGTTGTACATTGTTCTTTCTTGGCCTTTAGCTCTCTAATTGAGCTTCTTAAGCCATTACTCTTGTATAGTTAATCGCCTATTCACAGACATGTATTCAAGGTTAATCTCGGTCTTGGCAGTTTTCTCGCAACAATCTGTGAGTTGTGTTTTGTTGTTGGGAAAACTAGACTGGTTCACATTTCTTTTTGTCTATGGCACAACACCGGCGTCGGTGCTATTCTGACTGATTCAATCGGAAGTGAATTCACAGAGTGCCGTGTTGTTGCTTTTGCCACATCGGTCCTCAGATGCCCATCAGACTTTAAATCGACCCATTTCAGATTGGATGCCAAGTCGACTGTGCTGACCTTTTGATATTTATGGCCTCGCCGCAGTGTGCAGCCGCCAGAGTCAAAACAGAAACAAGTTCAGCTGAGGCCGGTGGAGCACAAAAGAGAGGCACTTCGCTTTGGGAACCGCTGCAACACTAAATATAGCACCGACGGCCAGGCTGATTTGTTCAAGCAGCCGGGATTATAAAGCCTGACCATGCCAATGCCCAGCTGTGCCTCTACTCTACTCTGATCATGGGGGGGCAGGCGAGAAACACCTCTCGCCAAAATTCATCATCCTCTGTGCCGTTATATCCTTCTAACGTCAAGTGTTTCTCGTCAATCACGGCGCTGCACTCCATTGTGGTCTCCCTGCGATAAATGACTTTTTCACTCAGGAAAACCTTTTACCCAGAACGCTCGGGTGTCGCGGAAATCCTCCCGTTGAGCTTTGTCTTGTGTTCTCTCAGACACAGCGTCCTCTCCGAGAACAGCCTGGCCGACGAGGCTCCCCAAGACGAACGGCGGCCCAGACACAACACCGTGTTCCCAGGCGCAGCGGAGAGAAGCACCGCTCTCTCTGTGCCAGGCGGCATGCTGGGAAACATCCGGCAGTACCGGGAAGACTACGAGACCTACCTGCGCGTTGTGGCCCACGAGGCCGTCGGCAGCTTCAACCCCTGGGCCGTCACAGACCGGTAAAAGACTAACAGGGATCCTTTCCCCCCGTGTGTGACAGAACCTGTAGTTAAACTGCGCTTTTAATGAATTCTGTCATCCGTTTTTGTCTTTTGATGTCTTATAAGAATATCTCTACTACGTATAAACAGCGTCGCACATAGAAACAGGATCTGTCCCCCCACCGCTCTCTGTTTTGACCATAGATGTGTTCAGTCTTCCCACTCTTGAGAGGATCACACAGTTAATGGTTTGCATAGTGCGTCTCTGGTGTTCACCAGTATTCTTCTCTCCCACTCACAAATTTGCATCCCTAACAGAATTCTTAAGTTGCTGCAATGCAGAAGACTCCGTCTCATCTGTGGGAACATACTGGATCTGAATACGTTTGATATACCAGCTCTAAACTTCCCAGAGATAAACTATTCTCTCGCTCTCTCTGCGTCACAGATGTGTGTGTGTGTGTGTGTGTGGGATTGTGAGCAGCTCGATAAATTGACGCTGCCCAGTCCCACCCATGGGACCTGACGGCTGGCGCGGCTGGCTTATTAACAATCCCACATCAATTAATTCACATTTTCAAGAGATGGATTTTTACTTTTCTGAATTTGGAGGGAAAATGAGGATATTTTGTGAGGGCAAAAGCCAGCCAATAACCTCAGTGTCTTAGCAGAGAGAACACAAACAAATAGACATCCAAACCCCCCGCGATTCTGGAAATGGGCCTCCCAGCAGAATGAAAGAGCGCCGCTCTTTCATGATGTCTGCTAACGGATTGATTGCAGAATTGAAAAACTTTAGCACAGAAAACATTCATACTTCGAGCTATTTTTTATTTTTTTTTTGTACTGGTGGACATATTAATATGCAAATACACAGGAATACAGAGTATTAGGATAATACTTCTTTTATACATGAATATCAAGCGTGTGGCGTACTTGTGCATTTTGAACTGAAAAGCTAATTTAGTTTTTGTGATGGGATTTCATTATATTTTGGCAGGTTAAACATCCTGAGTCATGAGGAGAGCTTATTAGTGTTATGCATAGTTTCTAGTGTCTGTTCCGCATCCATTCTTCACCGTTGTACCCTGTGTCTGGTGTCGAGAGCAAGCATTCTTGTTTTGAATCTTGAAAGGTCATGGTAGATCAACAACACACAATTAACTCCTGCACTTATCTCCTGTGTCTCTGCTTCAGGGCCCTGGTGTGTGTCTTGACCCAGATATTAACAACACTGACGTTTAGCTTGGTGCTGCACCGGTCTTCTGAGTTCTTTTGCTTTTTGAATGAAGGACAAAATTAGTTTTGATATCAAGCTCAGAAGGTCAATAGAAACTCTGTTTCGGAAAAACCTGTTTCCATTACACTTTCAGTATTTAAAATGAAAATAATGGCAAAAGGTTGATTTAACATGTTTCAGGTCCCGAGCCATTATTTTTTTATTGTGTCCAACTTCCTTATATATTGGCCAGAACAATACATAATAATAATAATAGGGAATAATACAACCATCATCACCGTCTGGATCATTTCTAGTTTTATGAAATAGTTGTCACATGTTTTATTGGTTGGGATGCATATTAAATTGTCAGATATTAGAATCTGACATTTCCATGAAACTCAAGTGTGTTCATAAGTGTATTCAAGCGACTGTGTTTAAGCGATCTCCTGTCCCTGTGCTCCCTCAGCCTGGCAGAGGAGCTGCTGTCTGAGGCTCTGGCCGACGTGGCAGCAGAGTTTCAGGATGTCGTGGAGGAGTACGCCGAGGCCATCTTCACCTCCGAGTTCCTCCAGCCGACCCAGTCGCCTCCTGCTTCGGCTGCGGTCAGCCAATAATGCGACGTTCCGGCATCATGAATGTAGCAGCTTCTCGTGTGTTTATTTCAGCACAAAAGATGTAAATATCAAAGACTTTGAGTCTTTTTGTCGACCGAGGATGATGATTACTTGTAATCTTTCTCTAGTTTCCTGGGTGGATGTTTCACTTCTGAATGAAACTCTTTCACGTTTGTACTTATTTTGTTAATTTACAAAGATCTATATTTAATTGTGATTGTAGATAAATGTTTTTTAATGAAGCCACGGCAGAAGAGATTGTTGAATTGCACAAGGAGCATTATTCACACAACTCTTTATGGTCCATCTGTAACTGTGATTGATTTCCGCTGCGAAAGTTAGTTTAGTTTCGATAAGCTTGGAGAGACCATTACAACATTACAGCAGATTATAAGATTACCCCCCCCCCCCGTCCCTCCCCTGCACTTGGTTTAAATCTGAGGATTACGCAGTCTTTCTATGGAATACGGGAATAAATGAATTGCATACGGTCCACGTTAAAACGATCTTGGAAGCTATGGACAAGTTGATTTCCTCTTTTGTAATGATGTCTAATAAAGGATCTAAACGCAGCAAAACACTTTATCTCCTCTCACTTATGAACATGTTATCCCACTAAATTTTGACCACAATGATTTTTTTATTTTTTTTAAATTCCTGTTTATTTATTTCCTCGGAGCCAAATAAACTACGGCCTCCGACCAACTGGATCCCGCACAATAATGGGCAGAAAAGTCACTTCTGAATGCATGCAAAATAAACGTGACAGACTCGGCAGACCAAGGAAATGTCGGAGTCCCTTGAGAGCAACATGAAAGCCGTGCAGTAAAAGCGGTGGGGACACAGCCAGATGTTGCGCTGGCCTGTGGGGACCAGCCTCTGACAGGGGACATCCAGTGACTGAACGAATTAGCTCACATTGAATCAGCTGCCTTCACTCTCCACCCGGCTGACTTCTGTGTGGGCGTCTGCATACGTGCAGGCTTTCACAGGCTCCAGCCCTGTTTCTTTCCTCCTGAACCAGGACTGATGGAGCTCGGGTTGGCCTTGAGCGAAGGACCCGTCATCACCCTGACGAACAGGCCTGAGGTTGTCCTGACATTGGCGGCTGGGAAATTACTGATCTTTTTCAAGTGCAAATTTCTGAGAATCTTTTGCCTTTGTTATGGTTCAGAAATGTCAAACGAGTCTGCCAAGAGAATTTTGAAAGATAATATATTTTCAGTTAACACCACTTAGCATTCGACTGTGAGACTTGTCAACGAACCAGAGTTAGCTCCTGACTTTCTTCATGTACATCTGTCGCATAAGCGTTAACATTCAGTAGCAGATGTTACAGTTCAGAGACCAGAATCAGCACTGGTTTGCACATATTAGAATTGCAAATGGTCAAAGAGCTTTTGACCTTGCCACTAGCCAGCACTGACTCATTGTCAAAGCTATAATTCAGAATTGGTGAGGACACAGATAGTGTATTGAGTGAGAGCACAGGTGCATCGGGGCTGCGCTGTGACGTGGGTCGCTTATAGATAGCTAGAGAGATAGAAAACTTTATTAATCCCCAGTGGGGAAACTCATTTGTCATTATAGACAACAACAGACTCATACAGACAACAGACAAAAAACACATAAGAACACCAAAAAATGCCATGAAACAAGACAACAAAACACATAACCGACATAGAGAGATGCTAAATTTTAAAAAAACAAACACACAACTAAAGGTGTTCATTGAAAAATCCAACTGCTGGCGAGACAAAAGAGCTTCTCAGTCACTCGGTCGAACACTTTGGCATCCTGACTCGCTCACTGAATGAACTTCTGAGTCCTTTAAAAACACAGCGTAGTGAATTCCTTTCAGAGGGAACAATATTTTTTAACTTGGCTCCTTGATCTCTTTTCCAGACCTCCAGTGAGCAACCTTTAATCATGTATGCAACCTTTTCAGCTAATGCTCCGGACTCTAACTAGATCAAATTGGCTCATCATGTCTGCTGTTCGCTCCATGATGTTCTGTTGGAGGGAAGGTTTTCTCCCGGAGCCATCTGTCATGCAAATACTTTGCATTGTTTGCTTTTTTACGCCTGGTGAAAGTTCATTTTCGTCAAATATATTTTGAGGCTTCATTCTCAGACACCTGGGAAAGCTGGGCAGCTTTCGACTGTTAGCCATCTGTTTGTCATTAATTCATGGCGTTGCTTTTTGGGGATAATCAACGGTCTCAGAGCCAGAAGCTGGTTATAAAAGAAGTGAAGAAATGGAGTCCCTGCAGAGAGTCAGCTGAATTCACAGTGCCGGATTGTGAGACTGTAAAGCTTGTCTGTCGGCCTCAAAGCAGATGTGAGTCTGAAGCAGTGGATACAGCAGAGTTATGGAGAAAACCCCATTACGGTGTTAAGATGGAGAAGGAACATAACAACGCACTACAGCAGGAGGAGCAGCACCTCTTTCTTTGACTCATTGATCATTCTGCTTTCTCTCCTGAACTGACCTCTCTAGTCTATTTAATGGTTTCAGATTGGAGCAAAAAATGATCACTTGATCGTTAGATCAAGTGATCATTTTTTGCAAAAGAAATTGAGATGGAGATTTAATAATGGTCTTTGATATTGTGCTTCATCAAAAGATGGATGAAGAATTGGAGAAGTATACCGCAACCATATATGTAACCTTAAAAAGCACAAAACCTGAATTTAGAAAGATATTTCAGTAAAATAAAAGAAGGAAAATACCCTTCTTGAAGAATTAAGTTAAAAAACATTCTGCAAAAATTGTTGCATTTGTTTCTAGACATCATGCAACCCTTGGAGCTGTAACAAATGTATTTGATTCAACAAAGCATGACATTATTTGAGTCTATTAATATATTTGGTACATCAAATATTGATCTGCAAAGTAGTACATCAAATATTGATCTGCAAAATAACCGGTAACTATACAGCTGTGAATTAAATGCATATTTGCAGTCAAAGGTTCCCTTGTGTAAAGCACACACACACACACACACACACACACACACACACACACACACACACACACACACACACACACACGCACACTTTACGTCTCTGATCTGATTTGACATTGCGGCTGGTGGTCTCTATAGTCTCATTTTTAAATAATTGTTTTCTCTCCCTTTTCTGATGTTGCTGTAAAATCAATCCCTCCTGATGTGGACCTGCTTTAGGGTTGGGAGTGATGTCCACACGGCATGGAGAGCATTCTTCTGGCAGAAGAAATTCCCTTAATGCAATTAGGCTCTTGTTTATTTTCTACTTGTATCCAGTCAGTGCAGCCATTTGGTGTAATCAGTGCGATCAGTCTTGCTGGCTTCCTGGCCTTCAGGCTTTCTCCAATGAGTTTTTCTGTGTGGGATCTCCCTCAGTGTTCTGGGCCAGAAGTGTATTGTCACAGGCTTTCATGATGAATACAAATTGGCTTCATCTATTCCTAGACTTTGGTAATGTAGCGTGATCAGCTGTCAGATGCCAGGGCAATGTTTTCGGCCACGGGCATTATCAATATTCATTTGTGTGCATGCGGTTGCCAAATGATGCCCCGGCAAGACCATCGCTCTGGGACCGTGTGACCTGATGTGTGGAGGAGGAAGAGGAGGGCTAAACACAGTAGGCGTTAACGTCACTACGGCTGCAGAGTGTAGCATTGGTCATAAGCGCTCAGTGAGAAATCCTATTTTGCAGCAATTAGGTCAAGTTTTGCAGTAGTGCAGGTCAAGATGAGGTTAAACATGAATTGGAGGCACCCATTAGCATCCGCCAGATTAGACCAGATCACACAACTGGATTTAAAGGATTTAAAGTTGAGGGAACATGTGCTTCATTTCTCCCCGAGTAAATGAAAGGGGACTAAATAAATCAGTCTTGTGCAGAGGGATTTATTTTGATAGATTTTCTGGATTTCCTGGGTGACTGGCCCGATGTGACCAAGGTGGCACCTGCTGCTTCAGTGATGGATGTTTGACAGGTGTGTTAGCTGTCACCCACTTCATCCTTAGTTTGCAGTGATTTATCGTCCTCCTGCTCTTCATCCTTATCATCTTTTCTTCATCCTCTTAAAAAGGCTTTGTCACAGCCATCTTGTCGGCTACAATACAGGCTTTTGTGTGACACTCAAGGATTTTACCTAGTTTGTATTCAATAGTATGTGTAATTATTCTAATATTATTGCACACACACTCAGGCTTACTTTAATTTTAAATAGCCATCTGTGTAGAACCTCCAATATTCCAGATTAGTGGTTCTTATTGTGTTGGTTATGTGTTTTGTCCCTCTGCACATCATCTCCTTTACCTAGAAACTAAAGCCTACACACGGGGACTACAGGTGTGACATACAGCATACAGGTGTGACAAGAGGACAGACACCATTCAGCCATGCGCAGAGAGGCACTGAAGACTGGTCTTGTTTAAAGGAACTCTGGCTGATGTTTGCAGCTGGAGGGAGAGAGAGAGAGAGAGAGACAGAGAGAGAGAGAGAGAGAGAGAGAGACGGAAACACGAGATTTTTTTTTTGCCACGCAACCCCCCCCCCCACACCGCCATCCTTGTGAGCCCCCCCCCCCCCCCCGCCCCTCCCCGCCCGCCCCTGCGGTGCGGAGGCAATCTCTACTGGGGTGCATGTGAGCCAAGTCTGCACAGATGCAACACATAGCCAAAGTATGTCTGCGGCATGGGCGGGTCGACGCACTGAGGCTGTGAGACTTGACACAGGTAAAGGAGAGCACATCTGCAGAATTGTTATTTCATTCCCCCTCCTCCTCCTCCTCCTCCTCCTCCTCCTCCTCCATCTCCTCCTCCTGCCCTCCCTTGTCCTACCCCCACCCCCTCCGCGGTGAGGAGAACCGACGCGGCAGCTGGAGCTCTCTCCGTGCCTGCTTCACCCCGCTTTCAGTCGGGGCTGGCGTCAATGTGCAGCAGGCGGGAGAGGCACGGAGGAAGAGGCGCCGTCTAATTAACTGTCCGACGAGACGTTGACGCGCAGACTGACGTGACGGCTTTGCTGAGTGACCGCAGAGAGACGTGGGGGGTGGGGACACGCGGGAGAGGACACTATGTCAAAAGAGACGAGAGGAAAAGGTAAGGACACACTACGCGTATAGTCTAACAGGTAGACAGTCCCGCGTCTCGTGCTGTTGGATGCTGGCGCGCGCGCGCCCGCGCACCGCCGCGTGCTGCATGTTTGACGGCAAATCTGTAGGAATGTGCAACGGTATGGAAACAGACGTCTGTGTGTGTCAAACGGCGGGGACCGGTGGACTGTCCTCATACTGTCAATCTGTCTGTCTGTCTGTCTGTCTGTGCGCGTGTGACCCGTCACATTCTGTGACGCCGCAGGGTCACATAGACAAAAACCAAAAAAAAAAAAAAAAAAAAAGGGCAGCAGATGACACGTCTTACCATTCACAGGTGTAAGCGTCTCTGGTATTGAGGAAAACTTTTGCTGAAATGCCCAATTAGGTCACAGAATCTGGAGATACAAGACAGAAACGGCGCACAGTGCCTGCTGTTCTGCTTTGTTCATAACATCTCACAATAAATCCGGAAATAAATATCCTGGACGAGGTTAGGAGGGGGAGGGGGGCAACACAGAGGAGTTCAGTGCGTTGCTATAAATAGCAGCCAGTTTTCTATCGCAGCTCATTTGATTGTTAATTGATACAAGGTGTGCGGGACAGTGTTTACAGGACACTGAGGTTGGGACATTACAGGACAATAGTAGCTTTATTGTTGCCCATTCCATAGTACAGTACTTTGGCAATAAAATGATGCTCAAAGAAGGAGGATATCCTAACAATGGATGAAATATAAAGCACTGCAATGTTCAGACTTTGAGCAAGTCAATAAGACCACTCAACAGAGTTCTAACCCGATAATCATGCTGAGGGCTTTGTGACTAGTCCGGCTTTTCTTTAGTCTGGGGTCCTTTTTCTTGTGACGCCGAGCATCTCTCTGCTCGGCTAAAGAGCCTTTGAGCAAGTCGCTGAATCTCTCTCGGTATGTTAGGCTTGCTGAGTGTTTGCATGTGGGGTTTGTGTTCCGCCCTTTCCCACAAGGTGAGGGGCAGAAACAAAAACTCCCTGCAGAGATCAATAAAATATCAGATCATTATTACTCTCAGCACGAGTTGCAATACGTTTTACAAAAGAGAGGAGGATTTATTCAGTATGGTAAAGGATTTACATTATTGCTGTCTCTGATTCAAAGTAACATCCTCACTAGGGTGCACTGCCGTACGAAGTGGAAAGCCTCTCAGATAGAATATAGATAATATAATAGTAGCCTGTCGGCAAGAAGGCTAAGATCAAGAGTTGAATGAATCCGTTAAATCTTCGCTTGGGCTCCCTAAATTTAGCTGAAATGTATTTTCTGTATCTGGATTTATCGCGAGCCCTTTCGTTTTTAAAACTTTCTGAGGCCAACAATTAGTTTTTCAAGTTTGAAATGGAGTCATGAGGATGTGAACAAAGACTGGCAGCACGGTAGATTCAACATAAGGCACGAGCCAGTAAATTGGTTAAAAAGCAAAATTGTTGGCGAAACAAATATGAATAAATAAGGGATAAATCCAAGCATAAAACGCTAAAGATCATGATGACACCGAGGCACAGTTGTAGAGTTGATTCCACACTAGAACTCAAGCAAATACCTAGAATGTAAATACCTGTTTATACTGTCAATACTGTCTATATCAATATCATTATCTACCACACTGCACCTTAACTGCTTCTTTTGCACTCTGGACTGACGCAAACTACATTTCGTTATCACAGTACTTGTACTATATGCAATGACAATAGAATTGAATCTTAATCTGAAGTAGTCAAGTTTTTTAGGAGGCAAAGTTTGTACTTTGAATGCATGGAAGACTATTTTTGCTGCAACTGGATGGCCTCTCTAGTTGAATAGTCAAATTCACTCGCTAACAAAAACTAATGTCAAGTTCTGTCCGCTGGGTTCGTGCATTTCTCACCTGAAAGGGATTGACCCATCGACTCAGATTTGAACTGGATTCCACTCCAATGAAAAAACAACTTTTCTCTTTTTTATCTCCTTTTATTTTGAGATTCAGTTCATTAAGTCCTTAATTCGGCTTCACTGAAACAAGCTCCCTTCGACCAAAGCTCCATTCAGCACATAAGGGTGAGAAACCTTAAATAAAAACGGAACAAGCCACACATTTCAGCAAACGCCCTTTCCATATGCAATCAAACACCTGTGCGTTTGGCCTACACACGAGCGACATTTCACCGCATTAAGTCCCCAGCTGTGCCTCCACCAACATGTCAACAAACAATTACCGCTGCCGCAGGTGTTTGCGCTGCGGATCTGCGCCGCGGAGCTGCGCCGCGCACTCCAGCGAGTCTCTGGCTTTTACCGGCTGCCTCTCCGTGGCTGCAGATTTGTCTGTCCTTGCACAGTGTCCCGATTCTCACGCTGTCTGGTCCCTCTTTTCGAACCTGCCCCACAGTTACTTCCGGTGCCTATAGCTCCGCCCCATTTTCAGGTGTCGGCAATAATATTTCTAATTGCGCTGTTTGTTGTCTAGTCTGCGATTATTTATCTCCACCGTATTTCTTCATTAATACAAATTACTCCACATTTTTTCCCCTCTTTTTGAAACCCGTGAACCCTGCGAGTGCTCCAGCAGGCCGGTGGCAGTGTGTAGGTTTACCGCTCGTGCATTCATATTTCGTTTTTGTTTCCATGAAACATCGCTTGACTTCTGCTCACAGAACTTGTGAAGTCGAGCGGTTCTCATAGAAACGGCGTTCTCTGAAGTCAACGTGTACATGGACAGGGCAGCCTTTTTTAATTTCAAGACTCACTTATGTACGCAGATCTTATCTTTTGTCATTTTCAATTATTAGAGGGCTGCAAGGGAGTCCACACTTCTTAATTCTAGTTTAAATGTTCTCTCTTGAGAGCTAAATCTGCACTACCATCTCAGGAAAGGATGATGAACTATAAGGCAGGGATAATATAGGAGTGCTGTGTCTATCTTTTCATCATTAAAGTATGGCAACGAGCATTTCTGGAGCATATAAGCTTTACAGTTTACTGCGCCTTTTCTCAGCTTCTGAAGAAACGATGGCTTTGTGCCCAGATTCACTGTCTGTATATTGAACCAGCTTTAATCCGTTCAAATATTGAAAGATAATTTGAGGACTACCAAGGGTTGAGGAATTATGGGGGCTGTGCTGAGTAAAGCATCAGTCCCTTAAAACAAAGCAGGTGGGACTCAAACAGCCATTTTTGTTTTTGGCCATTTGGTTGGTCCACCCCTTTGGTCCTTGCTGAGTCATCGCAACAAGTATTGGTTTTGTCCCCAGAGGTGTAATCCTAAAGTCTTCCTGATTCCCTGAGTTTAGCACTACCACAAGGTCAGCATTTTCATTCATCCTGTGAAATGTCTCCACGGATTGGTATGAACTACAAATATCCCTGGATCCCAGGTGATGTCTGTTAAGGACTTTGGTGGTCTGTAATCCCTGTTTTTTGTCTCGCGCCAGCATGAGGTTGGGTTTTGTGGTTTGGGATTAAATGTCTTGAAATATGAATTGCCATGAAATGTGGTACAGTCATGTAGGTGAATTGGAGTCTCTGAGGCCTTTTAAGATCCTATGTCTAGGATTCCGTTGATCTATAGAGAGAAAAGTACATTTTTATTCGTACATAATCACCTAAAACTAAGAATCCTTCGGGTTTCGTAAGCCAAGTTGCACCGCCATGTTTGTATAGTGGCCCAGAATGGACAATTAATCACTGGCGATAGAGGGAGCCCTTTTGCGTTTTTACATTACAGGACACCGTAGCTCTCCGACGTGCTTGGAAAGGGAGGGGCAAGCGGAGGGCTAAGGGTCCGTCACCAGCTGCCATCCGTCCTACACGCTGGCCCTTTAACGTTTCATCTAACTTTAGTGTCTAGACAATGTTTTAATTAATTTGATGCTTTGGTTTATGAACAAAAACCTGCAAAACTAATTCCTGTCCGTCTCAGATGTGCTTTCTGTTTATAAGCACCACTGTGACTAGTACAACCTCACGGGGCTGCTAGCACGGCTGTTGACTCCTAATGTCTTTAAAGGCACATTTGAAGATGACTATTGGCTAATGGCCATTTTGTAAATGTTGTTTTTATTAATTTTCTATAGGGAGATACAGATGCTCAGTTCCAGCTGTGTTTTGAAGCCAGACGAGTCTTGTGCTGCCAAATGTCCCAAGTGTTTTCATTGTCAGTCATCTTCGTCATCCTTCCCTCCTAGAGTGAAACTGATCCCCGTTTGTCCTCCCTAAGACTTTATGAATCATTTCCACGCTCTGTGTGAGATTTTTACTTGACATATTTGATGAAATGGAATTGGTCCGAGGTGGTATTTTCTTTTTATTTGCTGTCCAAATAGAATAAATGGGTAGCCTACCTGCTGTTTTGTTGAGATTCAGTCAAGCTAAAAATAGAGCAGAAGGATGCTGATAAACAGTCTCTCTTCCTTTCCCTCTCTCTCTTCCTCGCTACTTCCTTCTCTGTCTCTGTGGAGGTGAACAGTGAATGTTTGACAGCATTTTACTGTCGGATCTGCAACGATTGCCGCGTTGTTCTGGGGAATAGACTGCTGGCACGTTTTCTGCCAAAAAATAGTTGATGTGACGCTGTCAGCTCAGTCACTCAGTTAAAGACATGATGATACACTTTCATATCTTCTATCACACCACAGCAGCCTGTTGTGCGTTGGGGTTGTTGTCCCGGTCCCCAGACAGCCGGCTCAAAAAAGCAGCGCACGATGTTCTCTGAATGCTACACAGGCGAGTGCTAATGCATTCAGCCCGTGACCTCTGTTATTTTATTTGATCATGCAACACAGTACTAATTTACATTTAATAGGTGTTTGTCATGGGGCGGCACACTGGGCCTGTGTCGGGGAGCAGCTATATTTACAATGCACCCGGCAGATGGCCCGCTGCTGTTTGAGGTCGGAGACGAGACGGCGGCGGCGGCGGCGGCGGCGGAGGACCGCCTCACCTGCAGCCGGCCACCAGTCTCCTCGTTGTTTGTCACTGTCAATTGTCTTGACGTCACACTGGTGTCTGAATACAGAGCAGAGCGCGAGGCAGAAGCTGTGTTTTCTCTCTCTCTCTCTCTCTTTCTCTCTCTCCGTTCGTGGCTGCGTCAAAGCTGTCTGCCTCTTTTTTTAGGCTTTTTCGATGGCACACTCTCAGCTCTGTGATGCTACTATTAACACATGCGTTAACTTTAAAATCTATTAGTTTGGATTAGATGCTTTTGGGAGGTTCATACTGTTTTGGGGGTTTTGGCTAATTCGTGTTAGCGATTAATTGGAAGCACCTGTCAGTTAACTTGTCAATCACAAATTGCTGTAGAATGACTTTTTTTGAATTGTCCTTCGTAGAGCTGTAATGTCAATTAACCAACAGAAGTTTAATCGGATCATTTTTTGAGCAACGTTGCCAAAAACATTCAGTGGTTCCGCCTCCTGAAATGTGAACATTCGCCAGTTGTTTGTGTGTTTCTATGACAGTGAACTGAGGTGAACTTTGGCTTCTCAACAGATTGTCCAATTTTTTAACACGTCATCTGACATCAATATTTTATCCACCAAAACATAGAGGTCAATCGAGAAAATAATCAGCGATTGACATCCGAGGGTGTGACGTCACTCTGGCCGTGCGGACACGAGTCATCTGTCAACCATGAATCACAATTTTTTTTTAAACAGGCAAGTGTATGGTTATGATTTACTCTCAGCACCCATATGGTCATTTTGGGAGCTGTTTTTAGCTCACAGAGCGAACCAGAGCAGCGCATATTGGACTCCCATTCACCAGGTGACCAGAAACAACAGTCCAAATGAATGCGAATGTTCTGCTTGCCAGAAAAAAAGATGATGATTGATGATAAATGATGATCATAAATGATTTAAGTAGTAGGGAAAACATCAATGCTTTCAGGTCAACCTGTTTCCTAACCCTCCCGAATGCTTATTGAAATATTCAAATCATGGATAACAATTACAGTTGGGATCACAGTCAGTCTGTGATCTCCTCACCAGTCAGCTCGCTGTAATTAAGTGATTAAGTGAGCACAACTCATTTAAAAACATAAGAACATGGCGTTTATAATGTAATCCCTTCACACGCACTCCTCCTCCGGCTGAATATACAGTGCTATGTGCGGTCATCGTTGCATCAGAAGGGGTGAGTGTGCAGGCGTAGCAGTCCATTAAGAGTCGATGCAAGTGTTGATCTGCGTAGCTGCACTGCAGATAAATAGCATCCAGGGGGATAATGTCTGAGAGGTGTGTTTGCGAACGATACATTTTTGAGGAGCCATTGAGCTCTCCCGATTTCTCCCATTGGCTGTCGAGATTGATTTTAACTTTGTGCTAAAATCTGGTTTGATTTCATTCGAGGACAGGCTATTAATAGCCACTTCCAGCTCACAGAGGACCAGGCAGACTTTTCTTTTATGTGTACCGTCTGTGAGCCACTGGGTGTTTCACTGCGGCGTGAAGTCCATGTGATTTTCATCTCTACTCGGCCGTGTTGCATGTTTAAATGAAGGGCAGAGGCACTTCTCATTTCCTCCCCGGGTCTCACGTGCGCAGAAGCAAAGCCTTGTTGTATTTCCTCTCAGCTGCTGCCGTCGCTCATGACCCGGGAGATCTTTTCGGGCGCCGTTAGTTGCTTTCAGTTGAGAGGGAGAGGGAATATGAAAGGCCGTTAATGAGTAAATTTGGAGATTGGCACTCGTTTGGCTTACAGACCATCTGGGTTGGAGAGGAGAGAGGGCAATGAGAGATAATGCTGCGGCAAGCAGAAATTCTTTGAGGATAGTAGGAACTGATTGAAAACGGATTCCTCCCTATGAGGTCGGGGACACTGAGGGCTCGCGCATTATCCTCAAGACCGCGATGAGAACTTTCTTCAAGCTCATCTTGAAGCAGTTTGACCTTTTTAAAGCTGGAATCGTTGTAATTATCTTATATATGTACACTGTGTTTTTTATTTTTCTGGCTGAAATTCATCTATTGGTCTGGACACTTTTAATTGGGATCACAGAATCTTGTAACATCCAATCATGTCCCCGTAAAACCACCAAGTCTTCCCAGCCAAACCACACAATATGCTCTCCATCTGTCTGTACAAGTGTTTCTTCTATCGTTGCTCCTGAGGCTGACTCGAATGCTGTGAAGCGTCAACAGTTGCCTGGGATGCCCCCCACCCCCGAAACCAGCTTCTAAATAGGAATCGATAAGACGATTAAGCAGTAAGTCACTGGCTGAGATATCCGTGCAAAAAAGCAGCGCCGCGAACCTCCTCTGCGTCTTTAAAATAAGTGGCAGAGTGGTGCTTTACTTGCACACAATGACTCCGGCTCAGCACAGCGGGTGGCAGAGAGAGAAAGAAAAAATTCAACGTGTGGCTACATTTTATTCCAGTAGATGTTGATGATTGTCAAAAGCAATAAAACCCTCACAAGTAATACCAGGTAGGTAATGCCAGCATTTTACCCAAACATGTGAAACGTTTTTGTGTATTGTCGGGCTGAGGCCACAGCGAGGCTCAACCCTCGCCAGCAGCTACATGGAAGATGATGCAGAAGAGAGATGGATGAGTAAAAAAAATGGGGGTTTACACACATTTCCAACGCATTCTCTGTGCAGCTTCTTCGGAGGATTTCTTTGTCAATATCAAAGACAAATATATGTGATAAGAAAGCCAGAAATAAGAATAAATAAACAAGTTCAACGATAGTGGCTGTAGTCAAGCTGTTTCTTACTCATCTCCCAGAGTTTTCCTCATGAATCCATAACCTCACAGCGCCTTCAACCGCTGCCCTCCAAGAGAAAAATGTCCCCTTATATCACAGCTCTACAGGTAACATGTCGGTATTGAGTGTCCCGTAAATCTCACGTATCGACTGTGCACATTACACTGACAATCAATGGAAAATAGCACATAGATTTATGAATTATAGGTTTATTTCAATAAAATAACCTCTGAGCCAGAGCAAAAGAGATTTTTTTGTGAATATTGTGTAACATGAGTCATGCAGCAGGAAGGGTGTTAACATCCACTTAGAAAAAAGATGACTTGAGCTTTTTCATCCATAAATACAGACACATCTGCAGCAAGTAATCAACCCCGGTATTGCAGAATATCAAATGGGCCTTCTAGCAACCTTTTTTATTACCTTCGCCCGTGAATATATAGGGTTATGGTTAGTATATATATATATATTTATATATTTATATATATATATATATATATATATATATATATATATATATGTATATATGTATATATATGTATATATATATATATGTATATATGTATATATATGTATATATGTATATATATATATATATATATATATATATATGTATATATGTATATATATGTATATATGTATATATATGTATATATGTATATATATGTATATATATATATATATATATATATATATATATATGTATATATATGTATATATATGTATATATATATATATATATATATATATATATATATATATATATATATATATATATATATATATATATATACTATGACAGGAACATTAGTCTGCCATTCCTGGAAAATCTTCTCCTTCGTACACACCCTTCAAGCAAATATTTTTTTTTATTGGTCTACGTCAATTTGTGCACTGTGAACCTAAAAACAAACTATTTAGAAAACAAACTGAAATAAACACTTTCACTCTTCTCATTACGACTTTCCCTTGTGAAAGCTCTCTAAGGCACAAGTGGGCTTTTTTTTTTTGGTGCTGTTTCTGTGGATTAGCTGAAATTAACTTTGAAACGATTTCAAATTCTCCACACGCACACGTCTAATAAGCTGTATTTAAAACCAGCAGGAACGTGACAGTGGTTTAAAAAGCCTGCCGAGCAGTTTACTGACTGTTTTAACCAAATAGCATTTTCAGGCTATACTCACAGTCTACCATCCAGCCATCCAACTCTTCCATTAAAAGTCAAGCATTTGCACCTGTGACTCGGCACGAGCTGCCCACACATTGGGTAGCACTGCTGCCATGTGTTGGTCGTGAAGCTGGAGATTCATACCTGTATGCGATGGACGGATAAAGGGGGTATAACCTGTGATTGCAATGGAGCTGCTGCTCCAGTAATTGATGCTGTCAGCCCACCGTTTCAACCGGCTGCAGGCCGCTGTGTAAACACCACTGGAAGTAGATAATAGAAAGGAAAAGATGAGAGGAAATAGATGAGTCACAAGCACAGGCTTGTGTTGTGCTGCTCTGAAGTGAAGCTTTTTAGATACTTGCAATACGATTCTGAATAGTCCAGTGAAGTGCCGGGCTTCTTCCACTTCTCTTGCTCTCTTCTTGTTAGTTTCCATAAGCTGCATATTTAGATTCAGGAAACAAGCTGTTTTTGGTTTTGCATGCTTTCATTTAGGAGACAAAAGCAAATTGATCAAAGTAACTAACTGCTGAATCACCCTTTTGCGGTTTTTGGCCGGGGATCTGTTGAACACTGAAACTGAATTTGAGCATGTCAAATGAGGGAGAAGGACTGGAACATCCGAAGATGTCATTTAGAAAATTCAGCTTGCTATTAAAATTGTTCTATCTTTAGGAACTTATTAACACTGGCCAAAACATTTACACATAAATATATAAATAAGAATAAAGTGTTACTCAATTATATTTGAAAAGGCATGAAATAAAAGCTTGTTCTCACCGGGTAATCAACGTTGATTAACTTCTTTTAAACTGCTGAAATACAGCAAAGCATTGTGGGAAGAGTTCTAGCCTATAGCCCTGCCGTCACTTTCACCCGCGGCCGTAACGTTTCACTTAAAATACTTTACAACGTCGGATTTCAAGACGCCTCTATGTCAGTTCTGTAACCCTCAGAGCTTGTAGGAATCTAATGAAGTATTCATTCTTTTGTTTTGTTGATTCATAGCTGAAAAATCCAAGTGCGGTCACGTTGTTTATTCAGTTTCTTCATAAAGTCAGTTTCAGCCATTTTTCAGTACAATTCAAATTTAAAATCTGTAAATCTTATGTTTAGGTACGCTTCACCAATGGCCAAAAACAAGACGAATACATGACACGTTTAAGTCGACTAAAATATAATACAATAATATAATATCAAAAATGACTTTAAATTTCAAGACAGTGGCAGAAAATCTGGTCAAATACTTTTAATTTATTTGCTTTTGTACCAAATACCTGAAAATGGATATCATTCCCAACAACCACTGTTGTACTTAGCATTTGCATGCTAACACGCAAAACCAAGACGGTGAACATGGTGAACCTTGAATCTGCTCAGCGTGACAGCATTGAGCTCAAAGGGACACACACACACACACACACACACACACACACACACACACACACACACACACACACACAGTACTTTGACATAAAACTATATCGTCAGTGTGACTATTAGAAATACTCATTGACACAGTGCATTTCCGATTGGTTTGTTTCAACACTTTACTGATGCGGTTCAGCCTCTCACGAAGAATTTTCATTTTGTAAACGATGTTGTTTATCATTCATCAACATTGCTAGGCCAATCACATCTAATTAAATTACACAAACGCTGATTTCTACACCGCCGTCTGGTGAAACAATCATGAGCCTTGTTCTCATAGAGATGGAGATATACATGATGGAGCACTCTTCTGTCACCAATGAGGCAACGTGCCGGCTTGCAGACGTGAATAGACGGGACATCGGCTCCCACTATTGACAAAATGTTCCTATTTCTAATTCATGGCCTTCAAGCGGGATTGTCCGCTCAGATTAGCACTGCTGCTGGATGCGTGATCCTAATCTGTCGTCCTTTCAAGCCTTCACTTCGTAGCCGTGGGAATATGGTGGAGTGCAAGGCTCTGCAGGGAGTTACAGCAATCATTTCTATTACCCCAATTGGAAAAGCAGCGCTTGGCGATGAGACTTCAGCCACACATGCTTCGGTTAGACTCCTTAAACAAAAAAATTCAACACAGCTTGCAGGAGATAGATCTCCAAGACACGTGTGTCTGTTCCACCTGTGGATGTATTGGTTAAAAGCGGCACGTTAAGCTCTGAACACTGCTGAGTTCTTACAGTCATGGCATTTTAAAACGGTTATTTCCAGGCCTGGAAAAAGTCCCTGAAGAAAATATAACCTCAAAAGTTTTGGAAAAGTCACGGAAATGTGTTGTATTCGTATGTTCATATCGTTCATTTATGCTGAGTTCAAAATAATTGATATTCTTTTAAAAGAAAGACACTCAAAATATTAGCAGGCATACATATAGGTATCTAAATGTTTATTCTTACTATTGTCCCTTATTCCTTTGTGTCATCTGAGGTGTACTGTATGCTTTGGAATTCTCATTAAATACTACATTTTTTTTCACTTTTTTATGTGTACACGGATATTTCACAACATGTTTGGTCATTGAAATTTGGTTTAAAGTCATGAAAATCAAGTGGTCAAATTGTGTATAAGCTCTGAACAATGGCACAGAGCAACGGCCTCTCCATATGCCTCCTCAGCAGATCTCAAAGCCTCAGACAGTCAAGCAGGGATGCACAGTGGAGTGATGGCTCCAATATTAAATGCCCAACAACAGGCAGACATTTGAGGTTTTTCCTTTTGCAAACAGCACATTTTACTAGTTTTACATTCCCACTGCTCTTTTATACAA
Organism: Clinocottus analis; assembly: GCF_023055335.1. NCBI lineage: Eukaryota > Metazoa > Chordata > Actinopteri > Perciformes > Cottidae > Clinocottus > Clinocottus analis. The sequence continues at coordinate 19,512,910 of NW_027175931.1, read as the reverse complement.
CATCATTTTGTGGGGTTATATGTAATGTAAATAAAAAGCTCTGTTCATGACTAGCGTCCCCACTGCACACGGACTGAAGTTTGCACCCCGGCAACCTCAAACCTGTTCCATTCAGACATTAAAGTATCCTCATCTGAAGAGCTTGGTGAAAGTGAACCATCCTGCTTGGGAATACAAATAGAAAAGGATAAATTGATACTCTGTCTGGTTCAAACGTGTAAGCTGAGCAGCAAAACCAAACTATTATATATAATAATAGCTTTACATTGAGACTGTAGTGGTCGAAGGTCACCGTGATCTCACAAAACATGATTTAGGGCCAAGAATAATCATGACTCCAAAATGTGTATGCTAATTATGACAGTTTGACACAATGTTTAATAGGATAAAATACAGAAGTGGGGACATTTTGGACAGACATGGATGTAAACCGTAACTGACAGCACACAGTTCATAGCTCCTGTAGTCATTGTGTGAAAGTGGGCAGAGACATTTCCAATTTTAGAGAGAGAAGTACTCTCTGGAAAATAATGATCATCTTAATGCTGTTTGCAGTAATGACTTATTTCGCTGTGAGAGCAGAGCAGCTGGCCTAAAGGTCTTGTTTATACAGCAGCTTAGTTGACGCTGTTGGTGTGTACGTTGATGCACATTTAATTCTCCACACTGAAGCAATCCTCGTCCCGTTACTTACCCTCGATAGGGCAATAGGCCACGTTGAGAGGGTTAAAGGCTTTGCTTGGAGGTTTCCAGGATACAGGAAAATAATTTAGCTGACGGGCAGATCGTCCACTAAGTCAGAAGTAAAAAAGAGAGAGCTTTAGTTTATCCCTTACTGGGTTGGCATATTGACTAATTGTCCAGGATTAAAGTGCTTAGAAAGCAGTTGCAAGGTTTTTCTTTTTTATTTACATATTGTTGCGGTGGAGGATGTCACGGCTCTTTTTCATATTTTACCTGGTTTCTTGACAGTAATGGGAAATGATAATGAGGCTATTTACAGAGTGTTTTACATGTTTTTTACTCTACTTGGAAGGGGGGACATTTGGTGTGGCTGAGAAATGTACAAACAGAACTAATGAATTGGTGTGTTTTTCGCAAAGCAGTAGCTGTGGATCAATAATTGAGATTTCCAATGCCAGTGTCATTACACTACCTCGACATAAAGTGAACATTCTCTCTTAAAAAAATTCCAAATTGCAGCGGTGCTGAAGAGATGACCATTTATTGCGTAACCTCTCAGAACGAGTTTGTTAGTGAACCATGTGAAATGCAGGGGATAAAGAGAAGCTGGAACTGGGTTATGTAGTGTGTAAATTGCAAAAGTGATGGGTGGAAACTATCCATTATCTCCAGCTCAGAGTAAATGCCTCCTCCAGCACAGAATAAATACTTTTATGCATATGTTGTAATGAGCAAAAAAGCCTTCTGTTAGATGCACACAGGTCTACAGGATACGTTAGATGAATATCTAGTTGTACTATCTCACATCATTTGAAAGCAGGTCGATTCAGTGAATGAGAATGGTGGCATTTGGGGCTTTTTTATTAAACATGGGCAAATCCCTATTCTTTATATGATAGTTTGTGTCATGTAGCAGGTTTTGTGTGAATGCTTTAATAGTGAAACATCAGACAGTTTGCTATATTGGGTCTGTGCTGTAAAGTTAGGATGCAATGAACCCAGAATATGAGAAAATGGAGTTTTATGATTTGTGACACTGGGCCAGAAGGGAAACGCGGTTCATTACATCAGCCGAGTGCAGCAATACCGAGAGGTACTCGAGGGTTATCAAAGTTGCTGTCCCAAAGAGCATGCGAAAGCAGGGAAACATTAATTGCATTAAAACAGGAAAACCCCACTTGACAAGCACAACATTTTAACCCTGACCCAGTTGAGCAGAATTACACTTAGAGAAACGACTACCGCAACACCTAATTAATCTTGTAAATTAATACCCCCCTCGGCAGAGCAGGATTTGTCAGTTTCCCCTCGGGTGGGTTACAGCCACTTTCTGCTTCGGAGAGTTTTGAGGAATAAATTGCTCTTCTCTGTTGTTTGCCATGTTTTTTTTTTTTTATATGTGAGTACTGGAGAGTGGATATTGTCAACAAATGGAAATGGAAAATGCTCTAAATCCCTTTTCATCCCGGCGCTTGTATCAGAAGGTCATACAAACACTGCCCGGCCTCCTTGCAGAGACACTTGTGTGCTATGACACTTTACAAAGGAAAGTCCATGTGGGTCTTTTCACCTGCTGCGGCACTCAAAAGATCATCTATCTCCACCTGGAGGCATTGACATTTTGCTTTTCAACCGTGAGGTAAAAAGAAAGAAAAGTGATACAAACATATTTGAGTGTTGCCTGTCCTCCAGTTCTGTGATTAATGGCACGACCCTGCGTTCATCCTTTCAGTTTAAAAGCTGATTTTATTTTTCTGTTCTGCCCCCGCAGGATCATCTCGAAAGCACAGCGCCGCTCATTGGTGTCTGCAGAATATCGCTCAAGAATCAGTCGAAAGCTCTGATGAGGAGTTCTTTGATGCCAGAGGTTAGTATAACATTTTATTTTTACATTTGATCTCCACCATTAATCTCTCCAAATGCCTCTTTGAGCGTTTCAAACGGACCCTTTTCCATCAAGTGTCCACGCTTGTGACTCTTATAGCCCGTCTTCACGACAGGAACTAACTTGAAGTCATTGCCACAGGTTCTGTATTGACCAGGACAACCAATGGAAACACCAAAATAACTGTGCACAACACCTGTTGGACATTCAGGTTCTCAAGAAAATCCTTAAATCTAGAATGAAATAGAGGCAAGTTCCCTAAAATGTAAATGTTTCTAAAAGTGACTGTTTTAACTTGTTCTGTTCTATGTTTTCTGTCTGTAACTATGTGGTTTTTGTTATGTTGCTTTAAATCTCAATGGGCCTTTCCTGGTTAAATGAAGGTTTAAATATATATATATATATATATAAAAAATCCTTTCTCAGAACAAAGCAGACGGAGTGACAAATGGATCATGTATTGATAATCACTCCTCTTTTGTTTCAAGCCAATCTCACTCTCCACTGTGAAAGAGTCCTGTCCATGTATTAAAGCTGTCATACTGACCAGAAATAGACACATTTGGGAAGATGTTCTTCTACTAGCCCTTTCCCCAAAGGGAGGGAATCAGTGGAATATTTATCCCGTTAATTATCCACTACAAGTGGTCATCCCGAGAGACTGGAGCTCCTCAGCTGTGTTGTTTTTCTTATAGCATGTTCTTATTTAACCTTAAGCCAGTCAATAGCGAGGGGTGTGTCAAGGGTTTCTGGTGTCCAGCATTGTATCTTATCCTATGAAAACGCTATCAAAAATGTAGCTTAGTGGGAAACAGATGAGAGACCGTCTGCTCCGCTCCATTTCCATTTCGGTCGGTGGATGGAATTTTTTTAGTGCTGCAGTCTGAAGTCACATGTTTTGTGTACGGAGATAAGATTTAATCATTTTTTTCAATCATCCGTCATCATTCATACTCCCCTTTTTTGTTTTTATCTCATTTTGCTTTTCCCGACTCAATCTTTTGTTCACTTCCCTCGCTTAATTCTGATTCCCTTGCACATTGTGTCCTGCAGACACGTTGCGCAAAATTCATTTCGCGAGACCGGTGTCAAGGCAGCAATCAGCGTTGATAAGGGGGATAAGATAACGTGCATGTGCTGCATGTGAGCCGATGTATTTCATTGTCCTCCTGACGCGTCTGCTGCACGAGATTCCCCACTCAGCCGTGAAATATCTTTACCGAGTGTGAAGGGACGGAGAGCAAATATGTCCTTTCATCTTTTTTAATTAAATAGCAGGGAGAGACTGCACACTGGTGTGTCAAACAATATGGACACAGCCGCCTGGCTCTGTCCAAAGATTAAATAACAAAATCCACCTAGAGGCACATTTAAATATCACCAGTTAATAATGTTTACACTCGTTTGTTTTAATCCATACAAAAATTCAAGTGTTAAAGGAGCTGGCTGTGGTGTCGCGTGTCCAGGATGTAACTGCAACTGACCACAAAAATAGTCAGGACACAAACCCCCATAAAACCAAATTGTTGTTTTTCCACTCTGCTTTTTTCTCTCTCCGTGTCTCTAATTGGCTTATTTGGTGGCTTGTTCTTCAGAGACCAAACATATCACATCGCTCATTGATGCACACAGGCCGATATTTTTTTCAGGTCTCCGTTTGTGAAAAACCTTGAATTATCCTTTCTGGTTTCATGAAAGCATGGCTGTCTCAAATCAACAAAGAAGCTCCATTATAGCACGAGCAAATTTGAAACATGAAATACAACAAAGCCAAAGAAGTAAAGCCAGAAAAGAAGACGTTTGAACAGTGTTTTGTTGTTACAGTTGCCATGTGACTTTATTGTCTGCGCTCATGGAGAAAGTGGAGCTCCGTCCTGCAGGAATGGCAACAGAGAAAGTTATTCCAAACATAAACATGCTCAGTATGAAGGATGCCTCCCTTAAAAGGGAAACCAGACCTCTGCAGGCTCACTAGAGTCGCTTGCTAACTGCAAGACTGTGGCTCTCCATCTTTGCTGTATATTGCCGCTCTGGTCGCTTTTATTTCTACCGGGTGTATGCTTTCTTTAGCCCGAAGCAATTTCAGCCTTTTCCAGAAAAGCAGCGAGCGAAACTAAAAGAATTACACTGAAGAGTGACCGACCGGGTGTCATATTATAGGCCTACCACTCAAGCCGTCACAATAAGCTCGTGGGAGAGTTTTGTTTATGTGGTTATGATGAATTCCTATTGCTGTGTGTAACTCAGTGTGCCCAGAAATCTATGACGGTGTATGGAGACTGTACAATGTTTTAAAAGGAGAGTCCTGACTGTTGTTGTCGTTGATCTGTTTTCTACCGTTTTTCATTTGAACGATTCCTCTTGCTCATGCACTGTCTCTGTACAGATTGTTTTAATGGACTACATCATCAGGAACCTTTCGAAAACCAGATGAGGCATCTCAAGAGGCTCTTCCTGCATCGTGGAAGTTGAATTGTAGTGTTATGAAGTGGCTCTATATTCTGATACTCATTTTTTAATACTATTCCATGTACTTGGCCAGTGTACTTGGCGCACTGAGCTGTTCAAGAACCGAGCTGAAGATGGCTTTTATCCTTGAGGGTGTTTTAAGTCGCTGACAATGTCGTCATACTGGCTGGACAATGTCGGACAAGTGGCCCTGTTTTATCATTTAAATAAATAAATATCATCAAAAACAAACAAACATCCTACTGTAAAGCAGGGAAGCGGATCTACAAATCCAGTAATATCTGTGTGAGACCTAGTGTCTGTAATGTTGTCCTGTGTCAGCCGCTGTGCCTGTCACATGATGTGGAGGCAACACAGATGTTGGCTGGAGGGTTTCTGTTGATCAACTCTTCCGACATCCGCACAGCTGCCCACACCGAAGCCCCACACAATGTGCGCACAAGCGCTCAGGATGGGTTTTGTCACACACTCGCGCCGCAGCCCCCTCACAGCTGGCCCACGGCGTTGATGAAAACAGAAGTGGTGTTGGAGCCGAGAGTGCACTTTTCTACGCTTGAACAGTTTGGAGCTTTGTTGTCTGTGAAGAATCCCAATGCTCAAACACGTTGGAGATCCTTAAGTTTTACTCTGAACAAGCCGATGGAATCTTGCTTTTTCTTTATAGCCAATTACAGTGAAGGGCGCCATGTGTTTCCCTTCGCCAATAGCTCCATCTCATCTCCATCAGTGTGCTGAAAATGCTCATTGGGACCAAGGCCCGGCATTTTAAATATTTGCTTACCGCTGTGCTTCGGCCAGAAAATGCTGGCGTCGTTCTGGATTGAGGATTACATGTCAGTTTTGTTATTTATGAAATTTGAACAAGACCATGTTTAGATTTTGTCTGTTTCTATTTGAATGCTTGATTAAGGAAAGCTTCATAAAATAGCATTTCCTGACTGTATGAATAGTGTTGGCGTGTTAAATCAGGCTTGTATTTCTGAAGTACAGAATGTTCTCTGTGCTGTGTAATCTTTTACACATGTAGCTGTCGACAACGCATGTTTAATAGCCTCTACAGTAAGTGTTCCTGCTCCTTCATGGCTGTTTCTGCTGCAGGTGTAACAGCAGCGGGAGGTCATTTTGCAGGATTGCTTTCATTTCCTTATTTTACTCCCTCTGAAGAATCTGATGAATTCCACTCACCAGAACTCAAAAGAAAAATCATACCTCCACTTCTCACACACATAAATACACTCAAAGTTGCGCACAAGGAGGAAACGTCAGCAAAATGCCAATGCAATCGTCACTTTGTTTATTGACTTGAGCTGTTGACAAATTAGCTGTGCCTTAATCCAGATTAATTATTTGATGACATGAATTTGAATAATGAGCAGAATTGACAGACTGACTCTGGAAGGAAAGCCCTGGTGTTGACGACACTCTCACAGTAATAAATTGCCACGGGATCGGGCATCTACTATCACTGTTAGTGACAGAAAACCTTTCTGCAAATCCGTCATGGCGTTTTAATGACAAAAGTCATTAATAAAGGTTGTTGGAATCCTAAAATGTGCTGTTCACGTCAGCCTACATGCACCACGACACAGTGAGGAACAAAAGCTCTCACTCGCTTAAAGGTGTACGTCCGCTTTCACGAGATTACACTGATGACGCATTCGATTCGGCAATTTATTTGCGGTTAAACATTTCCACTGATTGTTTCATGGGAGACTTTTTTTTAACTAATAAGACTCACAAAGTTGTTGAATATTAAATACAAGACAAGAACACTATCACCTAGCCGGCTTGGTAAATAATAAGAGATGATAATAAGTCTCTTCTTGTTCTTCTTCTTCTGTCAAGTTTTATGGCGGTTGGCATCCAAAGACATTGGGACTGTCCTCTCATTTGCTCTAGATGTAGTGAAGTCATGTCTACCTGAGCAGATAATGATGTCACCCTCCTTCCGTCCGCAATATCAGAGATCATCTGTGCTTTGTTGACTTTAGCATTGGCTTCATCCATTCTGAGTCCTAACCTTAACTGTAAAACCAAGTAGGAGGAACTGTTAAAACTCCCTTTTTTAAAAATGTCCTCGCGCTTTAGATTTCAAACTAAGCTGGTCCTCACAATGATAGGAGAACAAGGAGCACACAGACACACTCACACACGAGCCATCCCCACGTGATGTTGGGTGACTGCACTGTTGGTGAAAGAATGTGTCCGTAAAAGAATCCACTTCATCCCCACGCCAGTCTTCACTCACTTTAATGCTGCACCTGTGTGACATGTGCGGCTCTGGGACAGAGGGAATGATCAATTCTGTCTGTTTTTTTATTTTATTTGATGTGATATTTCTGGAGAATAGACCCATCAGCCAGTGTGTTTACTCAACCTTCCTTTGACTTCTTCTTTTTCGGCAGTGTGTTTTCATGCTCGTTTTCATGTTCATTCTTTTTAACAAGTCATCTCAAGGTATCATCAGCAAATGTGGATTTAATGTTGTGCACCAGAAGACCGCTGACTTCAAAAAAGCTTTGATCACATTTTTGGATGGATCCAGATTTTCTTTTTTCTCCTTTTTTAAAATGGTGTGAATTATGCAACTTCCACATGGGAATAATTTGCACAATTTTGTTGTTTGGGTGATCGAGAAAACGTGGTCTTGGTAGCACTTAACATCTGTTTATTTCAGCCATGTAGTACACAAACATATTTCATTCTGTCACTGCATGTGGTGATTTCACTGATTTTCTTGTTTCTTTCTGATTATATGTGTCGATCAGGAACATCAGCTGCTGCAGTACAAAAGAAATTGTTACTGCGCAACCTGTTCATATGATCTGTTGATAAAACAAGTGTAAAAAGAAAGATTACAATAGCGATAACGTTCAAGTTCTATGAAAGCAATACAAAGCAAACAAAGTCAATGAGCCATTCAAAATACACATACCACACAAAGGGAGAGGCAAAGCAGCATTTTAAGCAGTGTTTAGGAATTAAATCAGAACTGCACGTTCTTTCACACATCTTCTTTCTCACTCGATCCGATTGCACCCATATTGTTTGCTTGAGAGCCCTACTCATGGTGTTTCATTGCCATCCGTCTTCCGTAGCCTACTTACCTGACAGAACGTTTACGTCTTTTCTTTATGGGATAATCCCCTGCCGAATCTCCTTTTCACAGTGCTTGGTATCGGCAGTCAAAAAAGGCCTCAAATAAAGCAAGAAGTGGTATTTTGATCACTCCACCCCTTCAACTAATGCATGATGATGAGATCAAGAAATTGGCAACGGGACACTGAAAAAAAACAATTGAAGTGGTTCGAGGTCACCCGAAGGCCTTTCCTCATCATTTCACAATCAAGGCATCTATTCCTCTCCCTCCCGCTCTCGACACTTGATCACCGAGAGCCGACAGGGTGAAGGATGTTTCTAAATCTCTTTTCTCTCTCGGGGCTTTTGGCTGCGAGCAGATCTCGCCTGTCATTCCAATCGGATTCTGCCGCTCTGTCGTACATTCGAAAAGCGAGAGCTGGGGGAGCTCCAATCGCTCGGCTTCATTCTTCTAATTAATTGTGCACTGCCTTTGTTTGTGTTGCGCGTGGTTTCTCTTTTACCTCGGCTCAAAAATAATAGGCCTTTCAGAGGAGCTCAGGTGATGGCTGCGAGCGTCTTTACTCGGCTCTCCCTCCAGGAGATGAGAGAGCGACCTGCCTTTTTAGGGTGTTAAGCCTGCTTTGCATTCTCCTCCTCACCAAAAAAACCCCCAGCTTTCTTAAATCAATGCTCAGATCCAATATGCACCTCTCTGTGTGTCTCTTTCTCGCTCCTCTCCATTTTCTTTGTGCTTGTCTCTGTATGTTTGAATCTGCGAGTGTGCTGCGCTGTGTCCCTGCACTGGAAGAGACAGAGGGAGGGGAGGAAGTCAGAGCAGATAGCGGAAGAAAAACCGTGACCAGTAGACCGGTCGCTGCGTGATCCACATGGACAGGCGGTGGAGACCCACGTCAAAGTCTTTCAGGGCTGCCGAGGCAGGAATGTGTGAGAGAAGAAGAGTCTGCCAGGTGCAGGGACGTCGTCCTGCATGACTCATCCTGTCTCAGACATCACACGACACACCGAGCTTGTCTTTTTGGCTGATATCCGCCACGACAACAGAGCTCATCATGTGGTTCCATGTTTGAAAGGAACCTCCATGCTAACATTTTTTTTTCTGGCCGTTTAGACTGAGGCTCAGGCTTAATTTAGTGAAAGCTCTGCTGGGAAGTGCTCAAGATCCGCCGAGTTTGGGCAACGATTTGACCGTTTGCCTTTATATTCTCTCCCAGATGAGTTTGACTAACCTGTTGAACTTGTTTACAAGCTGTTTACCTGTTCATGTTGTTCAATCTAAACTATTTGTTAGCAATGGTGCATTGTTCGGTCATCGATATCGGCAATCATAAAGCTGATAGAGCTACAAGAATACAAACTGATGCGGTGGTGACCTTCCTTTAGGATATCCTGTGGGGGCCCTTGTTTGTTGTTTTTTTTGCTCTTCGTGTACAAGGACAGGTTGTCTCACATTATTTCACTGGTCCACGGTTGATGGTGAAGTGCCAGCAACTGTATCAATGTACCCACTGATGGTCCAGGGAAGAGAAGTATCGTCATCCGCAGGCTTCATTCAATTACAAAAATTGACTTTTTAAATAAACTTTGTCAGATCTCGAGGCTCCACGAGGCATTTTGGTGACAAAACAGTCAAAACAAACAGTGTTTGTATACAAGACAAATCCACTGGGTTCCTGCAGACACGTAAGACATCGAATTGACTCATCTAATTATCAAAACAGCAGCGCGGCTAAAGGTGTGATCGTGCTTCCAGTTGTAAATAGATAAATACAGATAAATCTGGTGGGCCAGCTTAATAAACATGTCACACCACAGTCTTTAGGGTGCAATTAATCTGTGTCAACATCATTCGGGGCCAGATTTACATGTTATCTTTGGACAGTTTACAAGTATTGGCAGAGGCAGCACAATAGCAATTCCATTTGTGTTTAGCCAAGACGAGCCCTGTGAATGTATGTGTTCAAAAAGGGTCTGTCATTTGTGTTGTTGGCTGTCACGTGTCGTTATGTTGCTTCGCAGCTGCACGTTAAGCTGTCTGTTCAGGTTGGCACAAGCAGCGAGTTCAGTGAGACACATTCAAATTAAGTAGAAACCAATCAGAGCGATGCTGGTCGGGTTTTGGGGCACGCACTTAAAAAAGGGGTATTGTCCGTTCTAACAGGAGCTTACACAGCTACCATGCGAGTGAGAGAGATGTCAGGCACCTGAGAATAATTCTCTTCTGGCAAAACAAATAAAAACACATGCTTAGCTTATATCTTTTTAAGCATTAAGTCATTTCCATTTCATTGGTATGCAGCGAGGGGTCTGTTTTTTTTTGTCTTTGCTGCACTGTCTTACTCCTTGTGTGTGTGTGTGTGTGTGTGTCTGTGTGTGTGCGTGTGTCTGTGTGTCCTAGCAGATGTTATGGAGGGGAAGAGCGCCATTCTGCTGGGCATGAGTCAGTGGAACTCAAATGACCTAGTGGAGCAGATTGAAACTCTGGGACACATGGAGGACCAGTCGCACGGTACGCTTTGCATGCACGCACACACACACGCACGCGTGCACACACACACCCATGAGTCACTGAATGATCGTAATGGTGGCTAGACTAAATTGTAGTTTCTATTTAAAGCTGCATTAAGTCATTTTTTTTTACTTCTAGGGAAAGGAAAAAGTAAAAAAAAAACAATCCAAGATGTATTCTCATTGAGGTGTAAAGGGTACAAGCAAATATTTACCTACTTCAAATGCATTTGGCCATCCAGATAAACACTGCAACTGGGCTGTGTTAGTGTGTGTCAACAATATTTTTGGGTTTCTTGCAAAGTGAACTGTGAAATTAGCACAATGCTTGAATTGATCTTACCTCATAGGAACATTTGCATGTATTTATAAGAGTGTGACTATCTATGTGGATGCAGCATATCCAGCAGGAACAGAGATGTGGGCTTCACACTCCTTCTTTTGTCCATATTCAGTCTGCTGCTTACCTTTTTTAAAGATGTTAAAAACTAGCAATTGATTCACTTTTTACAAAAGCAATAAGTGCTTTTCATGTGTTTTGGTTCAGTGAGAAAAGTCCAGTCTGTGTTGACTTGAACAAGTGCACTTAAGTCTGTATGAATGAGGTGGAGATGTGAAGGACAGCTGACAGATATAAGCGGCAGCTGATACCTGTCAGAGCATACCTGTAATTTCACATCAGGCTCAAGTCGGCGAGTAGCCGACACTGTCGATGAGGCTACGGAAGTGAGCGCACGTTCATAAATCGCATCGCCTTTAAATATATATCTAGAAATATATATATCTATATCTCCAAGTAGTTCAGATGAGATAATCTGTAGTGATAAAGATTCCATGTTCATTGCTTGCAAATGGTGTACATGTATTTGTCGGCTTTAGATGAGCGTGAATAAACGTAGCGAGCAGAAACAAAAGATAAACATAATGGTGGCTGAGATTTATCATGCGGATATGCGGCGCATTTCAAGCTTGGTGCTCCTGCAGCCTGAGGAGGAACGCTGAGCTCAAAACACGTATGTCCTCTGCAAGCATTTAAAGCATCACTGAAAATACAATTCACTCTTTTCAGGCAAAGCGGTTTCACTTCTATTTCAGTACGTGACATTCAATACCACAGAACAAGACAAATGGATTCTCGGCTTCATTTTAGCTCTCAATCCATTCCTCAAATGCCCTAATGAGGCACCAAAGAAGTAATTATGGGAACAACGCCCATGCTCGATTAACCCTTATTTTTTAGTTAAATGTTATTTTCACCCTCTTCCTCAATGCTCTCACTTAACGCGTTGAAAACTGTGGAACCAATTTTGGCTTCAGACCTCCTTTTCCCTGTGTTTGAGTCATCGTAGGAACCCCAGATTAATTCCAATTATTGTGTTTATTGTATGTATTTGTTCAGCAAAGACTTAGGGAAAATATGTATATCTGCAAAAAAAAAAAATCACTTTTAAAAGATGTTTTGATCGTAACTTTGAACATCCACCATGATATGAGCCAGATTCCCCAAAAATGCCTCCATGAGCGGTCACTAAGACACCTTTCTGGAAAGATTAGGAACTAAAGAATCATAATCTGCAACACAAATCACAATAAAACAAAGCCTTGGTCTGTTATGAAGGAGTTTCAGTCAACACAAACTGTGTCGTTCTTCTGTAATTCTGTAACCAAAGAACGTCGTGTTGTAAGTGGAGTCGTGAAAAATGAAGAGCACGGATGCTTTGTCTGTACGGAGCAGTCTGAATATTTGTGAAGCAATCAGGAGGATTATCATATTTCAGCTGTCCTCAACGCAGACTCACAATCAGCGATTCTCCTAATGAATTCTTCCTGCAAGAAAGTTATTGAATTAAATTAATTTATCGAGGACTCTAGTGTGATTACCCAACCATAGTAACTGAATAACATATCGCCCAGAGGTTTAACAGCACAGTATTTTTCAGACACAATACGAGCTTAATCTGTTCGTGCTTCAAAGATCAGAAATGTAATTTTCTCTCACATTCATGTTTTTAAAGCAATGTGTGAAGATCAAGTGTCTCTGTTACCTATCAACATACCATACAAGTAAAGAAAGATTAATATTAGTGTTTTTAATTCTTCACTTTCTTCTTTTTTCTTCTTCTTAATCTTTGGCAGGACACTGTCCTGTTTCCCTGTCACAGAAGATGTGGTTTTAAATCATGGCTTGCAGCAAAGAGCCAATCATCATATTTAACCATATTGATTAAAGTCAATGATAAAAACACAGATTTAATACCAACTGCCTTTTACAGCTCCTCAGTCCTGTGCTGATAGCACGGCACTGGGTTTTGTTTACCGATAAGTGTACCGGCATCCGTCATAAAGGTCAGCGCCGAGGTTTGACAAACTGGAGTGGATGCTTTTAATCACTGCGCTTCAGTGCGTGTGCAGTCGGGTACCGCAGAGAGGAAAGAAAGGGCTCCTGCGTGGATGCTGTGGCTGCCAGGTCATGTGGCGGTAACTGAAGGAGTGGGTACACTGTGAATATTTTACACCCCCCACACACATCCCATTAACAAACCACTCATGAAAACCAGTAAAGACCTGAAGTGGCGCACGGCCGCAGCAGAACAAGTCAGTCACTGAAGTGCGCCAGATGAGTGGAAATTAAAGCTCCATGATTTTTGGGGATTTTTTTTTCAAAATTAACAACAAGTGAATCCTACTAACCGAAATATATAGAATATCACTAGTATTATTATTTGAAGGTTGACTCAATCAGCGTTCATTTCCTGGTGTTTCACATGGAAAAAACCCACTCAGCCATTAGCAAAAAGCTGTGACGTAAGTTACCAAAGTAAGCAAATTATTCAAATCAATGGACTGAGGTGATGGCGGGCAATAGCGTAATATTTTCACTGCTTTACCTTCCATCAGACGGACGGTATATAGTGCTCATTTTTAAGGCACCCAGACATGCATTGACAAAAGGGTCATTTTCCCTCGCAGAACAGGGGAGATGCTTATCTGCATCGATCGGTTGGTAGTTTGTGTTATAGTGTGACTGTCATGTACACATTATGGAAATGTTTACAACCGTAAGTTACTTTGCTTCCGGATTGCATAGCGTGCCAACAGTCAACGATGTTACGTAATACGCCAACTCTGGATTATCAGGCAGAAACCTATATCAGATCAAGGGGGAGGAGATTTTTAGAAGGGCTTTGGAAAATAGCACTTTGACATTAAAATATGCATACTTCTACTAAAATGTACATATTGGGATCTGAATACATAAGGAACACAATACAAAATCGTATCAAATGTCACATTTGTTTCTGATTCTGAAACGATTGCACAAGAGTCTATGAAGCATAGCTGTATCGTTGTTGGAGCTGGCGAAAGCTACAACATGATTGGTCAGTCTGCGTACAGGGGGCGGGACCGAGTGAAGTGCTCAGCAACTTGCTAACTAGCTAACTACCAGCTCGTTGTTGTAGCTTTAAGACCATAAACTTCCATGTTTTGTTTCAGTGTGCTTTGGGCCGACACATTGACAGCTTTGCAGCGAAAGCGATAGATTATTTTTCTTTGTTAGCAGACAAAAACATGGCCGAAAGACTTACATTCATCTCTCATGATCCACAGTTCTCATTGGAGGCCTGCTTTAGATGACTGGGGGATTGTTTCCTTCAGTGGAGTGTGTGACGTATGTGGCATGTGTAGAGGTGAAACTAACTTCATTATGTAGTCACACACTGTCTGTTCTGTAAAAATGTATGTGCACGCCTTAAACCCGACTCTCCCCGAGACCATCTTCCTCTATCTTTCATATTGTATGAAAACATCACGAGTATGCTCGGCCATTATTCTTGATGAAATAGAAAGGGGGGCTGAGATGGGCTCAACGTGTGTTTCATAAAGCAGAGGCTTTATAGTTTATCTACACTGAAATTGCAAAGCATTTGTGCAAACACTAGTAATGTCTTATTACATATAAATGCATTATTAGAGGCTGAATATAGCACAGTGGTATGTTTTCCAATCAAGAATTATTAGACTGCTGGTTCCAGCAGACGTTCTGGTATGAGAAGGAGAATGCGGCTTGAACTGTCTACGTTATGGTAATTGCATTCTCTCTCTCATTGTCAACAAAGTCAAATCTGCTCAAAATAGAAACACTCCTCAACACGGTGATGCATACAAAATGTGCAAATGCCTGCTGAGGTCCTTTGATTGTTTGTTTACATCCTACACTCGTGGGGGCACAGGAAGACACACATTTAGCTGTGTGCAACTAGGCAGAGCAACAAAATAGACAAAATAAAAATGATCTCAAAGCAACACCAACAATAGCAGCTGCAGTAAAAGTGTCTGAGATGTCTTGAAATTTGATATTTGTTATGTTTTACCTCCAAAATATCCCACTGAATATGTTTTTACTACTGTTACTTTACTATTTTAAGCCTTCCTTAACTTAATCGTGGCCTTGGTGGGGCAACACAACAAGCTGCAAACATATCAGTGACATAGAATCATCTTTTATGAAGAGTTGACCCCGAGCAGGTCAGGTAGCGTTTAGCAAGTTTATAGAGCATTTAACGCGTTAAAAACTGTGGAACCAATGTTGGCTCCAGACCTCCTTTTCCCTGTGTTTGAGTGTTTTTCCCCCTGTATTTGAGTCGTCGTAGGAACCCCAAATTAATTCCAATACTTGTGTTTGTTGTATGGATCTTTTCAGCAAAGAATCACTTTTAAAAGATATTTTGATCGTAACTATGAACATCCAGCATGATGTGAGCCAGATTCCCCAAAAATGCCTCCTGGAGCGGTCAATAAGACACCTTTTTGGAAAGATTAGGACCTGAAGAATTGGTATCTGCAATACAAAAATTACAATAAAACAAAGCCGTGGCCTGTTAGGAAAGAGTTACAGTCCAAAAACTGTTGTTCGGTTCAAAAATGGAAAAATTACATATTTTATATAAAAAGATTGTCTGAATGGGGCATGCTGGGACTTAAAATGGGCGCGGGTGGATTTTCGCGCACGGTTTCCAAAAGGTTAACCAACAACCAGTGCTCATGAAAATGATGCTCATGAATGCGTTAAGAGTGAACCAAAACAGATGTGCAGAAATCAAAACGATTAGTGAAAAAGACACTATCGAGCTCCATTGGAAAGTTGGGTGCTAACTTGGTCCGTCACTACGAGGGACCCCTTTTACATACAAGTTGACATGTAATCAGTGGATCTTCGAGTTCGTCCCAACAAATGTTACTTGATTGTCCGTTGCAGGGATACTGTGACGTTCAATTGTCTGAAAAGTCTCCGTTTGCGTGAACGACTCGCGGCAGCGGTAGCTACCCATGTGCTTAATTACCTTTTTGTTGGTGGTGGTGGTGGTTCGTAATGATGGATGAGAAGAAAAAAGGAACCCTAAAAGGTTCAGCGGCACTAGTCTCAGCCTGAGTAGCGGTTGAGCGGCGACATCCACTACCCTTTCATTTCCATCTATTTGTCAGTTCCTCAAAAGCGCCTTTGGGTTTATAGCCCCTCTCTTTCTCCCTTTGCTCTCCATTATGCTCTCATTCCCTCTTTTGTTCTCCTCAGCTTCTGTAACCATCCAGCTCAGCCCCGGCTGCTCCCTCACTCCCATCGCGTCACCTCATCGTGTTCTTATATTTTCCCTCTCCATCTTCCTCCATTCATTACTCCACAGGCCATGGGGTGACTGTAAAGACCTTTCCAACCAATGGAGGTAAACAGCGATGGAAAAGCTCAGTGATGGTGAGGAATGCATGGAGCGCTACTGCCGCTTATTTCCCACCGTACCCTTTCTTCCTGATCTCTTCTCGGTGACACCCTGTGATTTGACATCATCCGCTTCTCCAGCATCTTTCAGGCTCGCCAGCTGTTCACTATCCAAACACTCTTAAGTGACCCGGAGAGAAATGGATTATGTATTTTCTATGGAGCATCACAGCTCTCTCTTCTTCATGCACACGCTCTATTCAGAAATGCATGCAGAGAAAGAAAGTGACAGAAAACATCAATCTGAGGTCTGACACTCATCTGTATTCTGCTCACCGCCTTCCCTTTGGTCATTTTTAGCACACGATGCTCACTTGGACACAATCACCCTATCACTTTAAATAAAGATGTTTTCCTTTTTGTCTTTTTCTTGGGAACATAAACAACTTGATGAGGCTTCTCAGGTGCAAAGACAAAAGCAATTTCTCTGCAGAATTAGAGTAAGAGACGGCAAACACAAAAGAGAGAAAGGTCAGTCTATAAAAAAAGACTGATTTGAGTATTGCTCTGCCTTATCTCTTATTTTTGCAGCCCTTTATTGTTTAAGGCTTTTTCTCCAATGTGTCTCTATTTATTTTTGCTCTTTTCATATCTGGATGCCAATACTGTTTGTGCAAGTCTGCCTTTGTGTGCATATGTGCATGCTGGTCTCAGAGAAAAAGAAGTAAAAAATGCTGCGTGATCCCACATTGAGAGCAGATAATCACACACAAACAACACTGCTGCTGCCTGGAGCTCCAGTGAGAATGTGTGTGTGTGTGTGTGTGTGTGGGGGGGGGGGGGTTAGAGAGAGGAGGGGACTGAAAGAGGGAGGAAGACTCTATGAAATGAAAAGAAACAAACCCGTACTGAAAGCCTTACACACTCTGCTCCACATGGCTTTCTCCTGCTGATGGTAAACACCATCTTTAACCCTTTAGATATGTTGATCGAGCGTGAGGATGGAATCCAGCACCGTCAGTGTAGCGGGTAGAAATGTGTCAATACCACCTCAAGCTGGGGTGGCCAAACAACATGCTGCACGCTAATTGTTATTAAATGGCATGCATTGAATTTTTGAACATAAAAGAGACTATTGCTTGAGCATATTCCAAATGAATTGCACTGTTTGTGCATTGCATGCACCATAGTTCAAACACTAAATGTGGATACGTTGAATGAAATGATCTTAAAGGTCTTAACCATGGCAGATAAAGCACTATTGTACCAGTTCTGCCTGTTTGGTTTGTTATGTCTCAATACTCAGAATTACATCTTACATTGTCATTATCATGTTAATGTTTTAAGTATGACCTTAGGACATGAAAAGGAACTAAAACAGGTATTTGGCTATTTGTGCCTGTTTTATGAACAGATGGATTAAAACATAATATTTTAGGTAGGCACTTAGGCCATGCACTGTATTAGAGTTTAAAAGCATTGGATTGATTTCAATTACAGAAGTTATTTTTGTAGCATGTGACACTGACTGTAATGTCGCCCCCCAAAAAAAAATTTACAGGGAAAACAACAGGAAGAAACCTTTAAGAGAGCAAGAGAGGAGCGGCCCCTCTCTCAGGACGGACATGCGTCCAATAGATGTCATGTTAAAGGATTTTGTGCAGTTTTCCTCATACAAATCAAGGATTTCAAGATAAGTTTGACTAACTATCATGACAGATTATATATTTGTCAACATGTTCGATCCGGTGTTTTTGGTTAATGTCAGATCAGCATGTCCCCAGTTCTAGGTACTGAATGAGCCAAACACTCTCACACACACAAGCATGTGTGTGTGTGTGAGAGTGTTTGTTGCAGTACAGCAATTGCAACATATAGACAGGGAGCAGCTGGGAGCTGTTCGGGACAGACTGTGTGTGCGCGTGTCTGAACGTATGTGTCTTTGAGTGTATGTGCTGCATCGCCTTATGATGTGTGTGTGTGTGTGTGTGTGTGAGTTGGGTTTGTCATGCAGTGAAGCTGGCGGCGTCTCCTGAGGTCTTTTCGCAGTAGGCAACACGACAGACCCTGGTTCCAACAGTAGTGAACAGATGGTGGAGCTTGTTAGCAGGCGTGCACCGTGCCAGGGGTCAAAGGGCGCCGTTCAACCCGTCGGGAGGCAACAAACCTCCAAACAAGCACCCTAACCTGTGGCTGCTTAGCAGAACACACTTTTAAATCAAGTGATGCATGACCTCTTCACATTTCCTTTCCCCGGCATCTTACCTGTTGTACAACGATATTTCTTTGCTGATGTGTTTAGCAGAAAAAAAAAACCCTCTCGGTCATGTCATCCGTGCAATGGCAATGGCGATGTCCTTGTCCTTATTTGGACTGGACTCTGTCAGATAAAGGCAAATATTCCACAAATCTCTTTTAATACCTAAAAAAGATAGAAAAAAATATTGCGAATACGAAACCTGTGAAATTTAGTTTTCACGTACACCAAATGTCTTTAAGTTATTCTTTATTTCCACATGAGCGCAGTGAGCAAAAAAACTATTTAAATGAAGCGTTTTAGATTTACCCATCAATCAATTGTTGCGTGTGTGTGTGTGTGTGTGTGTGTGTGTGTGTGTGAGAGAGTATGTGACATACACTTAAGATAAGGAGAAAAGGGATTTCATCAGCACCCTCTGGAGAAAATCTCACAGTTGTTTGGGAATAAGCAAACATTTATTAACATGTAAACCTGCTTCATGAAGCGTTTAAGCTTTTAGTTCATTGTTTTGTTTTTTATGGTTTGCATCTCCACTGTTTCGGTTCAGTCTCACTTCTCTGCTGCTGGAAACAATGTTTCCAGCAGCAAACAATGTTTCCAGCAGCATCTGACAAACTGAATACTTTTCTCAAGAGTTGGTGGAGAACAAAACGAAGCCTAAAACGTGAATGAATGATCAAGAGGTCAAGGGGTGCTCCCTCTCATGACCATAGCTCGTTTAGTTCTTCATTGTAAATTACTTCTCATGTTTCTTGACATCGTTGAGCTTTAGATGCAAAAATAATTTGCAATTAAAAGCCAACGCTGCTCTTCTCTTTCATAGTCTTTTCGGGAAAAAAAAACTGAATTCATTGTGATACTGAATCTCTCTAAGGAGGTGATTTTGCCATTTTCATACTCTCTGGGAAGAAACAAATCTGTAGTCTGGAAGCCAATCTTCCCGATGATGAATGTAATATTTTGCCTCTCATTCCCCTGCTCTTGTTTTCTCCCATCTGCTCAATTGACGGTGATCAATGTCTTCAAGACACAAAACTGAAAACAAACGCTTTGTATGTAGGAGATAAAAAGAGACATCTCCTAGTTTTATGGGAAAATTACAATTAATATTGTAGTGGCACAGACAACAACACAAAAAACAAACAAGTGAAATCAAAACTCGATCAACGGATCAATATTTCATCCTTTCTTATCTGGCTCTGGTAGACTTCCCAGTAGAGTCCTTTCATCTTCACAACCGTCTTTCCGGGGGCAATTTTTTCTTCCTCTCCCTCGAACATAAGTCAAAAAATATCTCAGACTACCCTATGATAACAGATGCACTGTGTGTACCTGCTGTGTGAGTGAGTGTGTGTGTGTGTGTGTGTGTGTGTGTGTGTGTGTGTGTGTGTGTGTGTGCCTGGGCTTTAAGCCACTAGAAATGGCCGCTGGTTGCTGCTGA
Organism: Clinocottus analis; assembly: GCF_023055335.1. Lineage (NCBI taxonomy): Eukaryota > Metazoa > Chordata > Actinopteri > Perciformes > Cottidae > Clinocottus > Clinocottus analis. The sequence goes on along the minus strand of NW_027175931.1, from coordinate 19,492,851 downwards.
ACTACACCATTGTTGTTGACTTTCCACAGGGAGTTTTCTCGGTTTGGTCAGTTTGTTTGGGGAGAAAGAGTGCCGATAAGGAGCCGCTAAACACCACTAAGCTTCATGAAGTGCATCTTGACTGGCGGGACTCAGACCTCCTGAGAGAAAGCGAAATAAAAAAAAGAGAAAAGTTTTGTAAAAACAGAAATCGGCCTCGTAACCGCGGAAGCCGGTTAATACCACTGAGCCGAGCCAAACAAAAAGACGATTTTATCAATTTCCTCCGATATCAGACAAACGTCTTACCTCTCATTGGATTTACGAGCAGCGCAGCATGTGTGCTACTCTCACAAATGAGGCGAGCGAAGCTCTGCTATTCCCTCCGACTGTCTTTCCTACAATCTGCTGAACACAGCTGCTTGCTACAGATTGGCAGCCAGTACATGCTTTGAGAACAATGCTCTGTGTGAGACGCAGGGCTTTTCATTTGGTGTGTGTTGGAGTGTGTGTGTGCTTAAATACACTATTATCTGTCTTGTCTTGAATTCTATGATATAAACAGTTGTGCACTTTTTATTGCTCTTAATTAATAGACTGCCTTTATAGATTAAGGTAAAAGTGATTCATGATCAAAACACTTTGTCAAAGCTAAACTAAGACGTTTGAGGGACTGGAGAAATCATATTTTACTCAATCAGCCACAGGAATTGTAGTCTGTGAAACTTTTGATGACACTTAGTAGATCCTGCTGCTTCATGGCTTTGCTTTAACCTTCCTAAAATCAATGTGGATGTCCAGGGTGTCGTGCCATGCTGTTTCAGGGAATTTTTGTCAGTGTGGAAATGATCAAATGGCTATTTCCTGAAGATTGGTCCCAACTCAAAGTGCCCTCTGCCCACATAAAACAATACCGGCTGTGACAGTCACGCTGGTATTGTTTCCACCTTGTGAGTCTGCATGTTTGTCATCATGACAGAATGTGGCACTGGAGACCGCTACTGGAGCAGGAACTACCACCAAGTCGCTTTTTTTTTTCGTACTTTGCTCTGTGTTTCAGAGTCTGAGGACAGATTTTGTCACGACGTTATCACCACAACCAAGTCGCGAAACTTTATACTTGAAGGTTGACTTTGAATATGCCTGTAGTCTGAGCAAGGGCACCAGACAGAGGAGGAAAGCAGTGAAAGGGCTATTAACGATGTTACTTTACTTTAACAAAAAAAATAGGAAATACACATTTTAAAATGCAAGGTGAGCCAACTAATCTTAAAATAGCAAAAGAATAAAAGACCTTGGTGATGGCACACTGACTAAACACAGACACAAAGCTTCCTGCTTCCACACACTGTCCAGTGACTGAGCATTACTCACAATTGTAACTGTGATGCAATTACTGAAGTTTGTATTGTGATTCCTATCACTCGACAGTGAAAAAGATGAGCAACTGGATAGCATGTTTGGAATGACTTGATATCCTCTGCAAGTCAAAATATGACCAATTATTTGTGTGCACAGAATAAACTCTTTATTTTCCTGACGATGGAAATACAGCCAGTCATATTGCACAATTAGAGGAACATGTGTGTTTGGCAGAGCAGCAGAAAATAAAGATAACATATTTCAGGTTTTTGTTTGGTTTTAACAAGCTAGCCCTACAAGTAAGTTAAACCACCCATTACTCAAAGCGGCCACGCCCCTAAGTATGCCTAACTTTAAGCTTTTATATAATTTAAATGCGTGAGTTATATACAAATTTGATTTCTTGTACCAAGCTGTTGTGTATTTGTGCTGTAAAGATGGTCATCTTAACATGGGGGTCTATGGGGATTGACTCACTTTTGAAGCCAGACATTTGAATAAATGCAGTTTTTGGCACTTCCGAGCTGGCTTCATTTCTCAGCAACTGAGGTTGCCAATTGGTTTCTCTGCTCGCTGTTAAATTCCAGTTTTTTACGCCTAAAATTAAGGTTTTCTGTCCTACCTCCTGGTTTCAGAAAAAAGAGAAAACCTCCCTCCATTGATTTCCTTTTACTTTGTGACCAAAATAGTGTCGTGCGACCGAGTCCCCTGTGTGTTCTGAGCTGTTCTAGACAAGCAAGCAGGCAGTCAGAGCCAGACTGTGAGCCGGGAGCCGAGTGGAAGAGGGATGACAGTGCGTGAATCTGTGAGAGTCTCCCATGATGGGCGGTCCCAGACAAGGACGCTGCGTATGAATAAACACAGAGCCCTGCCTTGAGCCTGGGGAGACAAAATAGTAAGAGAGACGAGCGAGAGCTCGGGAATAGGATGACAGCCTGCAGCGGCTTCCGGAGAGGGTAATGAGTTTGGCCAGGTTCCCATGAAACGCTGAGCCGCACACAGAGAGTGGGAGAGAGGCTTCGAGTCGGCACAGTTGGGATAAAAATGTCCCCATCCCTTTTATCTTTTGTCTGTAGAAAATAACTCTATGGGTTGTTTCTGCATCAAAGAGGTCAAACTCCAATAGCAAGTGACGGCTGGAGATGGCGCAGCAGAAAACTGACCATGGTCCTGTGCTTACTGTGAGCATTGCCTTCTGAATCTTATGCTTATGCCTTTTTGAGCCTAATGGTACACCAACCCATCACCCAGTTTGGATTACGAATGAAGAGTGATGAAGAGGCATTAGTGATATTGACCATATGTGCCGATCAATATCCATTTATTCTTTGTGCATCTGGGTGAAGTAGCTCCTGCAGCGACCCTTTCTTCTCCTTAATTTTCCTCATCCTTTCTGCTTCTATCCTTTTCTCATCCGATACAGAGGGTCTCTACCAGCTGGGTGGTCCACGCTGTGCCCCTCAGAGCAGCATCGAAGGACTGGAGGACACAGAGGTAGGATCCACACCAACAGCCTCCCGGTTCGCCCACGAGCAGCCGAGAGCAAGTAGACAGTTATTGGTCTTGCTAAGATGTAGCCTCACTGCTTTCACAGATTGCTATATAGCTTTTTTTTCTCTTTCCCGTCTTTTGAAGTCTCTTGTTCTCAAACTTGCCCTCACCTTTTTACAGAGGAAGTGTAAGACGCATGTGCTGCTGCTGGTGGTGCACGGAGGAAACATCTTGGACACAGCAGGCGGCGACCCGAGCTCAAAGGCCGGCGATGTGGACACGCTGGCCTCCGTGCTGGAGAAGGTGACGCAGGCGCATTTCCAGGCCGTCGCAGAACACGTCAAGATCAAGCTGGTGCCGTGTCTGGCTGTGTGCGCCGAGGCCTTCTCCCTGGTGTCCAAGTGAGTGTCGTTGCCAGAAGTAGGAGTCTCAGTGTCCCGGTTTACACTTTTCAAGTGTCTCCTTTCTGGATAAAATCCAGATGTGGTTTAAAAGTACACGTACACACTGCAGACAAATGAAATGTCCCACATTGAGATTACCTTCCTCATTATACAGCAGGTCTTGGTGCTAAATGTATGATGTAAAAGTATCAAAACACTCAATTCAAGGCAAATGCTCGCAACCCCGTATTCAGAAACTATTCCCTTTTTTAAACGAGTCATCATGATTTTTGTACGGTTGTGATGTCACAACTATACAATCACCTGGTCGAAGTGCCGCGTCGACTTCGCCTGCGGTGACACTTTGAAGACGACAAAGGTGTGCTTTTTTTTTCGGAAGTCTGGCTGAAATAGACGTGCGCTGAACAGAGGGTGAACACAGGTATGTAGTCAAAAAACACAAATGTTTTAATAGTAAAGCACATAAACGTGTTCAAGGAAAAAGACGCATACGCCTGTTGCATACCGTTAACTCTCACAGTCACAGCTTTATGAAAAAAAATAACTGGCAGTAGCTCCCATAATTCAATCAAGGTATTTTGTGGCGAGGCATATAAACAGGTAATGATTATTTCCTTTGATCTTTTATCCGTCCTTCAGCCAGATCTGACTGAATCTGACTGAATCCATTACAGTTATCCCGGCTCAACATGCAGTGGTACTGCTGCATCTAGATGTCCAGTAACTCCCAAAACAAGCCAGAGGAATCACACGTGAGCAAGACTCGATGACGCTCATGTTACGCCTCCTGTATGACGACAGCTGCCGCTGCCGCCTTCTGACACTTTTTTATGTAACAGGGGAGAAAAATGAATAATTTCAGTGGCACTAAAGTTGCCATTATCAGCTGCGACACCCTGTAAGTGGCTATTTCCACAAGCTGCTTATCGGCGTGGGTACACTAGGGAGGAGTTAGAAGTTAAGTTGTGTGGAGAGACGGATGAATTAACACTTCTTAAACATCTGCTCAGTTCAGCCAGTGACACGCCGAGTAAATGATCATTATGAGATTTGATGGAAAAGCTTTGCTTTTAGAGGAAGCGCTCAAAGAGACGAGGAAAACTCTTGAAATCAACAACAGAAAATACGCCATGACGAAGACTCAGAAGTGAGAAGCGCCAGGTTTGATCGTCCGTGTTGCCTGAATGTGTTTCAAAGTTACTCAGCTGGTGAGTGAGCATTAATAAAACGGCTAATGTGAGCAGTTAAAGTGCTCTACCTAAACTAAGTCTTTGCTGCTGAGGCCTTTTTTTTTCCACAGAAGAGTGTCGGGGTAGTAAAGACACTTGTTGAAAATGTAAATTGATGATGCTTCAGTTTCAGAGTCCTGGTACTGAGCGTCACTGTCACGGCTGAGTTAATGTTATTAGTAGCATCTGTTCACTTACGACAATAGTTTTAAAATGTCTGTTGTGTAAAAGAACTATCGTGTGCTTCGAACTGACCTTTTTTTTGAATATATTTCACATGGTCCACCACCGCTTTTGCTTAATTTGTCTTAACTATTTTTGAGTCTCCAACCCTCTGTTATGTTTTTGTGTTCAACCGACATTCTCATCAGGTTTTTACAGATGCCCCTTATACTGTTCGGTAGCAATCAACCGACCACGCAGGGCTGTTTTCGGGGGGTATTTGAGGAATCTGTCCAATATTAACGCACGCCTGAAATAATTAGCATAGAGGAAATTATGCTCAGGTGAAGGTCAATGGAGGAAAACGTATTGACCTCAAATAGTCAGGGCAATGTGAATCAGTATGCTGAAGACATTTCTCAGCCCCTGCAAGCATGTGGTCATGTGGAATATTTGATTCGTAACCTTTTTAAATGCTGTTGTCCTTTTAATTGTTCATTCTCCCGTTAAGTCCTGGAGGTGGTCCAAATGAATGGCTAAATGACATGATCCAGTTTCTACTGATCCTAAGGCCTCGGCAAGGAATATGCGTAATTATCTGTCTATAAAATTAGCTTTTACTTTGTATTCAGGTTACATTTGTGGTGCCAATTTAAGAGTCGGAGTTAATTGTGGATGATACTAGCTTAGTGACGAACAGCAGATGATTCTTCCCTTATGTTACATTAAACAGTTTTATCTCCATTAAAGGTCACAAGGTCTTTCTTGCGGGGAGGTGTGTTTGCTTTTTTTTCTTCTTCTTTTTTTCAAGTCTTGTCTGCTGCCTGTGCAGAGAACTGCTGATATGTGACTAATGATTTCATTTCACATTCAACGCCACATGTCCCAGCGGTGACCACTTTTATCTTTGACAGCAGCACTTAGTTTATGCTGCTCTCCAATTATATGCAGAGGATGTTTTTGTCTGAGGTGTCACTAATCACCGGGACTGAGAGAATGTGTTTGGCAGTCAAGGCGAGGCTTCTGTCTGGTTTTGTGATTGACATTTAGTGAGGTAGTGACTGGAAGCAAGGCGAGTGGAAAGGGATTTGAGTTCTGTCGCTGCTCGGCAGCTTGACGTCGGCTTACCTTTACCCACATCCAGAGATGAATTATTAAAGACAACAACTGCCCATGGGAGCAAAGCTCAGTTATTGCAATATGTCTCAATTGTGCACACACACACATGAACACATACACGATGAAAAAAGACCCATTCGTATCAAAACACTATGTCAAAACGAACCAAAGCTGCCTCATACATGATTAAATAAAATGGTGAAATAAAAAAGGAAACATATAATCAATTTAAATGCACACACCACAAATTCAAAAAAACAGCTTTATCAGTGTGTGATACATTTGATTATGGAGTATCTGTTTTGTATTTATCAGATTCATTTTCCTGCATGGCTTTTATTAATCCATTTGTAGACGTATTTAATTTTTAGCTGAATTTTCATAGTCTCAGTTGTTATAACCCTAAAATACAATTTTTACTGCATTTTCATATTTTCCCCCCCAATATTTTATACCTTTTCCAGTGGCCAAACTTCATGTTTCTGAATTGATCATACCGATCTGACGCAATTATTGCTTCACAACCCAATACTAATATATTATAATAATTTACATGTGGAGTGGAAAATAAAATTGTATGTTTAAAATAAGGCGACAACTATAAGAATAATGTCGAAAGAAAATAAATTGAGTTAAAAGGGGAGGACAAAATATAAAAAAAATTTGCTAAAGGGTATTTTCCAGTCTGGAACCTATTCCCCTATGTTTTTATGTCTGAGTGACTATAATGTTTTGAAATGGTCCGGTATTGAGTGAGAGTGCAGTAACCGGCAGCCGAGTAATGGGAGTCAGGGGCAATTGCACAGCGGCAATGTTCACTGAAAGTGCTTGATTTTGCAACTGGCAGGCTCAGATTGATATTATGAGTGTCGACATTATGTATAGAAACCTACAGAGAAAAATATAGTACGTTTCTTCCTTGATCCGGTCTGTTTGTTGTTGTGTCCAAATCCCGCTCGAAGAGAAACCTCATACTGAAATCTGAATGTCGGGCAGCAACAGGTCTCTTTGCAGCGGTCCTCGTTGGCTTTCAGCACACAAAGGAACCCCACCAGTCTCCCAAGTTGTACAACCTCGTCACAGCTGGTTCACCTCGCTTATCCTCTCTGCCTTATTTGTAGGCTCCTTTCCATAATGTTGTTAGACACTTAAACCAACAAGTTGAGCGTGTACTTGGCATGAAACAAGCACTTTCAGTGGACACAAAGTTACACTGACAGGGCACTCTCGTGGCTGCAGCACAAGATCAATCATAGCTGAACCAATTTCAAAAGTTGTTTTCCTCACTCGGCTAAATACTCAACACGCTCAAAGCCAACGGAATAAAACTCACCTGTAGCTCTATACACAGTATTTACAGCACAGGCAGGTATACTCCATGAACCATTACAGCACAATAACAAAACACACAGCTCTGGATGTCCTATGTACTAAACTAAGGAGGGTAAACTATAAAAGTATCACGATGGAAGGAAGGAATGAAGATTGTTTTGCTCCCTTTTGTAGCCATTCCACTTTGTGTTAAGTTTTCTTTTGTACCAATGGCAATGCGACATAGAAGCTTGAATGACATTTGTATCACTGTGGCAGATGAAACCAGATGTATGAATGTCCAACCGATGACAACCAATGTACAACCAAAGAAAAGTATTCACTTAAAATGTCACTTTCTTGTGACATTTTCAATGTGAATGTTCAGGCAACTCCTTCCGTTTTCCAGTAGGACTTTAGTGGCTCTGTCATTGATCGGGATGCCTTTTGCCCTTTGACTGTGTGACAATGAAATGCTAAGTTAATAACATCTACATCTACCTCTCCCTCAGCCCGCTAGCCCCATGTGGTAATCCAACCGTGTCGCTTCCTTTTATAAGAGCTCGCTCAATGAGCTGTGCGTAACAAGTCTGTCCTGTATAATCATTTTCTATAAATGATACTTTCCTTAACGTAAGTGCCTTTGACACACCACTATGCTGATTGTACATTTGTAAACTTAGTTTGGCATTTCTTTCCTCCAATGTCTTTCACTAAACTCCACCAATATCTTGGTCTATCCTTCATTTTCATACAAAAGGAGCTCTAACATGAAGGACCAGCTTGTTGAAAATCTCCTGAAAACAACGAGGGGGAAATATGTTCTCCAAAAGTTGTTTAACTATATTTGCCAGTTAACAATGTTTGCTCTGATGACAGTGTTGGGCTTGAGGGTGTGCGCAGCCTCATTGATTTGCGTGCCAGCAAAAACCGAGGCGTAGGCAGCCCCTCGAGGAGGAAGTGCCGCTGTGTGGCTAATTCACTCTCGTTCTGGGGAACAGCTTGGCTGGAAATCACACCGTGGGACGGAGGTGGCAAAACCTCTTCGCACCTCGAAGACAAACTTTCACATAAACGAACCACTTTTGACTCGGTGCTTAATAATTCCTGTTGTGCTGCAGGATGTCCCCACAGAGACTGAACATGTTCCTCGGCTTGTGTCGTCCTTTGTTGCCACTTGTGTTGCATCGCCCCGCTGTGCTCCCGAAGGCTCCGAGCGTTCGTTATTAGCTCTGCCTGCTAATGAACGTACCTGGCAGTGCCGGGTGTCAAGACAACACGCACACGTCATCCATAAACACTCGCGCGAATGCATCTCACACAAAAACAGTCGGAGCACGTTTAATTAACAGCGACAGTGAAAAGGCTGCCGGATTGATTTCCTCTCACAGACTCTGTCACCGTCTGAAGGGAAAGAAACATTTCAACGGTCGAAAACTTCCTCTTCACAACAAGAGAGAGAGAGAGAGAGAAAGGGAGAGAGAGCGAGAGAGAGACACAATGTGTCCGGCTCAGTTTTGTATCCGGGAGAGGAGATGGAGGTGGAGGGCGTCTTCTTGTCCGTGTGCACGAATAGTGACCACAGTTCAGGAAGATAGAGACTCATTATTCTGTCTATTGGCGACGGGGGACATTTTGCTGCTATTCCTAGGCCTTCTCCCTAATTAAGAAG